>NW_012149419.1:460400-461531 GCF_000956105.1 Propithecus coquereli
ATAACCTGTAATTTCATTCTTTATATCTTCTTTTTCTTTGCTGAGATTTTATTTCTTTACTCAGACTTTCCATTTTTTCTTTTGTTTTCAAGGTGTTAGTAATTACTCATTGAAGCATTTTTATGATGTCTGCTTTAAAATTCTTGCGAGGTGATTCTTACATCTATGTTATCTTGTTGTTGGCATCCAGTGATTGTCTTTTCTCATTCAAGTCTTGGTCTTCGTGATTCTTGGTGTGATGAGAGGCTTTAAATCAAAACCTGGGCATTTTGGATATCAGGTCATGGCATTTTAAGTCTTCTGTTTTAGCAGCCCTCTTTGGATACTCCCCTGGCAGAGGGAAAGTGTGTTACCTCATTACTGTCAGGTAGGGGTGTAAGTGCAGGATTCTACACAGCTTCCATTGACACCTGGCAGGAGGCTCCTGTTGGTTCTGGGCAGGAGTGGAGTTCCAGCTCCCTGCTGGGCCTCTGATGACACCAACTCTGCTAAGTAAACACCTAGGAGTGGGATTGTTTGGTTGTTTGGTAAGTTTTTTTTTTTTTTAACTTCAAAAGAAGCTACCAAACTTGTTAAAAATGTTGATGAAATTTTTCATTCCTACCAGCAATTTATAAGTGTTTCAGATGCTCAACATCAGTGTTGTCCTAAGGAACATTCTGCAATGATGAAAATGTTCTGTATCTGCACCATCTAACACAGTATCTACAGAAAGGGGCACCACAGACCTACATCATTGCCAGTATTTGAAACTGTTAGTCTTTTAATTTTATCCTTTCTATGTGTATGAAGTGGTTTTAATTGTTTCATGTACTTATTGGCCACTTAATTTTTATAATGATGTCTTTAAAACAGTTTTTAATTTGGATAAAGTATAGTTCATCAGGTGGGTTTTTTTAAATTCTTTCTCCTTATCCTAAGGTCATATAGTTTTTTTTTCCTGTTTATTTCTTAAAGTTTTATGGTTTACCTTTTACTCTTAGGTTAATGATGAATATTAAGTTAGTTTCTATATATGGTATGAGATAAAGGCAAGTTTCATTTTCATTACATATAAGTAGCACCATTTGTTGAAAATATTTTTTTCCTACATTGAATTACCTTAATACCTTCATTGAAAATCAATTGACC
>NW_012149419.1:466258-467285 GCF_000956105.1 Propithecus coquereli
AAAAAATGCTTTTCTATTATCTTAAAATTTATCAAAAGGTTTGATTTTTATAATATGTATACACACTCATAAATTATTTAAAAGTAATCACACTTATCTTGTTTTCTATTTAACTTTTCTAGTTATTGTGTTTGGTGTTATAGAGAAATAAATTGGTGGTTGGGCCAGTTTTGAACATACATGTAATGGGTGCCCAATAGTCAGAAGTAGGTAAGAATTTATTTATTTACTTTTGGGTGATATTTTTAAAACCAAATAATAAATATATCTCATAGTTGAACCTAAGTGCAAGTGGCTGATGAAATATTTCTCTGGAGATACTGCTTTTAATATTCCACAGAAGTTATGCCAAAGTTAGACATTGTGACTTTCAGAATTATATTTTTATAAAGGTGAAGTAGAGGTTAATGATTTCTCATTCAATTAATATCTATACACTTATTGTAAAATAAGTCAAATGACGACTTAGAAAATCTGAAGTGCATCAGTGCTTGCTTGATTCTGTAAGTTACTTGGTGCTTAGGTATGCCATGCGGAGTTCTTGAGTGTGTGAGGTTCAATCTGTGTCTCCACCTAAGTAAGGAAGTTATTCCTTAAATAAGTTAGATGAATGATAACTGGCAAGTGACAGTGGTATTACTAATATCCAGAAAAAGAAAGATATCCAATATATTTGAAGCTAGATTACTCTCCAGTTTAGCTTATTTTTTTTCTCTTGCAGTAAACATCGCCGTCTTAAAAAAACAAGTTAAGGAATGAGAGGCAAGGAAGAAAGGACATTCATCTTGGAAAGAGCCAAAGCACTTTTAAGTTTTAAAGGAATACAATGCTAACTGCTAAAACCACCTTTGTTACCAGAATGGATGGAGTTCTTCAGATTTAAGTGGTAACCAGAATTCTCCTATCATGTTATACTTGCACCAAGAATTTTACTTGAAAGGATTTCTTTTTAAGTTTAGATGTTTACCTTGCAAATGCCAAACTATAGATAAAACTGATAATTTTATAACCTTCTTAGCATAATCAG
>NW_012149419.1:467335-469466 GCF_000956105.1 Propithecus coquereli
AAGTATGTCTGATGTATGATTTGTAGAAATAGTTGATATGCTAACAGGTATTGTAAATTGTCAAGAAAGGAATACAGTGAGTAACTTTACCAAAATTTATTCCACTATAGAACTAACTATTTTTTCATCATTTAGCTGTATTGGAGTTCTACAGAAGGCATTTTTTAAAATGTGATAGGGTCATTGATACACTTAATTTTTTCCATTTATTTTGTAATAATTTTAAACTTATAAACAAGTTGCAAGGATAGTACAGGTAATTTTTTTCTGAATCATTTAAGAGTAAATTGCTGACATCACCTCTAAATACTTTATAGTATATTTTCTATAAACAGAGACATTCTCACACATAACCAGGATAGAATAATAAAAACCAGGAATTCAACATTGGTAGATTACTATTGTCTAATGTACAACCCATTATGCCAGTTGTTCTGGAATTCAATAGTGGAAATCCCCAGCAAAGAGGGAGCCTCAAAATCTGCATATATGTTTTCTTTTCAATTCCTTGGCTGACTCCTAACTCCACATGTACAGAGGAAATTCCACAAAGCCTAGTGGAAAGTAACAGCTGCAGTGGGAAGTTATTGAGCTGATATTTCTGATCAAGTTTGGAGCTTAAGTTCTACCAAGTAAGGGGGCTTTTAAACACATCAGGGTTTCTGTTGAGATCTCAGAACAGTACTGCCTTAGGAATAAAGACTATGTCCAAGGCCTAAGGGATTTGTTCTAGGACTAAGGGCAAAATTGAAACATACCCTCCCTGACAAAGTATAAAGGCAAGCATCCACAAGTTCAAGATGATCAGCCAATATTTTAACTGCTTGTTAGAGATTAGGGCTAAAAATTTCTCAAATTTGGCAAAAAACTAACAAAATCAAGAAGCTTTGTGAACTCCAAGCAGAATAAATACAAAGAAGACTAAACCTAGACATGTAATTGTCATATTACTAAAGACCAAAGATGAAGAGAAAATCTTGAGAACAGCCAGAAAACAAGAGGCATAAACACAGGATAATAATATTAATGACAGCTGACTTATCAGAATAATGGAAGACAAAAAACTATGGAATGACATCTTTAAAGAGTTGTAAGAAAGAAAAAAGAAACAACTTCCAAGTCAATTCTGTATCTAATGAAAATATCATTCGAAAATGATGGTAAAATAAAGATAATTTCAGTTATATAAATAAAGACTTAGATAATTCATTGTCAACAAATGTACTTAGCATCAGAAATACTAAGAAATTTTAAGCTGAAGGGCAGTGATATCAGATAGAAACTCTACAGGAAGAAATGAAAACCACCAAGAATGATAAATATAAAACGTTTTTCCTTCTGTTACTTTATTTAAAAGAAAGCTGTCTTTTTAAAGCAAAAGTCAAATAATTTTATTCTGCGGTTTTGTGACATGTAGAGGTATAATATATGATCACATTAGCAAAAGGGATATGGGAGTAAATGAGATTACAGTCATCCCTCAGTGTCCAGAGAGAATTGGTTCCAGAACCCCCTGTGGATGCCAAGATCCATGGATGCTCAAGTTCCTTATACACAATAGCATAGTATTTGCATATAACCTATGTATATTTTCCTGTGTATAGTACTTTAAATCATCTCTACGTCACTTGTAATCTCTAGTACAATGTAAACACTATGTAAATAGTTGTTATACTGTACTATTTTTTGTTTTGTTTTTTGAATATTTTTGATCTACGATTGATTGAACCTGCAGATGTGGAACCCATGGATGCAGAAATCACGGATACGGAAGGCCAACTGTGTATCATTGTGAAGTTCTTATGCCTTCCATGATGTTTAATGTCAACTTTAGACACACTGTAATAATTTGAGGATGCATATTGTAATCCGTAGAGTGTCACCCTCTCCCCCTACAAAGAGGTATAGAACAATTAAAATAAAGCATTGGAAAATATTTAACTGAAATTAAGGGAGGAAAGTGTGGAATGGGTGCAGAAAAAAGCAACAGATAACAGAAATAGAAAACAAACAACAGAATGATTGTTTTGAACCAAATCATTTCAGTAATTACATTAAAAATAAATGGAGTAAACTCTCCAATTAAGAGTCAGAGATTTTCAGACTGGATAAAAATACAAGACCCAACTCT
>NW_012149419.1:479151-480261 GCF_000956105.1 Propithecus coquereli
CCAATTGTAATTAGCAGTAAGTGTTTTAAGTTAATTACAATCAGTTGAAATATATGAGGTGATTGAAGAGCATAATAAATGCGGATATCCTTGCTTCTGATACTAGAAAGGAATAGGGAAATTCACTCACCACATTCTTATTAACAGTGAAAAACTGGAAATATGTAAAAATTCTTATAATAGACTAGCTAATTATTCCCAGCCTCACTAGTACTTTAATTCTGAAATAATTGTACCCATGTGCTAGCAGCAGAGTGATGTAGAAAAAAATTAGCATTATCATTCTGGCTTGTACCTTTTGAAGATTAACGGTTCTGGCACATGGTTACAGGAAAACTTACCTAAAAATGCTAACTTATCAAAATGAAAGGAAAGTTGATCCCTAAGAAAGTCATTCTTTTTTGAGTTGGGCCCACCTTTTGTTTCCTTTCATTGATTTGGCATATCCAAGGGAAGGAAAACAAAACATTCTGGTGCTATAGCACACTCTGATGTTATATTATGGGTCATTGTATACCTTGTGCTTAAGCACAGGTATGAGAAACAAGACACAGATCCTTTTTTTAGATTCAAAAGGGGGAAATGCAAAGTCAGAATCTTTATTTCCAGATAGATTTCTGAACTAGTATTTCTCTTCCACCCCACTGCACATCCGCCAAGAATAGAAAAGTGTCAGGACTCCTGGACACTCGTGCACATCCTCTCAAAATCATCTGGCAGATGTTTCACAAAAAAAGTTCCAGCTACAGTGAGATACCATCTATACCCATCAAGATGGCTATAACAAAAGCAAAACAAACCAAATGTTAATTTTAGGATTTAGAGAAATTAGAACTTTCATTCATTGCTGGTGGGAATGTGAAATGTTTCAGCCACTGTGAAAAAGTTTGGTGGTTCCTCAAAAAGTTAAACATAGAATTACCATATGATGCAGCAGTTCCACCCCTAGGTATATACTCAAAAGAACTGAAAACAGGGTCTCCAACAAATATTTGTATAAAAATGTTCATAGCAGCACTATTCATAGTAGCCAAAAGGTAGAAACACCCAAATGTCCATCAGCAGATAAATGGATAAACCAATTGTAAAACAGTAACTGAACAATATCTG
>NW_012149419.1:480311-480935 GCF_000956105.1 Propithecus coquereli
AGTAAAGTTGCTTGAAGATTATAACAGTAGGCCCCACATTTTATTTGAGATAAAGACACAGGAGACAGAGAAGGATAGGAGATGTAGGTGGGGGAAAAAAAAAAACAAAATTAAGCTCTCTACTCAAGTTTATTATCAGAAACTTTGGAGCCCAGAAGGCAGAAAGCAGGTATAGTCAATGTGCTAAAAGAAAAAAAACTCATCCAAGAACCCTATATCTATTAATACTGTTCTTCAAAAGTGAGGGAGAAATTAAGGCATTCCCAGATAAACAAAACCTAAGGGAATTCATTACAACTAGAGCTGCTCTACAGGTAGTGCTCCAGGGAGTCCTGCAGGGCAGAATGAAGGACATTAGACAGTAACTCAAAGCCACATAAAGAAATAAAGATCTCAGACCCGGTGTGGTGGCTCACATCTATAATCCTAGCACTTTGGGAGGCTGAGCTGGGAGGATTGCTTGAGGCAGAAGTTCAAGAGCAGCCTGAGCAAGAGTGAGACCCCCCTCTCTACAAAAAATAAAAAAATTAGCTGGCCTGTAGTCCCAGCTACTTGGGAGGCTGAGGCAGGAGGATCGCATGAGCCCAGGAATTTGAGATTGCAGTGAGCTATGACGATGCCACT
>NW_012149419.1:480985-482226 GCF_000956105.1 Propithecus coquereli
TGGAATCTAGCCTTTGATCTTTAACTTTTGAGTGGTTTCACATTCGAGAGTGTTTATTGTGCTGATCCTTGTGTAATTCTGTTTTGAGTACTTCTTGGAGAGCTGAAAAAGACCTCTTTGAATAATTTGATATCTGTCTAGAATCTTAAACTCATAAAGCTTGACAGGTCTTTAAAGCAGCCTTTATAATACCTTCATTTAGGAAAACTTTCCCTATGTAGGAAAAAACTTTGTGTAATTTTCCCAGACATAAGTTAATTTAAAATAATAGTAATTAATACGTATTGAGTGCTTACCATATGCCAAGCATTGAGATTAGCTTTTAATATGCTGTCTTAGTCCATTTGTTCTACTATAGTAAAAGTTCCTTAAACTGGGCGGCTTATAAACAACAGAAATTTATTTCTCATAGTCCTAGAGGCTCAGAAGTCCAGGATTAAGGTGCCAACATACATAGTGTCTGGTGTGGACCTGCTTTTTGGGTCATAGAGAGTATCTTTTCACTGTGTGCTCACATAGCAGGAGGGGCAAGTGAGCTCCCTGGGGTCTGTTTTACAAGAGCACTAATCCCATGCATGAGGGCTCCATCCTCAAGACATAATCACCTGCCAAAGGCCCCACCTCCAAATAACACATTGGGGATTAGGTTTTAACATAAGAATTTAGGGGAGACACAAACCTTCATTGTATGGTATATGCATTATCCTTAAGCCTCACAACTCTGTTTGACATAGATCTGATCATTAAATATTTCCATTTTACATATGATAAAACTCATTCTCAAGAAAGTAAATTGCCTCACATCAAGTGCCTAGTTAGAGGTAGAGCCAAGCTGTCTGACTCCACAGCCTGGGCTCTTAACCAGGAGTTAATTCTAGTTTACAAAGACTTAAATACAACCCATTGAAGTTGCTTCTTCATTACCTAGTTGCATATAGGGAGATGATCTTAATATTAGCATTTTCATTGCAACTCTGTAAAATTATGCTTCCTTGAGGTACATGTTATGGTTTATTTTTGCGACATCAATTTTGTCAATAATTTATGAGTGTTCTGATTATGTTCTTAAAGTGTTATTGTATAATATAAAAGAAAGGAATATTTATAAAACTTTGACTTGGCTTTTTAAAAAGATAATCTACTACAAAGTAAAGTTGCTTGAAGATTATAACAGTAGGCCCCACATTTTATTTGAGATAAAGACACAGGAGACAGAGAAGGATAGGAGATGTAGGTGGGGG
>NW_012149419.1:495046-497458 GCF_000956105.1 Propithecus coquereli
AAAAAAAAAAAAACGCTTTGATCTAAAAACTGTACTTCCAACAATTTATCCTAAGGAAATAAAGATATGTGCCAAGATTGAATTAGGAGAATGTTAACTAAACCCTGTGTATAACAGAGAAATACTGGAACTTACACATCAAGTACAAAGGAATAGATAAATAATTTTAGTATAAATCCAGGAAAAGAAAGATTGCGTAGCTATTTGAACTGATATTATAGAAGAATATTTATTGATATGGAAAACTGTGATATATTGTTCTATGAAAGAAAGGAGTTTGATTGGAATTGTATTAAATCTATAGATTGGTTTGGAGAAAATTGACATCTTTACTATGTGGGGTCTTCCAATCAATGTACATAGTATATCTCTCCATTTATTTAGGTCTTTGATTTCTTTTATTAGCATTTTATAGTTCTCAGCATATAGCTCCCTTACCTGTGTTCTTAGATTTATGCCCAAAGGTTTCTTTTTTCTTTTCTTTTTTTTTTTTTGAGATAGTGTCTTGCTTTGTTGCCCTGGGTAGAATGCAGTGGCGTTGTGGCTCACAGCAACCTCAAACTACTGGGCAATCCTCCTGCCCCAGCCTCTTGAGTAGCTGGGACTACAGGTGTGTGCCACCATGCCTGGCTAATTTTTTCTATTTTTTAGTTGCCTGGCTAATTTTTCCTATTTTTTAGTAGAGATCCGGTCTCACTTTTGCTCAAGTTGGTCTTGAACTCCTAAGCTCAAGTGATCCTCCCGCCTCAGCCTCCCAGAGTGCTAGGATTACAGGCGTGAGCCACTGTGCCTGGCCCCAAAGATTTCTTTTTAATTTTTTTAAAATTTGGAGCTGATCTGAAACGTATTTTTATATTTTTAAATTTTGGTTTCAATTAGTTTATTGCTTCTATATAGAAATGCAATTGATTTTTGTATGTTGACCTTATATCCTACAGTCTTAAATACTCACTTATTAATTCTAACAGGTTTTTTGTAGATTCTTTGGGATTTTCCACCTATACAATCATGTCATATGCAAACTGACACAGTTTCATTTCCTCCTTTCCAATCTATATGCATTTTATTTCTTCTTGCCTTATTGCACTGAGATTTTCAGGATATGTAGAATGGAAATGATGAGAATATAGGTATCCTTGTCTTGCTCCCTTTTTTTGTGGTGACAGGCTTTCATGTTATGTATGATGTTAGCTGTATGGTTTTTGTAGAATACCTTTAATCATATTGAAGTTCCCTTCTATTCCTAGTTTGCTGAGAGTTTTTATTATGAATAGATGTTGGATTTTATCAAATTTTCTGTATCAATTGATATGATCATATGGATTTTCCTTTTTGAGTTGGTAATATAGTGGATTGCATTGATTGATTTTTTAATATTGAGGTTTACTTATATTCCTTGATGAACCCCACTTGGTTGTGATTCTGTAGTCTTTTTATATATTACTGGAACGTTTGGGGAAGTATTTTTGTGTTTATGTTTATGAGGGATATTGATCTATAGTTTTGATTGATTTTTTTTTTTTTTTTGGTACTGTTTTGCCCGATTTTGTCACATCAGGGTAAAGCAGATCTCATAAAATGAATTGGAAGTATTTCCTCTTCTTCTATTTTCTGGAATAGATTGTCCAGAATTGGTGTTATTTTTTCTTTAAAGGTTTGGTAGACTTTGCCAGTGAAATCATCTAGTCCTAGAGATTTTTGTGGGGTGTATGTGAAAGATTTCTTGATTTCTTTGGTAGGTTTTTAATTGTTTTAAATACTTCATTCTTTTAGAACAGTGTCAGATTGACAGCAAAATTGAAAGGAAGGTGCAGAGATTTCCCATATACCCTACACTACACACATGCAGAGCCTCCCCCATCATCAACACCCCCTACCAGACTGGTATTACATGTTCATTACAGTTGATGATTCTACATTGACAATCATAATCACTCAAAGTCCATAGTTTATATTAGAGGTTTGCTCCTTTTTTATATGCTCTTTTTTTTATTATTATTTCAGCATATTACAGGGGTGCAAATGTTTAGGTTACATATACTTCCTTTGCCCCACCTGAGTCAGAGTTTCAAGTGTGTCCATTCCCCAGATGCTGCGTACTGCACCCATTAGGTGTGAATTGATGTACATTCTATGGGTTTGGACAAATGTGTAATGACATGTAACTACCATTATAGTATCTTACAGAGTATTTTCACTGCCCTAAAAATCCTCTGTGCTCCACCTATTCATCTCCCCCTCCCCCCAATCCCTGGCAACCACTGATCTTTTTACTGTCTCCATAGTTTTTACCTTTTTTAAAATGGCATATAGTTGAAATCATATAATATGTACGTTTTCAGATTGGCTTTTTTTTTTTTTTTTTACCTGGTATTGTGCACTTAAGTTTCCTCCACATCTTTTTATGGCTTG
>NW_012149419.1:508734-511772 GCF_000956105.1 Propithecus coquereli
CAGATTGAACAGGCAGAAATGGCTCTCTATATTTGCAAATGAAATCATTTCCTATGTAGAAAATTCCAGAAAATCTACCAAAAAAAATCTGCTGGAACTAATAATAAGTAAATTAGCAAAAATCACAGGATTCAGTCGTTATATAAAAATCAGTCATATTTCTGTAAACTATTAATGGACACTGAAGTTGTAAAAAAACACTATTTACCATAAATAACATCATGAAACATGAAATACGTAGAAATAAAATAAATATGTGCCACATCTGTGCTGAAAGCGTACAAAGCACCGATGATAGAAACCAAAGAAGATCCCAGTAAGTAGAGATACTATGTTCAACTCTTGAAAGAGTCAATATTAAAATGTCAACTCTGTCAAATTGTTCTGTAAATCAAATGAAATGCCTATCAAAATTCTAGCAGGAATGTTTTTGTAGCTGTTGACAGACCGATTCTAAAATTTTTTTGGAAAGGTAAAGGAACTAGAAAAGCCAAAACAATTTTGGATAGGAACAAAGTTGGAGGACGCATACTACCTGATTCTTGACTTACTAAAAGACTGCAATAATCAAATAGGGTATTATTGTTAAAAGGATATATATGTCAATATGTGGAAAAGAATAAACAATCCAGAAATACACACACACATTGATTGATTTTTGACAAAGGTGTAGAGATAATCTGATGAATCTGATTAATCTTTTCAACAAAGTACAGAAAAAGTTAGACATCTGTTTAAAACCCAAAACAAAAAGAAACAAAAGATACTTGGCTTTCATCTTGACATAGGCTGTGGAGATAAATGAACAAAAGTAGACTGTTAAGAGATTCACTTTGTAGAGGAAGAAATAAGACTGGGAAGAAAAATGAAACATTGAAATGGTAGAGGAGATTATTGGAAGGCAGGTAAGTCTTGACTGAGGAGCATTATGTGTGTATACATTACGAATAAAGATTCATTTATTCCACTAGCTTATTAAGCACACTACAATTCATGGAACACGATCTCAGATTGGAGGGTTGTTATAAAGGTCTCTTGAGGAAACATATGTAAGCAATAACAAAGCATCATTGATAATGCTGTCATAGTACTACCTGGAGAACCCAGAGGATGGAACAGCATATACCTACACTCATCATGAATGGGATTTCCTAGCTAGGCCAGTAAGCTCTGAGTGCTTACTAGAAACTAAATGCTGGAGTATTCTGAGAGAATGAAGAATGTTAATGGATCCACTGTCCCTTTGAGGACTTTGAGAAATTGTTGTTAATTTGATAGCTAAAATCCAATATGGAATCTTCTTGTCCATCTGCTGCCATTTGAATCTGTGATAATTATCTCAGACTCAAAGAATAGACAAAGTGAAGGAACCAGATGTGGTTTCCTTTTATCCTTTCTTTTTGCTGTTATTTGATCTACTTTAATCTTTCTCTTGCCTGTAGTTGCTAGCCATTCTATACAATCTCTATCACACAGGGAAATCAGCAAAGGAATTTTTTCAAAGACTACCAAAACTGTAGGAATGGAAAGATTTTTCTTTCATAAAGGAGTCTTCATCATACTCCACACATGGAAAAGAAAAGCAGCAGTTGCATGTGATCACTTTTGCCAACCTTCTGTGGGTTTCTAATGCACTTTCTCATCTCTCTTTGAAGGATTATTCGTTACAACTTGCACTCACACTTTCCTTAAAGCAAGTACTACTTTTATTCGCCCCCAGTCTTCGATTGCACAGCAAGAACGTTGGTGGAAATTGCTTTTCCATAAAAAGAACTGTGCCACCTACTCTTCAAATGCTACTGATTAAAAAAATCATTGATTGATTTTTTCTGGGCAATAAATTAGGCTTTCCCCTAAGAGAGTGGAAAAAAATAAATAATGGGATATAAAGAATGAAGATGGCTGTGTATTATGAGGAACATGTTTATGCGGTTGCCATGGAAACGTGGGCATTCAAAACAGGAGCTTATGATATCTCTGTATTTGTCAAATCTAAATCAGATATGAGTTGTATTCATTCTCTTTCTTGGCCCAAATTTAGTCTGACACATATGGTTATGTAAAATATGCTCCTGCTTTAGTATATTTGCTTAATATTTGCAGGAATTTGGCAATACACAGGCTGCCATATTTTAAAATCATATACTTGAGGCATGGAAATAAAACTAGGGAGAGCAGTTTTCAGTAAGTAATTATTAAAAAATAGCACAATCACTGCATGACTTTTATAATTAATGGAGCCAATTAAATTTTTCTTAATTGAAATGTATTCACAATGTTGGACCTAGCTAATTGGTACTAGCTAATTGCAAGTGATGTCAAGTGCTGAAACTGCATAGTTCGATAGTATGTTCTTACTTAATATATATGATTTTACTTCTCAAGTGAAATAAGACACAATAGGCAGTATTTCCGAATGATTATTATACTTTTCTATTGGAAGACATCAGTTGTCTTCAATTCATCCTTTGTAAGTGAGGCATGTTAGAAATCTGGAGAAGGCATACATGGATTTTGACAATATGGAGAATTTAACAGCATTTTCCATAGCTTGAACTTTTTTCAGTAACTAATTCTAAGATAATACAGAAAATGCAAATCTTACCTGTAGCTACTGCCTTCTAATGGGCACACAAACTAGAATAATAGGATAATCTAAAAACTATTAGAATAGGCTCCTTTCATGGAAATTAGGGTGTTACTCCCTTAACTCCAGTACCTTTTCCTTTCATGCAACTTTGTTAGTCAGTTCATAGCCCATCAGTTTATCCTCTGTATTTTCTCTTAGATTTCCTCAAAGACATGCACTTTGTGAACAGATAGCAGAGGCTTAATGTCTTATTAAAGCAGTCATTGTATAGTCCAATAAATGCAACAGTAATTTAATGAGACCAAATAGCTGTACAGATTGAACAGTGGGAAAGAGCTAATAAGAGAAGGCTTTTCAGGAGAGAGAAGTTTTAAGTCATAATTTAAAGGTAAAAGACATTTAGGGCATTTTAGCAACATATATCAAAAGTTAAAAAAAAAAAAAACGC
>NW_012149419.1:514170-540984 GCF_000956105.1 Propithecus coquereli
AAGTTTCCTCCACATCTTTTTATGGCTTGATAGCTAATTTCTTGTGTACACTGAATAATATTTCATTGTCTGGATGTACCATAGTTAATTTATCCTTTCACCTACAGAAAGATATCTTATTTGCTTCCAATTTTTAGCAATTCTGAATAAAGCTGCTATATATATCTATATCCAGGTTTTTGTGTCTACATAAGCTTTCACCTCCTTTGGGTAACTACCAAGGAATATGATTTCTGAATCATGTGGTCAGAGTATGTTTAGTTTTTTAAGAAACTGCCAAATTGTCTTCCAACGTGTTTGTTCCATTTTGCATTGCCTGTTGCTCCACATCTTCACCAGCATTGGGTGTTCTCAGCATTAGGCGTCTTTTCAATATGTTTATTCGACATGTGTATATTGTCTTTGATCCATTTTATAAACAGGTTATTTTCTTATTGCTCAGAGTTATGAGTTGTTTCTAAAATTTGGATAATAGTCTTTTTTTAGATATGTCTTTTGTAAATATTTTCTTCCAGTATGTGGCTTGTGTTCTCATTCTCTTCACCATATTTTTTACAAAGTAGAAGTTTTTAATTTTAATGAAGTCCAGCTTAGTTCTTTCTTTCATGGATTGTGCATTTGGTGTCCTGATTTACCAAACTCATGGTTAACTAGATTTTCTCCTATGTTATCTTCTGAGTGCCTTATAGTTTTTCATTTTACATTTAGGTCTGTAATTCATTTTGAGTTATTTTTTGTGAAAGATATGAAGTCTGTGTCTAGATTCTTTTTTTTTTTTTTTGCATGTAAGTATGCAGTTGCTCCAGCACGGTTTGTTGACAACAGTGTATTTTCGCCATTGTATTGCCTTTGCTCCTTTCTCAAAGATCACTTGCCTATACTTGCGAATCTATTTCTGGGCTTTCCATTTTGTTCTATTGATCTATTTGTCTATTCTTCTGCCAGTATCACACTGTCTTGACTGCTGTAGCTTTATAGTAAGTCTTAAAGTCTGATAATGGCGGTTCTCCAACTTTGTCATTCTCCTTCAGTATTGCATTGGCTATTCTGGATCTTTTGTGTTTCCATTTAACTTTAGAATTGGTTCATCAATATCCACAATATAATTTACTGAGATTTTGATTGCGATTGCCTTAAATTTTTAGACCAAGTTGGGAAGAACTCACATCTTGACAGTATTGAGTCTTTCTATCCATCAACACGGAATATCCCTCCATCTGTTTAGTTCTTTGATTTCTTTCATCAGAATTTTGTAGGTTTCCTCATATCAATGTTGTACATATTTTGTTAGATTTATACCTAAGTATTTCATTTTTAGAGGTGTCAATATAAATAGCTGTGATTCTCTGTATCTACCTCTCTTTCCAATTTGGGGGACAGCATTTTGTCATGTGACCTCACTTATAAATCTAAGAGTTATTGGGGAGGAGTGGCAACTTCCAAGCTCTTCATAAGTGGAATTGGAAACTGGAACTTCTTGTGGAAGGTTTTTAACTACAAAATCTATGTCTTTCATAACTACAGTGCTATCTATGTTATCTATTCCATCTTGTGCAAGTTTTGGTAGTTTGCAATTTGTAATGAATTGATCTTTTATCTAATTTGTCAAAGGTAAGTGTGTAGAGTTGTTCCTAGTTTTCCCTTTTTATTTATTCTTAATGTCTTCAGAATCTGTAGTGATATCTTATCTTTCATTTCTGATATTGATAATTTGTGTCATCTCTTTTTCTTACCAGTCTCGCTAGAGATTTTCAATTTTATTAATCTTTTCAAAGAATCTGCTTTAGGCTTTACTGTTTTTCTGTTTTTTATTTTAGTTGTTTCTGTCTTTAGTGTTATTGTGTTCTATTTGCTTTTGGTTTGTCTTTTTGTTGTTGAGTTGTAAGAGTTCTTTATATATTCTGGATATTAATCTGTTTTCAGATATATGATTTGCACATATTTTCTCCCATTCTGTAAGTTGTCTTTTCACTTTCTTGATAGTGTCCTTTGATCCATCAGAGTTTTAAAATTTGATGGATTCCAGATATCTATTTTATTCTTTTGTTGTTTGTATTTTGGTGTCATATGTAAGCATTTGTTGCCAAATCCAAGGTCATGAAGCTTTCTCCTACATTTTCTTGTAAAAATTTTATACTTTTAGTGCTTATATTTAGAAATTTGATCCATTTTGAGTTAATTTTTATATAAGATATGAGGAAGAAGTCCAGCTTCATTCTTTAACATGTGAATATCTTGTTGTCTCACCACTATTTGTTGAGGAAACTATTCTTTCTTCCATTGAATGTTCTTGGCACCCTTGTTGAAACTCGGTTGACCATAGATGTATAGGTTTATTTCTGGAGTCTCAATTCTATCCATATGTCTATCTTTATGCCCCTACCATACTGTTTTGATTACTGAAGCTTTGTAGTTAAGGGTTGAATTTGGCGTGTGAGTCTAACTCTTTGTTTTTTAACTCTTGTTTTGGTTATTCAGGGTCCCTTAAGATTCTATATGAATTTTACAATTGGCTTATCAATTTCTGAATAAACAGCTACTGAAATTTTGATAAGAGTTGCATTGAATCATTAGATCAATTTGGAGAGTATTGCCATCTTTAGTAATATTAAGTCTTCCAGTCCACAAACATGGAATGTTTTTCCATTTATTTAAGTTTTTAAAAATTTATTTCATTAATATTTTGTAGGTTTTAGCATACAGTCTTACACCTCCTTGGTTAAATTTATTCCTAAGTATTTTTTATGTTTTTGGTGCTAATGTAGATGTTTTCTTAGTTTCCTTTTCAAGTTGTTCACTGTTAGTGTAAAGAAACCTAACTGAATTTTCTATGTTGATCTTATGTCCTGCAGCTTTGCTGAACTCTTGTATTAACTCTAAAGTTTTGGGGGTGTGTGTGCATTCTTTAGGATTTTCTGTCTATAAGATTGTATGATGTATAAGTAAACATGATTTTACTTTCTCCTTTCCAATTTGGATCCCTTTTATGTTTTTCTTGCCTAATTGCTCTGCTGTAACGTCCAGGACTACATTGAATAGAAGTGGTAAAAGGAGAATCTTTGTCTTGTTACTCATGTTAGGGAGAAAGCTTTTGGTTTTTCACCATTTCCTATAATGTTATCTCTGAGATTTTGATAAATGTCCTTTATCACATTTTTCACTGCCATCCTGAATATTTGAGAGTTCCAGTTACTCTATAGCCTTTCCATCATTTGATATTGTTACAGTTTATCATTTTAGCCATTGCAGTAAGACTCTAGTGATACCTTATTGGGATTTTAATTTGCCTGTCACTGATGACTAATGACATTGAACACTTTTCACTTTTCACTAAGCACTGAACACTGTGCTTATTGGCCTCAGAATTTGTTTCTGAGGGCTTCTTTTACATTGAAAATCAGTGCCAAATAATTTACCATGTAAGTATGTATTAGATTCAGCAAGAAGTGAGCCCTCTTAATGTTTAGTTTAGGCCTCTAAGTTAAGTTGTTACTGTTAATTTTGCTATTATTTCACTTGCGGATTTACTGCTATAATAAATTTTGAAGAATGAAGCTATATTATGTAATGTATATGATCATTAATAATTTATGAACACAAACATTTTTAAAGAAACAGGAGAAAATTTTTCTCTAGTGTTGAAGTGGTGAAGTATTATAGTTATATTTGGAAATGAGTTAAAACTTTTTAAAGAATTAATTGATATTACTTACCAAGTTGTATTTTGCCAAGTGGCATATGAATGTTTCTGAATGATACAAATGATAAAGTTATGAACATTTACTTCTCAACAAATGGGCATTGCTGTGTTTTGCTAGTGATTTAAGCATCCCTGAAAACGGAGATGTCTCCAGCTGGGTGTGATTAGGTTGTATTGTTTCCTACAGGGGAGACACTGAAGTTTCTTTAATTCCTGGGATCCACAGCTTTTTAGTTATTCTGCTTATGTCCTGCAACTTAAAAATGCTTATCTATTTCTCACAAAATATTTGAAAGAGTACAAACAGGAACATATAATCAAGTTGCCATTAACTGTTTATACTCTCATATTTGGAAATATGTGACTATTTGAGGAATTGAGGAATACCTCAGAAATCGAAATCCTGTGATAGCCTAATGGTCTTTGAGAACACATTGAAATAATAATGTTAAAAGAGCCCAGGAAATACAGTAAAATGTGACAGAAACACTCTGTAAATCCCATAGTCCCATAAGCTTATAGTTACAGCTATAAGCTTAGAACCCCAGCTGTGGTCTCTTAGAGACTGAAGATTCGAGGTTCCCTGGCCAGGGCAGCCCTTCAGGAGCTCCTTAGTAAAGGACTTACCACACTGGTTTAAAGGCACAGAGCTCAAGTAATTTATACCAGAAATACCAACGGTGGAGATGCCCCAGCTGCTGGTGAAGATGCATGAACAGGTCCAACCAACTATATATTTGGAAAAATAAAACTTTTTATTAAATCAAAAAAAAATCCAGTTTGGAATATCTGGTAGTGATTGTCAGCTCTTGCAACATTTAGAATTAAATTTTAGTCATTATTTGTAAGATTTTGACATATGAAGGGATGTCCTATTTTACTTGATCTCCTTTTTAATGCCATGGTTTTTGTCTGCTTACACGTAAATGACTTTAGAAAAGCTATTTGCCTTGCATGGTGTTATTTTCGCTTGTTATGTTTTCTCTGGTCCTCACCACAATTTCGCAAATCCAATTGATAGCTGAAGAAACTAAGGGTCAAAAAGTTGTTTCTTGCCTAAAGTCACAGAGCTTAGAAAACAGTGACTTGAACTCAAATTTGATTGCAAAACCTGCAACTTTTCTACTACTTTACCAGTGTTTCTCACCCTGATCCAATTAAAATAGAATTTCTGGGGTTAGATTTTGATGTTTGAGCAGCTCCTCAGGTCAGTAATGTGCATCTAGAGTTAGAAGCTATGGGATAAACACCCAGTGTGTACTATTACGAGATCATACTTCAATAGAAGGGAAAGTATAGTAAAAGAGCACATTTTCCTTTAAAAGTATGTACAATATTGTCCATTTATCTCTGCCAAAACATATCTATTTGGAACTTCCAGTCCAAGATGGTACACTGAGAACATGCTGCAAGCTCCCTTTGCTACTACACACTCCTAAAAATAATCCTCTTATCCCCATCCAAGAATATATAGTACCAATTAAACACAACTGTGATAGGAAACAAAAAGTAAATGGGCCAAAAACCATGAAGAACCCCTGAAAAATGACATTGGAATACAGATAAGAACTGTATTCTAAAGTATGCATGGGAATAGAATACTGTAAAAGGTAGGAGTTGCTGTAGGGGTACCTTATGTCTAGACTGCTGGACAAGCAAACATGTGAATTTACCTCTCCCTACCTTTGTTTCTCCTTCCTGTCTAAGATGCAGAAACAGGCAATGAGGTGCTTTAAAATCTAAGGCAGTACCCCGCCCCCGCAATGTTGTCAATATCCAGAAGGATAGGGGGCCCCCAGAATACTAACTATCCATTTAACTACCCAGTGGCACATTTTGCTCCCGCCCCCCACCATGCCGCTGTAATCACATACATCAGTCACAGACTAACAGGGTATCTCTAAAGTCCAAACAAAGATTAGCCCACAATCCAGAATCACAAAATATTTAAAGAAAACTAATACCATGAAGGAAGGCACCAAACTGTACAAATGGAAGAAGTAACATACAAGGGATCAGAGTTAATAAAGAGAAAACAAAACAGGACTTTAGAATAAATATAGTTACTATCCTCAGAGACATACAGGATGACATTGCATTCATTTAAAAAGAAAACTTTAGAGCTTTTTGATGTTAACAGTTCAAAAGGAAAGACAAAGAATTAGGAATAAAAAAGGTAAGTTGAGAGGCACTGAGGATAGAGTTGTAACCAGAAATAATTCTGTAATTATATTGATAACATACTTTTCATTAACAATATTAGATGCAAAAAGATAGTGAAATAGTATCTTCAAAACTCTCAGAAATTGATGAGCTGATTATAAAATTCATATAGAATCTCAAGGAACCCTGAATAACCAAAACAATCTTAAAAAAAGAAAAAGTTGGACTCACGCTTCTGAAATTCAAAACTTAACTACAAAGCAAAGTTTCAGACTATAGTTTGAAAAAATGTTTGCTGTTTATAATAGGCACATAAAACATAGATTAGAAAATTGGAGAAAAGAATAATTGGGCAAATAGTAACAAAAAGTAGTAGATGTAGCAATAGAATCCAAAGCAAAAAAAAATTGAATTAAAAGAAACTAAAAATTATTTCATTATTATCTTGGTAGATCGTTTTATCAATATGAGTTCATTTAGCAACATAGCTTTGATGTAAAGTACAGAAAACTAATAGAAATTTGCTTTTTTTTTTTTTTTTTTTACTATTTTTATTTCAAAGTATTATGGAGGTACAAATGTTTTGGTTATATAAATTGCATTTGTACCATTTGAGTCAAAGTTATCCCCTAAAATTTGTTTTTAAAACTTGATAAAGGCAAGATCATAGTGGGAGATTTTAGTATACATCTTTTAGAAACTGACAGAACAAAGTGGGACAAAACAAATATATATATAGAAGTTTGAATAGAGCAGTTAACAAGCTTGATGTAATAGACATAAACTTTTATTTAAAATATACAGGAAACATTCACAAAAATTCAGCATATATTAAGGCACAGGAAAATCTAAACAAATTTTTAAAGAAACACAATTAACAAGCCATGTTCATAGAACACAGAAGGTAAAACTGGAGATTTAAAAAACAAAACAGGCCAGGTGCGGTGGCTCACGCCTGTGATCCTAGCACTTTGGGAGGCCGAGGCTGAAGGATCTCTTTAGGCCAGGAATTGGAGACCAGCCTGAGCAAGACCAAGACCCTGTCTCTGCAAAAAATAGAAAAATTAGCTGGGTGTGGCAGCACATGTCTGTAGTCCCAGCTACTTAGGAGGCTGAGGCAGGAGGATTGCTTGAGCCCAGGAGTTTGAGGTTGCAGTGAGCTATGATGATGTCACTACACTCTAGCCTGTAAGACAGAGTAAGACCCTGTCTCAAAACAAAACAAAACAAAAAAACCCTTCTAAATTCTAGGAACAATATAAAGTAAAATTGGGAATTAACAAACATTTTAGAAATGAATGATGCCAAGAGCCCTACATATGAAAACCTGTGGGATGTTGTCAAAATTTACTCAGAAGAAATGTATAGTTTTTAAAGCACTTCTTAGAATATTAGAGAAATATAAAATTTTAATCATTTTTATAACCTTTTGTAGTTTGACTTAGAGAAATATTTTAGGATTTATAATCTTTTCTAGTGAAGAAAAATTTATCCAAAAGTAATATCCTCACTGTTACTTGTTTGTTTCTTCTGTTTAACTCATGTAAAAGTAAACCTATTTATAATTGCATTCATAGTATAATTCCATTTTTTAAAAACTATTTTCTGTAATCTCAATATCTATTCATCCATTCATCTATATATGCTTAGAGAGATATGTGGAATGATACTCAAATTATATTAACGCTTTTTTTCCCCTGGATAATGGGATTGCTGGTTTCTTGCTTTTACTATTTTGTACTTTTATGTATTATACTTTTTATGGAAGCAAGTTTCATTTTATAAAAATTAAGTTATTTAAGGCCAGGCGCGGTGGCTCACGCCTGTAATCCTAGCTCTCTGAGAGGCCGAGGCGGGCAGATTGTTTGAGCTCAGGAGTTCGAAACCAGCCTGAGCAAGAGCAAGACCCCGTCTCTACTAAAAATAGAAAGAAATTAATCGGACAACTAAAAATATATAGAAAAAATTAGCTGGGCATGGTGGCGCATGCCTGTAGTCCCAGCTACTCGGGAGGCTGAGGCAGAAGGATTGTTTGAGCCCAGGAGTTTGAGGTTGCTGTGAGCTAGGCTGACGCCACGGCACTCTAGCCTGGGCAACACAGTGAGACTCTATCTCAAAAAAAAAAAAATTAAGTTATTTGATTAATAAAATAAGTAAATAATTGCATTAAATATTTTTAAAAGAATGAAAGAGTAATTCAAAGAAAATAAAGGACCAAGTTAATAGGAATAAAAGCAGAAATCCAATAACAATGTTCATTGATAAAAGATCAATAAAATAGGTATATCTTAGCAAGTCTGAAAAAGAAGATATACTAATCAATATTAGAAATTAAAAAGAAAGCATAGCTAAAAATACAGATATTTGTAAAATAAGAACTCTTATATACAAGTTTATACCAATAAATGTGAAAGCCTATACATAATGGGCAATTTTCAGAAAAATATGATTTATTCAAACTATAATAAGGTAAAAACTCTGAATTAGCTAATAATTATGAGAAGGAACTGAAAAGAACTTTAAAATTCTGTCCTTACAATGGTCTACGTTTTACAGGTGAGTTGTAGGAAAGTTTTAAAGAAACTGATACAAACTTGCATAATGTATAAAAAAGATAGTGCCCTACCCAACTGGTTTTATGATGCTAGTATAACAATTATACCAAAACCAGAGAAGGACATACAAAAAAAAAGAAGAGGAAAACTACAGGTCTTTATCATTTACGAAGATAGCACTCAAAAGTCATAAATATTAGCAAATTGAATTCACCAATATATTATTTATACAGAATTTATCACAGGAATGAAAGTATAGTTTAGCATTATAAAATCTATTTGTGCAATTTACTTAGTTATTAAAGGAGAAAACTATACAATTATCGCAATAATGTCCCCCAGAAACATTCTATAAAATGTAGCAGTGTGGTTTTGGCATGGGGAAAGACAACCAGATCAATAAAACAGAGTACACATTCTGAGACAGAGCTGTGAATATCTCACATTTAAGTGTATAATAAATGTGACATTTTAAATCAATATTTAAAGAGTGGACTATTCAATAAATGGCATGCACTTAAAAAGATACATTAAATTTCTCACACCATTCACAAAAAATTCATTCTAAAGATAATAAAAATCTAAATATAAGAAACACTTTGTAAATGTTAGAAGAAAAGAGTTTATGACCATGAGGTAGGGAAGGCCACCTTAAAAGAGATATCAAGCTTAAAAGTTATAAAAAAAAAAAAAAAGGATGATGGATAGTTTAGATAGATCAAAGTAAAAACTTCCTTATGACAGGACACCTGAAACAAGTTAAAAAGATAAGTGCCAGACTTTAAAAAACATTTTCACTGGGTAAAACAAAGCATTTATATCCATAATAAGAAAAGTGAGGGGAGAGTAGAGAAAGAAACAGGAAAATGGACAAAGCATATGAACAGGGAATTCATAGAAAAGAAAATGACCAATAAACGTTGGGAAAGATGCTCAACCTCACTAATATTAATAGTCAGGGAAATGTAATTTCTAAGGACAATAAAATTGATTTAATCTGCTGAATTGGCAGAGAATTTTTTTAAGTTGATATGCTCAGTGATAGCAAGGATGGTGGAGAAATGGATACACTCTTAGTAATTGTGGGGTTTTAAAATTATAGTGCCATTATGCAGAAGAATTTGGCAGTATTTTATATACCTTTTAGCGTTTATAAAGAACTCTCAACATTTTTTTTAATCCTGAGGCTAGTAGTTTTTCTTCTTTTTTTTTTGAGACAGAGTCTCACTGTGTTGCCCAGGCTAGAGTGCCGTGGCGTCAGCCTAGCTCACAGCAACCTCAAACTCCTGGGCTCAAGCAATCCTTCTGCCTCAGCCTCCCGAGTAGCTGGGACTACAGGCATGCACCACCATGCCCGGCTAATTTTTTCTATGTATTTTTAGTTGTCCAATTAATTTCTTTCTATTTTTAGTAGAGACGGTGTTTCGCTCTTGCTCAGGCTGGTTTCGAACTCCTGAGCTCAAACAATCCACCCTCCTCGGCCTCCCAGAGAGCTAGGATTACAGGTGTGAGCCACCGCGCCCGGCCAGTTTTTCTTTTTTTTAAAAAAAAAAAAAAAAAAAAAACCTATAAGGATTAGAAATCAGAGAGGACAGATGGTCAGGTTGGAACCTAATACCACTGCCATATTTTTTGTACTCCATGATTGTTTCTAGGGTAAAGTAACAACATGAGCCAAAACTTAGAGGCAGATTAATACGTGTCATGTTTGGGGAAAGGTTAAGTAGCCTTTTGTGATTAGTGGGTTATTGAAGGTAATGCGTTAAAAGATGGGACTGAAAAGATAAGTTGAGTTAAAATCACAGAGGATTTTTAATAGCCTAACAAAGGGGTTAGGTTTTCTTCCACGAATGTTGAGGCTCCTGCACAGGTTTCTGAGCAGTGACTGAGTGCGAAGAGTGGCTTTGGAGGGGAGAGATTCGAGGCAGGAAGACCAGTTAGATGTCTGAGGTGCTTGTTTAAATGAGAAAATGAGGACTTGAGCTAGACAAGTGACTGTGGGGTTGTCCCAGAGAAGGCAGGGACGGAGGCATGGAATCAGAGTTGACCCAACACTGAACCTGGCATCAGGCACGTTAAAGGGACTCTCAGCTTGACCTGGTTAGATTTGAGAGATACTTTGGAGATAGTGGCAAGATTTAAATGATGGATTAAATTGGAGGAGAGAGGTCTGAGAGTGAGAAAAAATAATAAAAAATGACTCCTAGTTTTTGTTTGGGCAAGTGGGTGGATGATGGTATCATTTACTGAGATGGAAGAACTTTGCAAGTAGAGAGACTTGATGCTGATAGTTCTGTTTTCACCTTGTTAAGTGTGAGATGCCTCTTAGAAATCCCAGTAAGAAGTGTCAAGAAGGCAGGCATATAAAGGAGACTGCAGTCCAAAAACAAGAAATGGACTGGAGATAACATTTGAGAATAATAAGTATATAAATTAGATGATTCACAAAGCCATGAGACTGGATAAAATCATTTAGGGGAAGAGAATAAGGAGGGGGGAACGAAGACTAAAGATATATATTCTTGGTGACTCCAACATTGAGTGATCTAGTATTGAAGTAACCAAGGAAACAGGCTAAGAAGGAGCTGGCCAATGAGGCAGGAAGAAAACCAGGAGACTGCGGTAGCCCAGAAGCTGGAGGAGGAAGTATTACAGCAGGGCGGAGTGATCAACTATATGAAACGCTAATACAGGATTTGATAAGGCAAGAACAGAGAACTGGCCACTGGTCCTGGGGGAAATGTAGGCCTTAGCGACCTTAATTAGCAGAGTTTCAGTGAATTGATGGGAACAAAAACCTGAATTGAGTAGGTTGCAGAGAAGATGGATGGGGAGAAAGTGAAAGGTACCCTTTTTAAGGAGTTTTGCTCTGGAAGGTAATGGAAAAATGCAGTAGTACTTACAGGGAAACATGAGTACAAGAGAAAGTTTTGTTTGTTAAGATGAATGGGATTATGGCACATTTATATGACAGTGAGAATTATCTGCAATGGAGAAATTGATGATGCAGAAGATGAAAGAGGTGTTGCAAGATCAGTCCTTGAGAAGTCACAAGTGGATGAGATGCTGGCCACAAGCAGAAGGGCTGGCCTAAAAGAGGAACATGGATACTTCCTCCTTGTCAAGGTAGAAAAGGCAAAGTATATGAAAGTGGATACAATGAGGTAGATAGAATTTGTGGGAAGATGAGATAAAATTCATGTACTTGAATCTATTTTCCTACTGAAAATGAGGCAAGGTTATCAGTGGTGAGTGACCTCGGCAAGGGATGTTGGAGATTTGAGGAGACAAGATATGTGACACAGCTATCTTAAAATGGCAAAGTAAATATATAGGAAGACCTGATCCTATTTTGTGTCTGACAGTGTTAAGTCCCCATTTGAGATTTGTGGTAACAAAGTTTAAGTGAGCACGGTCGGCACAGTTGTGTTTCCCTGGCACTGTTCATCCGCTCAGAAGCAGGCCTAGAGTAAGTTGATGGTTGGCATGGCCTAGGGGGAAGGAGAGGCCAAAGAGGATTTGCAAAATGGAAAACATGATTGTTCATGGAATTTAATCTGGGTAAAGAGGAAAGTGAGAAAACTGATTAAAATGATAAGCGCAATGATTTTATGTCTCGGTGAGATCCAGGAATTATTGGAGTAAGGATCTGCATTTTAAGCAAGCATCCCAGGCAAATACGAGTCTTGTGAGCTATGGGCCAAGCTTGAAGAAACATTTACAATAGCTTGGGTCGTAATGGTAGTGTTAGAGCAAATACCTGTTTTTATTCAAATTTACAGTACATCTCTTTAAACACAGGCAAAAATGCTTATAAGAAAATGAATTTGTATGTCCGTGTAGGAAGATAGTGATCATCAAGACTAGTAGTGAGTAGATTACTGGTCAGAAGAAATGAGTATGACAATGTTCTTTTATAAATTTATCATTTAAAACATATTAAATGATTAGCTATTGCATTATACCTGCATGTGTTAAAATTTTTCGTGCAATTACTTAAATAATTAACTATTCATTTATTCATGGCAATTTGAATCTCTCTGTATTTTTGAATTTGAATATTTTGCCCACATCTGAAAAGAAAATTGTACTCTCAAAATGAAATTCTGATCTTTCAGTTTAATTTGGGCAGTTTATAAAACTAAAGATGTCATTTTTAATTCCCTGTTATATCTAATTATGCAATTGCAACTTATTCTCAGTAAAACTTTGTCTTTAATTTTAGCTGCCTCCCTTTGGTTGATAAGCCATTGCAGTTTTCCTTATTAAGTTTGCACCTGTCTTGGAAGACTTGATGAAAAGTGGACAGAGTGAGCTAAACCAGTAGAGATTCTTTTTTTTTTTTTTATTAAAACTCATATGTAGCTTTTCACATACTGTATTTCTGAGCTTCACTGAGGAAACATCATCAAATTAGTGGGACCTATTATAATTTTTCAAACTACTGAATTTATATTAAAAGAAAAGTTAGAATGATTTCCCCTAAATCTATTCTCAATTAACTATAGCTATTTTATAACGAATTTGGTTGGGGACTTTTTTTCAAGTACCTTATATTGTTGTAGATTTGCTGTCATTATTATATGCCTTTGGACAGATGCCTTGGGATTATTGTATACATTGTTGGTGCTTGTTCTGATAGCTTAAATCAATTGCCAAATATATATGACCAGCACTGGGCTGGGCCTATAGGGAATACAAACAAAGTACAAAATGAAGTCTCAGATCTTAGTCTTCCTTTTAGATGTTTATATTATGCCCCTAATTTTCCTTTTCACTTCTTCATACTAGTACTGCATGCTATAAACCAAATTATGCTTCTTGCTGTTTTGTAAATATATTCACACTTTCTCTGTCTTTTCTATGCTTTTTCTCTTCCACCTTCTTTCCAATTCTGAGTAATCCTTCCTCAATTAAGAGTCATCTCAAATTCTGTCACCTGTATGATCTTTCCAGACACCTCCTTCACCCAATAAGCACCCTATAATGGCATTTATAATGTTTTACCCTGTTTTAAATATTGATGTATTTCATATTATTCTCCCCCTCACTTGAAATTAGCTCTTTGAGAACATGGTCTTGTTTTGCTAATATTCGTATATACCATATACATATGTTATACATGTACTGGCTGGCACGTTAAAGAACAGAAACAGCTAAGGAAAAAGAATGTATGTGACAAAAATGGCCAGGAGTGAAACACCTCCAATAATGACAGAAATGATCAATGTTGAGTTACTGGAGAGAATAGGACTTGACCTGAACCTCACATGTGGGGACCCTAAAGTGAAACCAGTCAGCATGAGTGCTACAAGAATAGTAAATTTTGCTTCAAAATGACAGTTTTCTTAAAGTGAATGAATGTCACAGGAGATTTAATATTCCCTTATTTTTTCCCTGGTTACAATAGAGTTACACTTTCCTTCATTTTAAGAATGATACAGCCTTTTCACACCGTGAATATACTAGAAACAAAATCATATCTATATCTAGTTCAGAAAATCCTCATATGTATTCTTACAGTAAGGGTCTCTGTAGGTGATAACTAGCCACACCGCAAAAGGTAGTACACCTCAATTAAGTGTTCTACCTAATATTTCTTTTAAATGTAGTATAAAGGACTTAAGAAAGGTGTATCTCATTTGAGACCCTGGAGATTATTTTCTTTCCCAGAGGCTTGGCAGCTGATGTCTATTGAGTACTCCACACTCTTTTGGAGTAGTTTTCTAAGGAACTGCCTGGTTTAGAATTAGAAAGTAGATTCTGACTGGCTGCCGGATGACAATCTCTGAAGTAGCCAGATAATAAAATGCTGAGCTTTCTAGGGCTAATACATCCTGAGTCATAGGGAAGCCACATGTAGAGTCCCCTTGGCAAAACCAAGTCTCCTAGAGAAAAGTAAATCTGGCTTAGACCATCAAACGAAAAACCTGAAATCAGGGCCAACTTATCCATTACTGCCTAGGGCCTCATTTCTACAAATTATAAAATTCTGAAGATTAAGCCCAGAGTTCGTTTAAATTGTTTTCTCTGAGATTATTTATGTGGTTTTATTCTTTGTCTAATCCAAAATATGTGCTATATTATATATTAGAGTAATATTTCTTTTACTTCTCCTGTCTGTATGTTGTCCACTTTTCATATTATTGGTAGAAAACAGTCATCTCCTATCTGATGGTTCTCCTATAGTCAGTGTGCCTCTGTATCACTTGCACTACTCAAAGCTCCTTGATAAAAAAATTGGATGATTAATGGATGCCTACAAAACATGTAACTAGAAAGGTAAATTTGCTGAAAAGCACGTATTACAAAATAACAAAGAAATTACTTCTAGATTGTCTTATTTTTGTTTTTCCAATCTAACAATAGGTACAAGTTCTCTTCTTTTAATGTACATCAGAAGAACCTGAACTACTTAAAAATAAAGATGTTTGAGCCCCATCTTAGACCTGCTAGTTTAGGATCTATAAAGATGCAACTCATGCATCTGTACTTTGAAAACAATCCCAGATGATCGTGGCAGGCTCTAAAGGCTGCGAACTACTGCAGTATAGCAAACTAGAAAGGAACGTAGACTGAGGCGTTGGGTAGACCTAACTCCCCAGTCCAGCCACAGTCAGGGTGTATGATCCCACACTTAGGTCTCTGACCAAATTACTTAATCTGTCTGGACTTCAATTTCCTTGTGCATAAGATAGGGATGGTAATATTAATACTTTATAAGGTAGTGGGAAGATTAAAGGAGATAGTAGATGAAAAGTGCTTGGCATACAGTGGGTGGTAGCTATTGTTATTCTAGTAGCATGGAGTTATCCTCACTATTCATCTTGACTTACAAAGAGTGAAGTATTTGTCACAATAGCTCTTTTCTGCATCCAACAGAATATTTATGTAGAACTTCCTTAAGCTATCTTTTCATTAGACAGATTTTCTTTGGGCTCTGAAGTTTCCTCCAAGTTTATATTAATATTTGGACTACTCAGAAAGTAGTGGCAGAGAAAATAGGTGGCATCTGGGTTTTCAATTTCCCTAGCATCCTCCGGAATAGCTAATTATTTCTGGATCCAGTTTCAAAGTTATTCATTGTCTTATTTTAAGAACAGATACATTGGTATATCATGAATTTGGGACATAAACTTGCTAGTTGCAAAACCATAGAACAATGGGGTTTTTGTCAATGAAAGAACATATGAATGCCTGATCCTTTATGGTGGCAGCTACATCATCACATGTTTATGTGGTCAATCTCTGTGGATTTGTGGATGATAATGTTCGAGATTTGCTTTTGAAGTATCTCAGACCAAAGATAGGTTTGGTTTTCTTTTCTTGAAGTATCTTCAGAATATTTAACTGGCAATGTAATGCAAAAAACCACAAGAAAAATGAGAGCTACTGTTCTGTTTCATGATAATGGTTTTTCCTGTCTGTATAATGTTACCTACATAAACTTTTATTTTCATTTGCCACTAACTTGACAGAATTAAAAAGAAAGTATTGATTTCTTTTTTTTACCTTGGTTAAAGATTGATTAAATACTTAGAGCATAATGCTAAGGATAAATATTTAATTTACATGAACTTTCCCTACCATTTAACAAGACTATGGCTGGCTGCATTCTCTCGTGAAATGTATATTCACAATGTCTTCTTAGTGAAGGGGCTTTCCCTTTATTTCTGTTCTTGGTTTCATCATAGATAGAAAACAATGAGCATTTTAAATTTAAACATTGTAAGTGCCAGAGATTGTATAACATTGCCCTTGATGTAGCCTTTCTACTTCTTTTACTTCTAGGATTGCCATATATATATGAATTATACACACACACATATATTGTTTATAAGCCTCTGCTCAGATGGCACCATTGCATTTTTCTAGACTAGAGCATCTTATAGGAAAATTTAATGCCACAACTATTTTTAAGTAGAAACTACAGCAAATGAAGATATAACTAGCTGAAAACAATTTTAATCACCCATATCTTTAGAGACCTTTGACTCTAAGCAGTTGGAATCTTGGCATTATGGTTTATCTGAAAATTCATTCTGATATAGCACCAGTCAATGAAATATATTATTGTCTACTATATATACGTTCTGTGTGAACATACAAAAGAAATGGACTGTCTCAGAACAGTGTAGTTGGGGATATATCTGGAGACACATACAATGCAATTTCAAAGTAACAGTTATACACCAAACTCTTAACAGGCACAATGTAGTGTGGCGCTTGAGAGCATAAACTCTGGAATCAGATTGCCTGGTCTGAAATCCCAGCTCCTCTAAGGAGTGTGACCCTGGGCAAGTTACTTCAAAGTACTTCCGTTTTCTCATGTATAAAGTAGAGATAATCATTGATTTGAAGTATAGTGGATGTTGAACCCAAGCTAAGAAATTTGTGTTTGATATGCTGAGAAATAGGGAGCTAGCTTAAGTTGTTGAACAGGCAAGTCACATGATGAAATTAATTGAGAAATATTGTTTTAGTGACTGTATATGGATGGAGTAGGAGGGCCTAGAGGCAAAGGTGCCAGCTGAGAAACTGCCGGAGCAGTCTAGACATGAAAGATACAATTATGGAAGTGGAAAGAGACCAAGATTTTTGGACAAGACCAAAAATCACTGTGGAGAAAAAAAATTATCCACATTTCATGATAGATTGGATTTTTTAAAATTTTTTTGAAATTTCAGCGTATTACAGGGGTACAAATGACAAATGTTTGGATTACATATATTGCCTTTGCCCCACCCAAGTCAGAACTTCAAGCATGTCCATGCCCCAGATGGTGTGCACTGCATCCATTAGATGTGAATGTACCCATCCCCTCCTCTCCGCTTCCACCTGCCCGACACCTGATGAACATTACTACTATATGTGCACTGAAGTGTTGATCAGTTAATACCAATTTGATGGTGAGTACATGTGGTGCTTGTTTTTCCATTCTTGTGATACTTCACTCAGTAGAATGGGCTCCAGCTCTATCCAGGATAATACAAGAGGTGCCAGATCACCATTGTTTTTTGTGGCTGAGTAGAACTCCATGATATACAAATACCACATTTTATTAATCCACTCATGTATTGATGGGCACTTGGGTTGTTTCCACATCTTTGCAATTGTGAATTGTGCTGCCATAAACATTGTAGTGCAGATGTCTTTTTTATAGATTGGATGTGTTTTTAAACATCTCTCTCCCAACAATGGCCTAATTCCACAAAATCCTAGAAAATGCTGGCATAGCAGCTCAGTGGAAATCTCCCATAAATGCTGTCAGAAATTATAAACTCTGGGGACTCCAACTGATAATGTATGCATTCACTGACAGCTTCCTTTACCCCTTTGTACACTAGAGCACAATAGGAAATACTGGCTTATCCCTGTAGGAAGTATCTCTCTAGGAGATACTTACTAAACTGAATGCCTTTGTTTAGAACTAATTGACCATTCTAAAACAGCAGTTTTGTAGAGCTTACTCAAATTAGGCAGACTTTAACCATCTGATAAGTCAGAGACAAATCAGTCCTCTTTTAAGCAAGGTCAACAATCATGTTGGAGGAGGAAAAAAAGCACAGAAGGAAGCCACCATCAGACAAAAGAACAGTGTATTAGTAAAAATTAGACAAAAAAATTTTGTTATAATTTGAACATTGAATTCTATTGCAATATTATCTGCGTGAACCAATCTTAGTCCATTTTGTTGGGGTAAGAATGTTAAGTTTACAGGGTTATAAAGTAGAAGAGTCTGAAATTAGAAAGCAGATAGTGTCTTAGTCTCTTGTTCTGAATTTGTTTTCCTTTGGTTCGATTCTTGAAGTTAAAATAGAGAAAAAAAGGCCAGGCATGGTGGCTCACACTTGTAATCTGAGTGCTTTGTGGGGCTGAGACAGGAAAATTACTTGAGGCCAGAAGTTTGAGATCAGCCTGGGCAACATATCAAGACCCCCATCTCTATAAAAAAAAAATAGCTTTCGTGACACAGACTGGTCACAAAAAGCTGTTTTTGATGATTTTGATTCAGATATTTTTAATTATTATGAGTGGTAGCAAATAACCCTGACAAAAAGTAAGAAATTGACTAAAATTGGTTTGAGAGAATTCCCTTAAAATATAACCAAAGGGATGGATTTTGACTCAAAGCCAGTCTTTATTGTTATTCCATATGTGTGTTTTATAAACTTAACAAATGTGAATAATAAATAAGTAAAACAAACAAAAATAAATCTCTCAAATGAGGCTATTATTTTCCTTTTAAAATTAACTTGTCATCTGGTCAGATACTTCCAGGAAGTCATTTTTAACTATCTGACAGAGGTACTGTTTTCAGTGAGGAGGGGATCCATCAGTGATTTTGTGTTTTAGATTATATAACAGGACAGTGGTGATATCAATCAATGACTTAATGAATTAAGTATTCTCTCTATGATGAAATGCATTACCACTCTTTCCACAAGTCTTAATTGCTTGAGTAGTGGCTCACTATATAAGAGAAGTAATTTATTTTTACAAGATTCTTTTGTCTTGACAAAATAATCCATAAATTCTTTCCATTAGCCACAGAATTAGAGACTACTGTTAACATACAAAAAAACTGGGTTTTGTAGAGTAATATCTAGATTGCTTGCTACAAGAGTTAAATCATAAGGAAAACCCTGATTTTGGGTGATGACAGCCTTGCTTACACATGCATTTCATCGCCACAGAACATATTGTGGCCCTTACTGCTCTAAGATAAAACCCTGACTAGGCATGTGCTGCCGCTTTTCCCTTTATGCTTGGGTGGAAGCTGAGAAGGAGTTAGTGAAAGGTGCAAGGTGAAACTAAGTTCTTACCAGACAGGAATGAAATGATGGACCAATGACATCAAAGTTTGCTGCAAAAGTGCTCTTAGCAAGTGAAGTAAAAGCTGCTATCCACAATTTGCAGTATTAATCAAATGATAGAAAAGCATAAAAATATCTCTTGTTACTGGAGGCTTTGTTGGCTATAGGCAAGTTTCTACCTCTTTAGACCAGTTTTGGCCATCTTGTAGGGACTACTGGCTTAATTATAATTAAAATTATTGCTTCTCACACATTCACGTACATGCTAGAACACAGACTGATTCATAGGTCTGGAGTGGGGACCGAGACACTGCAGTTCTAACAAGCTCACTGGCATTACCAATGCTTCTGGTTAGCAGACTGCATTTTGAGTAGCAAAAGTCTAAATAGTCCCTGTTACTTGTATCACCTATCTCCTTATTCTGACCTTTTGCCTATAATATTTGCTTTGTTTTCTCTTTATTTTACCACTTCAAACTATTTCATAATGCTTGTTCTTTTTATAGCAAAGAAAATTTCAAAATTTGCATTCTGAAAGAAAATTTCCTCTAGAAGACGTGCCCCTTGATTAGTGGGAATGTGATACTTTGTCTGGAGTTTGTCTGGAGGGGTATAGTAGTGTGACCTAGAAGAGCCTTTCATCGCTTCTACTTGCAAGACAGTCAAATCACTAAGACCAGTTGATTAACAAAGATTTTCCCATTTAACTAGCAGTATGTGGAAGGAGCAAGGGTTTGGAGTAGGACCTGGACTGTGTGACCTTGTTCAAGTTACTCAATTTCTTTGACTCTTAATTCTTACTCTGTAAAATCAAAATAAAATGACAATTCCTTAGTCTGTAAAATGCCTAAGGTCATTGGGATAATTAGCAATAAGTATGTGAAACACACGGTGTAGTGTACTGTCTACCTACAGTATAGTAGGCATTTAACAGTTAATAGTAAGCATCCTTGTCACTGAATGGAATGAAACAAACATGAAAAGCTATTTCATTTTCTGTGTCAGGCATTTCATTAGCAGCAATGTAGCTAACAAGGAGAAACAAATTTTGTAAATTATTTTCTGTGAAAATTAAAGGTTAAAATTATGTTTTTATTTTTACATTTTTGTGTTTCTGTTTTGCTTAAATGTTTTTGAAAAAAAATCATTCATTTTATTTCTTTGGAAGACTTAAGGTCAAATCACTTTTCTGAATGTCGGTAAGAACCCTTGTGATTCAGAAAAGGTTAAAATTTAGATCCTCAACTTTATTTTGAAAAAGGAAATTAGTTCTATTCTGTCTTGACTTAACTACATTTTTGAGGCCAAGATATGCCCAGTAGTGGCATTCTTGCCGTATTCTTTTTTTGAGTCTAGTGTAGAGGAGAATCATCAGGGACAACATAGCTGGCACCTTGAAGAGCATGACATAAAATTGGCATTGCCTGCTAAGCCTAGAAAAGCCAACATTTGTTCAGTTACTAATCTTTTCAGACAGAGCCTTTGATTGGGCCCCAAACTCCTGCAGGTTATCATAGAAGTATTTTTATTTGCAGCCAAAATCCTTCACAAAACTTCTTAGTGCATTCTGAAATACAAGCATATAGGCTATAATGGTTTTTTTATTCCCTTTTCTCTGTTACATTAGCTGGTTTTCTTACAGTGGGCATAAAATGTTTGCCCGGTTAGGTGCTTCATAACAGAGATTCTTTCCAACAGCACATGTGTTCCAGGATAACCTATTAGCTATATTCTATAAATGGGAACTCTAGCTGATGGAGTATTCATCGGTAAGAAAATATTCTCTCAGTACCCCTGGGCTTAGCAGTACAGATCCTCACTATCATTTGTCTCACTTCAAAGCTAATTGAAATCAGCCAGCCTATGTTTCAAAATATCTACACATATTACCAACCATCTGGCTGCTCACAAATGATGAAGACATTTAGTATAAAACCTGGTTAATGTACTACCCTCCCACCTCTAGAGAACAAATCTTGCCTAGGACACACAGTCTTACTTTAGTATCAGTCTGCATCAGGGCAGTCATTTGGGTCCCCAAACTCATAACAATTTGATGTAATCCCTCCCAAGTGACTGACCCTGTGATAGAGATTCAGAATGATCTTTGCTGGGCTCATTCAGAACTGCAATGACAGAGCAAAAGGTTCATGTAACATCAGATCTAAAATGGCTCGAGTACATTGCGTGTGGGTAAAGGGCATATGCTATAGTTTTTTAGTAACTCAATGTTATTTTTTTCTGACTGTGAAAGCAATAAATATTAAGTGAAATATATGCTTCTAGTAGAAAATTTAGAAAGTATACATTTCCACTTAACATTTTATTAGTCTTTCAATCTTTTTATTAGGTTTATGTGCATTGTTTTTAGCAAACTAGGATTATTCTGTATGTAATTTTTAATCTTTTTAAACCTAGTAATATTTTATGAATGTTTTTCAATTAAGTAATCATCTCCATTTCAATAACTACAATATTCTCTCCTACTGCTATATTGTCTTAACACTCCCCTATTATGAGACATTTCGGGTTATCTCACATTCTCACATTTTCCTATCATAAATAATCTGTAAAGAACATCTGTAGAAACTTATTTGTGCACATAGATTAATCATTGAGCATATCATTGCCTTCCTTTAAGATAAATTTGTAGAAATTAATTGCAAGATCAAAGAACATGTGAATTTTCAATGTGCCGTATTTGCTTTTATTTTTGTTTCATTATATTTTGAGGAGGATGTTTTGATCCTTATCTCCCCTGAGAAGACTTGCACTTTTTTTGTATTCTCCTTAATAGTGTATAGAATATTCCACAGCCTAACCATCAGTTAGTGTGGACTTTTTTTTTTTCATTTAGAGCACTCTGATAGATGATTAACTGGTTCGTCACTGTTGTTTTAATTTTAATTTTTATGAGCTGTAGTGAGGTAGTATATTAGCAACAACATAATTATTTTTATTAATGCTAAGATGTTACAGGTAACTTCCTCATATTCCTATCAGCTCCAGTCCTACATTAATTAACAGGATATATTCCCTATTTAACATATTCTAGGTGGTAATAAGCTGAACAGGATTGCAACTTCTTAAAGGCATTCCATTTTTTTTCGCCTACCTTGAAGCTTCTGAATAAAAGTTGCAATTTCTAAGTCAATCAAATCTCAGTGCCTAGTACATTTTTGTTGACTCTCTAAAACAAAATAATTTTACCAAGATCTTGATCATCTTTTACCAAATTTCTCATGAAGAATTTCAATGGGCAGTCTTTTCACTGAGGAGTACTACTTTTACCGTTTTATCTACTAGTTAATGATGGCCATCTTTTCATCCTCCCCTACCCACCCTTTTTTTTTTTTTTTGAGACAGAGTCTCACTCTGTTACCTGTGCTATAGTGCTGTGGCTTCAGCCTAGCTCACAGCAACCTCAAACTCCTGGGCTCAAGCAATCCTACTGCCTCAGCCTCCCGAGTAGCTGGGACTACAGGCATGCGCCACCATGCCCAGCTAATTTTTTCTATATGTATATATTTTTGTCCAGATAATTTCTTTCTATTTTTAGTAGAGACGGGGTCTCGCTCTTGCTCAGGCTCGTCTGGAACTCTTGACCTTGAGCAATCCACCCGCCTCGGCCTCCCAGAGTGCTAGGATTACAGGCGTGAGCCACCGCGCCCGGCCCCACCCTTTGAAAAATAAAAATCCATTATATTTTGCTTTTGTTATACCTAAATTACTAACATCTGTGAATATGTTTATTCTTTTTGTGGAAGAGGAATGGAATGTTGCTATCTATGCTCTTCTCAATATATAAGAAAAAATATTTGCGCATGAGTCAAAAAGAAAATGGTTAAACATTATAATAATATTAAACTAAAGTATTGCCTATTAATAAATGAATTTCAGTATATAAAATTACAGTAATATAAAATTATAGTAAAACCACTGAATTTAGAGTCTTAATTAGTTAATAAGAGTAAAGTGCTTTGAAAGTAACACTTTTTAAGTACTATGTATTGTTTTCGATGAAATTTTATTCTTTGTGGTAATGATAGCTTAAAAGTCATTTTTGTTTTTGTAGTATCTCAGTCAAAAAGAGACTTTAGTTCTTTTCCAGTCTTCACAGTCTCGACCCTTCGATGTGTGAGAGAATAGATGAGACTGCAGCGTGGACAGCTGTATAATTACGTTTGCACTGGTGGCAGCTTTACACTCTGCCAGGGAGTAGGTTTGGGAAGGAAGCTTGATTTTAATTTCCCACATACACAGTTATACGCTGATTGAAGAGCACCTACTGCACGGGACCTTATAATCACAGTCTGTAATTGTCTATTGCTCACAAAATGAACCAGGCTCATACATATAAAGAAATGATTTTACATTGATTTGCTTTTATAATAGCCCTCACTATTAAATAAACAATGGGTCTACTCCCTGCCTAATAACAGTAAAATTTTATTTTTTTGTGATAATTCAGATTATTGAAGAATTTTGGGGTCACCAATCAATCATTTGCTGAATCATCTTATTTCCATTCCTTCCTTTTTATTCCCTCTTAACTAGCCTAATTAAGACCTTATTACCTCCCACCTGCACTTCTAGAACTACCTCTTTATTAATCTCCCTATTGCTAGTAATTGCCCATATTGCAGTTTATTTTATATAGGGCACATAGATTAATCTTCGGTTAAAATATAGATATGATTGTATTATCCTTCTGCCTAAAATATATCTTTCATTGATCATACTCCTAGATCTGGTGGTATTCAACAATTTACATGATTTAATCCTAATTTCAATTTACATATTTTCCCATCTCACTGCAACTCACTGTTCATATGATTTCTTACCTTCATACCTTCCCTTGAATAATAGCCTATGCGCTACACTTCTCTATATATATCAACCCCACACTCTCTTGGAGCCAGGAACTAAGTGTAGTCTGTACAGTGTAAAATAGGTGGCAATGAGCCACACATGTATAAACCTATAGGTTTTTTTTGGTTTTGCAAACCAGAATAGAGAAACTGGGAAAGTGGGAATGCTGGAGAGATTGTGGCCTACAAGGGAAAGAGCCAGTTGGAAGATACTCAGATTTTTGCCTACCTCTATCTGTGACTGACCTTTGAACCATATATTCTCAGAATAGAGTCTGACCAATTCAACTAAAAACAAAACATCTGCTGCATGACAAAAAATTTTGTAGTTAGAACCTAGCCTAGAAAATTATCTGCTAAAACAAGAAAACACTGTTCATTAGAGAAAAATAACAGATTTCATAATCTCTACAACTGAGGATACAATCCAAAATTACTTGATACACAAAGAACCAAGAAAAGGAAGGGAATCCTCCCTAACTCATTCTATGAAGCCAGTATCACCTTGATACCAAAGCCAGGAAAAGACTTGACAGAAAAAGAAAACTATAGACCAATATCGCTTATGAATATAGATGCAAAAATCCTCAACAAAATACTAGCAAATCAAATTCAACAGCACATCGGAAAAATAATCCACCATGACCAAGTGGGCTTCATCCCAGGGATACAAGGATGTTCAATATATATAAATCAATAGACGTGATCAATCACATAAAGAGAAGCAAAATCAAAGACCATATGATCATCTCAATAGATGCAGGAAGTGTTCGATAAGAACCAAGAAAAGGGAAAACATTCTCAATTGAAAGATAATCAGTTGATTCCAGCTCTAAGATTAACCAGGTGTTGGAATTAACAAACAAGGGTTTTCAAATAGGTATTATAGCTATTGTCAATGAAGTAACACAAAACATATTTTCATCACTTGAAAATGAAAGCAGAGAGATGGAAAGTCTTAGCAGGGAAATAGAAACAATAAAAAAGAACCAAATGGAAATTCTAGAACTGAAAAATTCTTTGTGAACTAAAAAATTCACTCAATGAACTTAGCTGAGTAGCATGACAGAGGAAAGAGTAAGTAATTTCAAAAAGATAAATATTATCCATGATTAAAACAGAAAGTAAAAAATTAGAGATGGGGGAAAATGGAAAAACCCTCAAAGATTTGTTAGATGGTGCTATGGTTTGAATGTTTGTCACCTCCAAAATTAATCCCCAATGTAACAGTATTAAGTGGTGAGGACTTTAAGAGGTGACTGGGTCATGAGGGCTTGCCCTCTTGAATACATTAATCCATTCATGGGTTGATGGATTAATGGGTTATCACTGAAGTGGGTTAATTATCATGAGAGTAGGTCTGTTATAAAAGCCAGTTTGGCATGCTCTTGCCCTCTTGCCATATGCTGCCCTCTGCCATGTTATAACACAGCACTAAAGCCCTCATTAGAAGCCAGTGCCGTGCCCTTGAACTTTCCAGCCTCCAGAGCTGTAAGAAATAAATTTCTTTTCTCTATAAATTACCCAGTTTGGGCAGGCATGTTGGCTCACACCTGTAATCCTAGCACTCTGGGAGGCCGAGGTGGGAGGCTTGCTTAGGCCAGGAGTTCAAGATGGCCTGCGCAAGAGTGAGACCTTGTCTCTACAAAAAATAGAAAAAATAGCTGGGCTTGGTGGCACATGCCTGTATTCTCAGTTACTCAGGAGGCTGAGGCAAGAGGATCACTTGAGGCCAGAAATTTGAGATTGCAGTGAGCTATGATGACACCACTGCACTCTAGCCCAGGCAACAGAGCAAGACCCTGTTTCCAAATTATTAAAAAATAAATAAATTACCCAGTTTGTATTCTGTTATAGCAACAAAAAATGGACTAAGAAAGATCATATTTAATGGTCAAATGTATGTGTCATTGGAATATCAGAAGGAGAGGAAGTAAAGAATGAAATGGAAAAAAATTTGAAGAACTAATGGTTGGAAAATTTCCAAATTTCTCAGTACAAAATGCTAAACAAAACCAAGCCAAAGAAACACAAGGAAGCCCTGCTGAGCTATCTTAGAGTCCAAATGTTGAAAACCACAAAGAGCAAATCTTGAGAGCAAAAAGAGAAAAATGACTAAGGAACATACAAAGGAACACCAATCTAATTAATGGTTGACTTCGCATCAAAAACCATTGAGGACAGAAGAGAGTAGGATAGCATCTGAAAGAAAACTGTCAACCTAAAATTCTATATCCAGCAAAAAATGTTATTCAAGAATGATGGCAAAATAAAGACATTTTCAGATACAAGAAAATTTGCTACCAACATACTTGTAACACAAGAAATGTTAAAGGAAGTTCTTCAGGCTGAAGATAAATCTGGATAGAAACTTGTATCTTTAGTGAAGAATGAAAAACATCACAAATGCTAAATATCTGGGCAAATGTAAAGGACTTCTTTATATATGTATATATTAAGGAAAAGGTATATGAAATAGTCCATTATTAACTATAAGTGGACTGTGAAAACATAAAGATGTCTATTGTAATTCTTATGAAAAACTACTGTAAAAATAATGCAAAATATAGCTGGGCATGGTGGCATGCACCTGTAGCCCCAGCTACACAGGAGGAGAGCTTGAGCCCAGGAGTTTGAGGCTTTAGTACGCTATAATCTCAGAAGTGAATAGCCACTGCACTCCAGCCTGGGCAATATAGCAAGACCCC
>NW_012149419.1:551046-554517 GCF_000956105.1 Propithecus coquereli
ACGTATTTTCTGTCTTTCATTTATGCCAGTAAGTAGTTGAATCTATACTGTAAATTTATTGTTAGTCTGTAGACATTTAACTATTTATTTTCAAAAAATGGTAACAATGGAGAGGAGATAGTCCTTCAAAAATGAACAGCAATTAAAAGGAAGCCTTTAGACAGCCTGTATGTTTTATAGTTTCTATACAGTTATGCAAGTGGTAAAGGACAAGTAGTATTTAGTAATTGGTCATGATGTCTTGTTTTTATCAGGCTGTTCTTTCAGTTTTTCACCAGTAGGTTACTTCTCCACAGTTAGTTGTTCCTATCTTACCAAAACCAGGTATTTTCACACATTTCACACATTAGGTTTTAACTATTTCATAATCCATCAGTTTCTATTGTTTTATTCTAAACAGCAGTTTGATTTTTATATCATTTTCTTAGCCTTTCTCTTTGGGCATACAGGACAATGTCTTTTCCCTATAGCACATTGCTAAGCATCTTAGCTAGGAAAAGATGAACATAACAATTAATAATGATGAATAATATTCACCTGGGGAGGAAATTGCTGGCCTGATATAAGTCGTAAGGAAACAATACTGAAAGTGAAAGTGTCGTTTTCCTAGAGGTACTACTGGTGACTCTAGCCAAGACAGTGGCCAAGTACAGATGGAATAGGACATGCTGAGATCGGAAACTAGAGAAGGCATGTGGTGGTTATCCAGGAGTATAGAAACAGCATGATTTAATAAAGTCGAGTGGGACTTTGTAATGAGTCAGACTTGGGTTCAAATCCCGGCTTACTACTTAAAAGCTATATATCATTGGGCAAAGAGTTTAATATCCTCAATCCCCAATTTCATCATTTATTAAAATGATGATACTTCCTGTCCCTCAAGGTTATTGTATGAATTAGAGATGTGACATACATAATAGTATTAGAAGCTCAGTAAATAGTAGCTATAAGAATGAAAACAATAGATTGAAGTTGATGGGCAGGTGCATAGCACAGTTTACTTGATGTTGAATTTTCTCACTAACTCTGTTTAAAGTCTCGGGGAAAAGCCACACTCAGAGCCTTGTCCCTTATTTCAGAGCAGCATAGATCTACTTTTAGCCCAACCTGGTTCCAGCCTGTACTGAGCCTAGAGCTGAGGAACAGCATTGTAAGAGCCTTGAAAGAAAAATTGAAAGCATACTAGAAATGGAAAACAGCGCACTTTGTTAGAAACCTTCCGTCAACTCTGCGCACTCCCCTCTGGCACCCATGGAACCATCCAGGGGCTCCCTGTTATGGATCCCCTCTGCCTAGTCAATGACTCAGTCAATACCGCTTTGGAAATAAAAGCTGTTTTAAATATTTAAATTAAAAAAGAACACTTTTGCTTTCTTGTATAAACCCAATTTATTTTACTGCTGTACTAGTATAACTGGAAGTTTCCATGCTTATAGTTAACCATTAAGTCTTTGTTAAGAATCAGAAATATGTGTGCTCTTGATTGTTTTTTTAATTCATAGACTTTATTCCTTAGAGCAGTTTTATGTCGACAGCAAAATGAAAAGGAAGACACAGAGATTTCCCATATACTTCCTACAGCCATACACGCACAGCCTCTGTCACTGTCAGCATTCCTACACTAGTGTGGTACGTATGTTACAGTCAATGAACCAACGTTGACACGTTATCAAACAAAGTCCATAGTTTACATTAGGGTTTACTCTTTGTGTTGTACGTTCTGTGGGTTATGACAAATGTGTAATGTGTCCACCATTATATTATCATACAAAATAGTTCCACTGCCTTAAAATTCCCCTCTGCTCCACCTGTTCATTCCCCCTTTGCTCCTAAACCCTGGCAACTACTGATCTTTTTACTGTCTCCAAATTCTGTTTTGTGTTTTCTGGAATGTCATATAGTTAGAATCATACAGTATGTAGCCCTTTCAAATTGATTGGCCTCTTTCACTTAATAATGTGCATCTAAGGTTCTTCCATGTCTTTTCTTGGCTTGATAGCTCATGTTTTTCATTGGGTGATAGTCCATTGTATTATGGGTATACCACAGTTTATTTATCCTTTCACCTTGGTTGCTTCAAGTTTTGGCAATTATGAATAAAACTACTATAAACATTTGTATGCGGGCTTTGTTTGTTTTCAGCCTGAGTAAATACCAAGGATCACAACTGCTAGATCATATGGTAACAGTTATGTTTAATTATTCAAGACACTGCCAAACTGCCTTCCAAAGTGTCTGTACCATTTTGCATTCCCAAAACAATGCATCAGAGTGTCTATTGCTCCACATCCTTGCCAGCATTTGGTTTTGTCAATATTTTGGATTTTAGCCATTCTAATAGGTACGTAGTGGTATCTTACTGTTTTAATTTGTAATTCCCTAATGACATGTGATGTGGCACATCTTTTAATTTGCTATCTGTGTATCTTCTTTTATCTGTTTCTTCAGATCTTTTCTTGTATGTTTTAATCCAGTTGTTTGTTTTGTTGAGAGTTAAGCATTCTTTGTGTATTTTGGATAACAGTCCTTTTTCACGTATGTCTTTTGCAAATATTTTCTACCACTATGTGGCTTGTGTTCTAATTCTCATCAAAGCATCTTTTGCAGAGCAGAAATTTTTGATTTTAATGAAGCTCAACTTCTTTCTGTATGTATCATGCCTTTGGTGTCAAATCTAAAAAATCATTACCAAACCCAACATCATCTAGTTTTTTTCCTATATTATCTTTTAGGAATTTTCTTGTTTTGTGTTTTACATTTACGTATTTGATCCATTGTGAGTTAATTTTTGTGAAGGGTGTAATGTCTGTGTTAAGATATGTATATATGTATGTGTGTGTGTATATATATATTCATCATGTGGCTGTCTAGTTGTTCCAATACCATTTGTGAAAAAGACTATCCTTTCTCCATTGAATTGATCTTTGCTCCTTTGTCAAAGATCAATTAACTGCATTTGTATGTGTCTGTTTCTGGGCTTTCTATTTTGTTCCATCGATCTGGTTGTCTATCCTTTTGCCAATACCACACTGTCTTGATTACTGTAGCTTTATAGAAGTCCTTTGAAATTGGATGTCAGTCCTCCAGCTTTGCTCTTTGTCAAAACTGTGTTCATTTTTCTGGGTCATGCTCTTGATTTTAATTCTGTAGATTATGCTATGTAGTATAAGAATAAAACTTCATCATTGTAGTCTGCTTTAGCTACATATTCAAGGAAGAGTTTAAATGATTTCTAATTTTTGCACCCATTGTTTCCCAGATTTTCATCAACCTCATGTATTGTATACAGTTGACTCTTGAACAACAGATTTTTTTCAATAAAAGTTATACTGAGGCCGGGTGCGGTGGCTCACGCCTGTAATCCTAGCACTCTGGCAGGCCGAGGTGGGCGGATTGTTTGAGCTCAGGAGTTCGAGACCAGCCTGAGCAAGAGCGAGACCCCGTCTCTACTAAAAATAGAAAGAAATTAAT
>NW_012149419.1:554923-557094 GCF_000956105.1 Propithecus coquereli
TAGTTTCTATGGAATAATGATTATAGAAATAATAAGTCAGTATTTTATTTTACGTGACATTTGTGTACTGAGATTAGTAATTTTGCTGTTATTAAATCAACATTATTTAGCCAGAATTGAACTCACCTCCATGGTGTCTCAGTGGAGCCATAGAACCTCACTGCTCAGAATTTCATCCACATATAATATTATATGGTACATCAAGTCATAGTATTCCTTTATTTGTGTCACATTCTTAAAACTTTGCTAAAAGTTTATTTTAAAATCTATTGTTTTGAAACACTTTGTGAGATTAATTAAGCTTCTATGCCTTGAGAAGCAATATGCTATAACACTAGAGACAGAAAACTTCCCATATAAGGGCCAATCATAAATACTTGAGGCTTTGCGGGCTATAGTCTCTGTTGAAATTGTTCAACTCTGCCCTTTATACCGTGAAAGCAGTAGTAAACAATATGTAAATTGATGGGTGTGCCTGTGTTTTAACAAAACTTTACTTACAAAACAGGCAACAGACCAGATTTTATTCATGGGCATACTTTGCCGATCCCTACTGTAACAAAGTAGCACAGATCTAAAGGTAGAAAACCCTGGAGGTAATCCATCCGTGACATGAACTGGCTGAATATTGGTAACTAACCAAATCGTTTAACTTTCTTGTGAATTTCTCTTCTTTATTAGTAAAATAAAGAGGTAGCACAATAGTGATCTGTCTTCCTATTTTAAATTCTGTCTTTGCTCGTCAAGCTATCTGGTTTAAAAGAAACTTTTTCCTGAAGGAAAAAGAAACAATCTAAGGTCAAAATCAATGCACAATCTTAACTTTATACTGGGTATGACCTGGGTTTAAAAAAAATTACACACATATTGCTTCTTCCCTTTGGGAACTTTGAGATCTAAAAAAAACTTCAACCTTATAATCTATGAGAAAAAAACCAATGACTTGTACATAAATATGTTACCAATAACTTTAGTGATGGACACTTTAATGTCCATTTGTTGTGTGTATGAAAACTCTAAGTTGAATGTAGATTTTGTAAAAATAATTGCATTATATCACCTTAGTATAACATAAGAAATAAATATAAGGATAACTAACATTTTTTACCACTTACTCAATAGCACTTAACTATCCTATTTGATCTTGTAGTTGGTATTGGTAATCCCTAGGGAGAGTATCAGAGCTCAGATTGAACTCAATGTATTAGTTTCCTATTGCTGCTATAACAAATAGCCACAGACTTAGTGGTTTAAAACAATACAAATTTATTATCTTAGAGTTCTGGAGATCAGAAATCTGCAACGAGTTTCCCTGGGCTAGAGTCCAGGCTTTGGCAGGGCCGCATTCCTTCCGAAGGCTCTCAGGGGGTCCATACAAGGCAGCAACTTCACAGGTTCTGGGGATTTGCATGTGGACATCCTTGGGGTCTATTATTCTGCCTACCATACCCAGTGAAGAAAAATTTTAAAGACATTCCATTTTCTCCTCTCAGCATGATGGAGAAAGGACGACTAGTTATTGTCATCCCGTTGTGCAGAAAAAAAGTCCTGAGGCAGAAGGAATCTTTGACTTTACTAGAGTTTTGTAACTAGTTAGTCTAAAGAGATCTTAAGTCCCAGAAAGCTTTCTACTGGACCATACTTCCATACCATTTTTGTCAGTATTAGGTATTTGATGCTAATATAGGTATGTTGCTTTCATGTCTGCAGGTAATCAAACTTGAATTCAACCCAAATTAGACTTGATTCCATGCCCTTGCCATCTGTTAGCTTGTTCGATAGTTTCTGGTGTAAAAGTCATTTTTTTCCTGAAGGATAAAAAAATAAACTCAGGATAAAATCGATGCAGTATCTTGACTTCATTCAGGTACTTTGAAAATATCTCTTTGCTAGTGTTTAGACTCAATAGTCGAAGGTACATATATGGAAATTTTGGACTTTCTATATTTCCTCTTACATGTTACAAATAATTTTTTATTTTATATTAAAAAGAGAGAGAGATAAGAGTTATCTTAGACTAGCCTCTTTTTTTTAGATCTGGTTTCAATTTATTCCTTTTTATAGAACTTTTTCCAACACGTATTTTCTGTCTTTCATTTATGCCAGTAAGTAGTTGAATCTATACTGTAAATTTATTGTTAGTCTGTAGACATTTAACTATTTATTTTCAA
>NW_012149419.1:557144-559576 GCF_000956105.1 Propithecus coquereli
ACCCTGTCATAAAAATGTTTATCAAATTAGCATTATAAGGAAACTTCCTCAACCTGATTGAGGTTATCTGTCCTCCCAAAAATCTACAATAGCATTATATTTGATGATAACTAGCTCAGTGCTTTCTATCTAAAGTCAGGAACAAGGCAAAGATGTCTACTCTCACCACTTTCATTAAACTTTGTTCTAGAAGACTTAGCCAGTGCAATATGGCAAAATATAAAGGCATAAAGATTAGAAAGGAAGAATTAAAACTGGTCTTATTTGTAGATGACATGACCATGTATGTAGAAAACCCTAAGGAATTTTTTAAAAAGATACTAGGACAAATAAATTTAGTAAGGTGGCATTATATACAGTCAATATATGAAAATCAATTTACCTCTATGTACCAGCAACACAATAAGAAAATGAAATTTTTAAATTTTTTTTATTTCAGCATATTACACTGGGTACACATGTTTAGGTTACATATATTGCCTTTGCCCCACCTGAATCAGCTTCAAGTGTGTCCATCCCCCAGACGGTGCGCACTGCACCCAGTAGCCATCCCTTCCTCCCCACCACCTGCCCGACACCCAATGAATGTTACTACTATATGTGCACATAAGTGTTGATCAGTTAATACCAATTTGATGATGAGTACATGTGGTGCTCGTTTTTCCATTCTTGTGATACTTCACTTTTTTAAAAAAATTCATAATACATCGGAAGACAAAGTAGGATAAATTTAACAAAAATGTGCATATTAAAGACTTATACACTAATAAACATAAAACATTGCAAAGGAAAATGAAAAAAGACCTAAATAAATGTAGCTTAAATGGAAGACCTAAATAAATATACTATATTCATGGATCAGAAGACTCAAAAATTAAGATGGCAGTCCTCTTCAAATAGACAAAAATTTTCAAACTGCACACTTACAATTGGTAGGTTTTTATTGTATCTAAATAATACCTTAATAAACAAGAGGGAAAATAAATAAATCCTGACTCTCATTTAAGCCCAGGTTTATGCCACCTATTATAAAACCTTCCCTTTTTATTCTTTCTGCTGGAAGCCCTGTTTCATTTCTCTGAACTCCCAGAATGCTTTATCTGCAAGTCTTATGGTACTACTTATCATTTTCTGTGTTTTGTCATTTTATTTGTATATTTCTACTCCCCTACTAGCCTAATTTCTTTGAGGGTAGGGACCATTTTTCATTTTTCCTTGGTTCCCTCAGCCTGATTTTTGCATGTCTTGTTATTTATTTTCTTTTCTGAAAAGCATTGGATAGAACATCTTTCATTCCACTTAATGAAAGCTTCCATTTAATTGGATTTCAGTCTTTTCTGATTTCAAATATACTGCTTTGGAAATACATTTTGCATAGGTAATTGTAATCTTTCAGAATTTCCTTTATTCAAAAAAAATTTTTTTCAGATTCCAAGCTTGTGTGTTCCTTTAAAAAGTTTCTCATTGCTGATAAATGATTGATTTTTGCTAAGACTGAACTCTAGGAGCTGTTATATTGATCTTTATGTAAGGGGCATTGGGTATAATAATTCAAATAACTCAGGCTGGGTTTTATAAAAGAGCCAGAAATGTTCTCTGATTAGATGTTTCTCATACCACTTTTTATAAAAAACCAGGCTCATAACAGTAAATCCGAATTCATTGCTGACCTTTTCACAGGACTTTTGAGATAACATTGCCCTGGTTTATGGCTTACAGATGATCTACATGCAAGTATAGAGTTTAGAGAAGGGAGCAGATAAATAAATGTCCCTTGTTTGGCCTCTGTTGAATAGGAGCGAGCAAACTTTTAGAAAAAACTGGATTGAAGCAATTTTATATTTAATTCTCTTCTAAATCGGTGATATGTCTATATTGTTGAGTCCAGAGAAGATCTATATGCTTTAGATAGATGACAGAATTGACATTTATAAAAAATAATTGAGGACCTCATTTATCTTTTTGCCCCAAATGAGGGCTATTCCACTTCCCCATGGAAAATGCCTGTAAGCAAGGCTAATTTTTTATTTTCTCAAAAGGAACTTTAAATCCAAAGGACTTGAACAGGTAGTCAGCTGAGATCCACAGTTCTGTACGAAATACACCAAAGAGATCATTGAATCTGAAGACATTATAAAGTAGGAAAAGTAGTGGAAAGAGAACCTTGAAGACTGAAAAGCCTGGGCGAAGTCCCGGCTCAGCCACCTAATGGCTCTAATAGTGCAACCTTGGAGGAAATGTTCATTTTCCCTGAGTTTGTTTCTTCATCCGTAAAAATGGAAACAAGAAATCTTTCTTCATAAGTTTATTTTGAAAATTCAGTAGTTATGCATTTTAGTTCCTGTAGCATCTTCACACCTAATAATTATTAATTCTTACCCATACTTGATCATAAGAAAACATAGGGATGAGTCTTATTAATATAAAAAGGC
>NW_012149419.1:572103-573839 GCF_000956105.1 Propithecus coquereli
ACATGGATTTTTTTTTTTTTTTGGAGACAGAGTCTCACTCTGTTGCCTGGGCTACAGTGCCGTGGCGTCAGCCCAGCTCACAGCAACCTCAAACTCCTGGGCTCAAGCGATCCCCCTGCCTCAGCCTCCCAGGCTGGGACCATGGGCACACTCCACCATGCCCAGCTAATTTTTTCTATTTTTAGTTGTTTGGCCAATTGCTTTCTATTTTTAGTAGAGACGGGGTCTCGCTCTTGCTCAGGCTGGTTTCGAACTCCTGAGCTCAAACGATTCACCCGCCTCGGCCTCCTAGAGTGCTAGGATACAGGCATAAGCCATGGCGCCCAGCCTATACACGGATTTTTGGCTGCGTGATGAGCTGATGCCCCAACCCCCATGTTGTTCAAGGGTCTGAAAAATAATCTGGTGCTAAATTGCAAAAAGCACAATTGATCAATAACCTACAAATCCAGGCAGAAAAACAGAAAACATGATGCTTCTTGAACAGAGAGGATATAAATAGCTAAATGTGAAATTTCAGGAAAAAGGTCATAGCACCTAAGATTATAGGCAGCTTTAACTAGAAGACCACATTAATATTAAAGCTTAGCTTGATTTGAAACAATATTGGAATCTAAAGTAAATACGAAGTTTGACAGAAAGCAGATGAATTAGATACACAGATTAAGCCAGTGTGATCTAAGTGTATGACATCTACTTCTGCTTTTCTCTTTAAGATACAACTCTGAATTAGTCATTTATGCCTGTAGCTAAGTGGCAGGTATATCCAAGGTGACTGAAATTCCTTGGAATGTGGCCATGAATATATTAATATAAAAATAGACACTGAATTAGCTTTTGCCAGATGATATACCAAAAAGATGAAAAGATAATATTTGGAATATGCTAGACTCCATGCAGTATTTGCAACACTAGTAAGAGCCTTGACTTATCAAAGGGAAATGATAATTTCTTTTTGAAAAAAAAGGTGATGTCTGGAAATGGAGAAATAGTGGTGTTAAGACACAAAGGCTTATCAATTTATACAGTAAAATCTGGGGTTAATCTATGGATCTTAAAGTTGGAAAGATAGTGGCGTAGCCTCTTTTTAAGAATCTGTTCCCTGAAATCAGTAACAGTAATCTTGATTTCTTGAACTGAACTTGATGCATTTGGTGTAAGACAGGTAGACCCAAGGGGACATGCTAAACATCTGTTAGCGTCTAGATAGTTGAGGCAGCGCAGTCACTGTGCTGGAGACTTTATCTTTGTCACCTCATCTAATCCTCTTAGCAACCCTATAAGGAAGGTACCGTCTTCTCCAATTTAAGATGAGGAAACAGAGGCCAAGATGTAGAATTGGAAATAGTGGAATTAATATGAGAACTTAGACCTAACTCCAAATCCTGCACCTCTTTACAATTAATGGTATTTGTAATGGAATTTGTCAAATAATATATTTTACCTCAGCAGTGAGTAACAGTAAAGTATGATTCTATATATAACTATCTAAAGTTGGTGAGAAGGAAAAGTATAAAAAGAAAGAAGAAATTGAACCATTTCTATACCAAGCAGAATGACACAAAACACATCTGACCTTACTGAAAAATCTCTCAAACATGAAACACATCAACTATTAACATTAAAGTTTCTATTGAGAATGCCCTTTATTCAGTTACATCTCCTCATCTCCTGCCCTCTAATTTACTGACCAGTAGTTCTGAAATGAGCAGACTTTCAAAATAAATGAAGAAACA
>NW_012149419.1:574559-579385 GCF_000956105.1 Propithecus coquereli
GTTTTGTATGTTACCTGTATTATATACTATATTCTTTTGAAAAAGTAAGCTAGAGAAAAGAAAATGTTATTAAGAAAATCATAAGGAAGAGAAATTATATTTACTATTCATTAAGTGGAAGTGAATCATAAAGGTCTGTATCCTTGTCATCTTCACACTGAGGTTTGTGTGGCTGTCTCAGAGGTGGCAGAGGCAGAGGAGGCAGAGAAGGTAGAAGGGGAGGCAGGAGGGACAAACACCCTGGTGTAACTTTATGAAAATATATCATAATTTCTGCCTGACTTTTTTGCTTTTTTATTTCTCTGAAAATGTTTGTATATAGTACCAATCCTTTCACCATTTGCTTTAGTTTCAGTGCCTGTATCATAGAAGGGTCTATGTCATAAAAGAAGTCAAAAGCAATCTTGAGTAATCAGAATGCTTCTACCAGATTATCTAATGTCACTTTGTTTTCTGGCTCTACTTCTATGTCTTCTTCCTCATCATCTGGCACTGGTTCAGCAGCACTTATCTTCAAGTCATCTTCTGTTAATTCCTCTGGTGTGGTGTCTATTAGCTCTTGAATTTCTCTAAGTTCCCTGTCTTGAAATCCTTCACCCTCTACCTTTTATTTTTTTCTGCCATATCTACAGTTTCTTCCATGATTTCCTTTATTGTCTGTATAGTAAATCCTGTGAAGTCATGCATAACATCTAGACAGTTTTCTCCAGCAGGAATTTATTGTTTTGGACTTGATGGCTTTCATGGCTTTTTCTGTAATGACAATGGCACCTTGAATGGTGTAATTCTTCCAGACTTTCATGATACTCTATCAGAGTTCTCTTCCATAGCGTTGACAATCCTTTTCGTAGAGTACCATGTATAATGAGCCTTAAAGGTCCTTATGACCCCCTGACCTAGAAACTAAATTAGAAACATTGTATTTGAGGGCAAGTAGACCACTTCAGCGCCTCTGGTGCTGAACTTATGGGGTTCTGGGTGGCCAGGGGCATTATCTGATATCAAATGAACTTTAAAAAGTAATCCCTTACTGCCAAGGTACTTTCTGACTTCAGGGACAAAGAATTGATGGAACTAATCCAGAAAAAGCGTTCCCATTGTCCAAGCCTTCTTGTTGTACAACCAAAAGCCTGGCAGTTGGTGTTTATCTTTTCCCTTTAAGATTCAGGGATTAGCAGCTTTATAAATAAGGACAGCCCCGATCATAAACCGACTGTATTTGCACAAAACAATAGCTTGCTTCTCTTCCTTATTAGTAAATATCCTTTGTGGCATTTCTTTTTTTCCAGAATAGGGCACTTTTGTTTGCACTAAAAACTTTTCTCCTCAATGGTTTTCTTAATAGTGTCTGGGAGTGTATCTGCTGCCTCTTAGTTGACAGAAGCTGCTTCTCCTCTTCTCTTGACATTTTTTTTAGCCAAACCTTTTTCTAAAATTATCAAACCATCCTTTGCTGACATTAAATTCTCCAGATTTAGATCTTTCTCCTTCCTTTTGATTTAAGTTGTCATATAATGACCTCATTCTTCCTTGAATCATATTAGAGTCTATAGATATGCCTTTCTTATAACCATCTTGCACCCAATAAAGTCTGTTTTTAATATAAGATAGGTATTTCACAAAAAGTGCATGATTTTCATGCCTGCTGTCATAGCTGCATATATGAGTTCATGAATTTCCTCTTCTTTTTTTTTTTTTACAACGGTCCTTAGGCTGGATTCATTTATCTTGCAATGGTGAACAACCATAGCTTCAGACCTCAATCTACAGTACATATCAAGTAATTCAACTTTTTCGTATAATGTCATGACTTTTCCCTGCTTCTTGGGAGCAACTTCACTAGTGGCATTTTGTATGGGCCCCATGGTGTTATTCAAGGTTTACAGTATTACACTAAACACAATGAAAAATAGGTAAGAACCACGAGAGATCACTTTTTACTGCTATACACAATTTACTGGAGAGATAAACTGCTCACATGGATATGGTTAATGTCACACAGCATTTTAAGTGGATACTCATAACACTTGAGCTCATCAATCACAACAGGAGGTGGCTACAAAAATATTACTGTAGTACAGTATGTACTGAGGTTAATTTTATACAGTTATGATTTAATATTGCATCTTAATGTTTACGTTTCTCTCAACTACAAAAGGTACCATGTGTTTATGTAGGTTTTCATAGATTTTAACTTTTTATGATAGATTTGTGTATATTTTATGGTAGTAAATGATAGACTAATGTCTACATATTTTATGCATTCATGACATACTTAATGTTTTTTTAATTTTTTTTTGATATTTCTAGGCTAGGCAGTTTACGAGTTTTTTCAAATTGTTGAAAATCTCCACAAAATTTCCAATATATTTGTTGAAAACAATCCATGACTAAGTGGACCCGTGCAGTTCAAACCTTTGTTGTCCAAGGGTCTACTGTAGTCTGAAAGTTGTCTTGGTCTACTTGAGTTGTTATAAATCAATGCTTTCCCTTCAGTTAGTCAGGGTTCTTAGTTTTCTAACACGGTTCCTTTTAAGTGTTTGGGCTATGAATTACAGTTGGTTTTGATATCTTGTCTTGTCTTAAAACATGAAACTCTTACGAAAACCTACTCGTATGCTGAACACTGTATCAAAATATTCTTTTATTTAAGGTAGAAAAGTAGAACCAAAACTTTGAAAATAATAGAAATCTACCAGAAATTATTAGACCAAAGTAATAGAAATTTTCAAAAGATTATTCAATCATTGCATAGCAACCTCTTGATGAAAATGTTCATGCAATTTTGGACTTTCAATTATGTCCAAATGAATTAAATTCTGTTTGAATAATGCATAAATTCCACTTCTTGTTTTTAGGCAAGAGTCCAGGGAAAGTAATAAAATAAAAATAGCCTTTGCCATTATGGAGGCTTTTCTAGTCTGTAACTACGAATTTTGTTTCTATTATTGGTTTACCCTCCCCTAAGCATTCTTTTAGGTGATATTCTGATTTTAAGCAATAACCATTACCATACATCATAAACAAGCACAGATTTCTCAAAAGTTTCTCTTGTAAGCTATGTCAGAAGGTATTGTTTTTAATTTTAAAAGTATACCAAAAAATCGCATTTTCTACTATAATCTCTAAATTCTCCAAAGATAATCATATTTAGGCTTCTCTTCCATTAGATTTCCCTTCACACTGATTTTTTTAATGAGCAAACAAAAATTTTCCCTACCATTTGTTATTGTGTGGGGGAGAAAACTAACATTTGTTAGTGCTTGCTGTGTACCAGATAACATACCTGTCTCACAACACCCCTTTTTTCTCAAGAGTTCATGTTTTGTTTATGCCTTGCTGTCTCCTTACTTAATTAGTCACTCAGTTCTCAAGGCCTTCAACAAATCAGAGACCAGTATTTCTCAGTAAATCTAGAAAGAATTGGGAAGTTTTCTACTATTGGAATACAATTGGAATACAATTGAAATGGTGGTGATCCAAGATAATATATAATAGAAGAGTGATGAGTATGAGGAGCTAAGAAAACTAGTGACTTCTAAGATTTCTTTCACTTTCAAAAACGAGTTCCTAGTAGTACTTTGAGACCTACCAATAGATCGTACCTTTCTCTCCTATGCTAACAATATTTGAGGAGAATCAGAGCATGGCAACCTGTCACGCAGGATTTCCATTTGCATTATTTTATTCCGTCACCTAGCAAAGCTCAGGCTTTCACTGACGGACAATTAAATTGGTGAGGAAGGTAGATCAAGAGCCCCATTTGTTCTGTCCCTCACCCATTGTCCGTTTAACACATGACCTTGATAGGTTTGTAAGATCTTCTCTTTGGTAGAAACACTGTAGATCCGATATTTAGCTGGCTCTTGTTTACGAAGGTTAAAAAGATTATACGGAGATAGCAGAGCTCACAGGCTGCTTAGCATGAAATATCGGTGATCTAGAGGGAGACACAGAGTGATGGTATTGCTGCTGCAAGTAATTGCAGGAGACACTTGTGAGTATTGCACAGTAAATCTGCACCTTCCGTGAGCACTCATTTAAGGGGAGGCATCCTCAGGATGGAACATCGGCAACACATGTCTAATAGGTGCATTCATTTTAATATGCTCATTCATTGAATAGGCCTGATTAATTAGTACATGTCACCATCTGGTACTTAGTGAGACTATTCATTTCTAAAATGTTGAAATTGCAGGGAATGGTGCACACCAATTAAAATCCTTTTAACTGGATTGTGTTGGTATAAAGTATACATGTAGGAGGACTTCATTGGAATTCAGTGAGCATCTAAGGGTACACACATCAGCCTGAAGTCACTTAGAACAAAGGATGTCAACAGAGGAGAAAATGAAAGAACTGTCCTTTTTCTGAATGTGTCTGCTCACATATTAGACTTTCTCTCTTTTTATATTTCCATTCTTCCTCTCACTTGTCTTGATTGTCCTCCTACCTTTTGTTTATTTTGGGTTCCTTTCTTTTTCTTCTACTCTCCATTTTTCACATTTTTGTTATTGTTGTTCCCCACTCCCTCATCTCCTCCCTGCCCCATCATTTTCCGGTTACACATCAAGACAGGGGAGCTGGGCAAATAGCTTTATGTGATGATACAGCAGAATCTTAGCTCTCTATGTCCTTTGAAAGATGGGTTCTAGTTGGCCCAAGTTTCTGGATAACTGTGGGTTCGAGCTCTTTGAGCATTAAAATATTTTTAGTTAGAATAATCATTTGGTGCACATGTGACCTGCATTGTTTTTTAAATGCAGACTAAGACTTAGGGTGCTTTTTCTTCCATCTATCTGTCTCTGTTTCTAAAATATGCTATG
>NW_012149419.1:582162-584485 GCF_000956105.1 Propithecus coquereli
GGGTGTATTCACTGGTGAGGAGAATGAAGACCCAGCGTGTTTTGGGGGGATAATTTAGCTTTTTCTCTATCAGATTGTTGGTCTCCTTATGTATGAATATCCAGCAACTCCCCAGAGTCCAGGCTTCTTCTGTTTCTTGAGAATAGCCCTGTGGATACACGTTGGCATGTGCTCAAGCCCATCTGGAGTGCTTAAATCCTCTGGCCATAGTTCCTGTCTTTCATCCTTCATGGTTTATCACTGGTTCTCAGCCCAGGTTTTATTTTTCTGTCTTTATGCTGTAGTAAAATAAAGCTAACCAGAGAATTGTCACTTTACCTTTTTCATTTTCTCTCCCATCCACTTCAGCATCCTGCATCTTTTATACTGCTCTCGCTAAACATTTTGCACTTAAGGCTTAGAGTCAGGTTTATATAAGAAAATAGCAATAAAAGATATAAATATTTCTAAATGGGAAGAATTTTTAATCACATACTTGGTTTTAGAATATGTTTGCTATTTCCATTCAGACATCAACTTCCTCATTATTCTCTACTGTTAAGTGTAAGCAGTGCTAGCTTGATTGTCCACACTTCAGTATGCCTCTCGAAAATCACCCTGGGCTCTGATGTGGAGACCCCAGTGTCATCTTCAATGGCTCTTCCCCAGGGCCCCACTGGTTGATAAATGTTATCCATTTGGCCTCTCTCATCAGCCCATGCCTGTTAATTCCCACTGTCACTGCATTAGTTCAGAGCCTTATCTGGTCTGGTATTATAATAGTTGAACCAACCACATTGTCTCTCACCTTGCCTCCTGTCTATGTATTATTTCCATTTCCACCTGAATTCTTTTTTTTTGAAACAGGGTCTCCCTCTGTCACCCAGGCTGGAGTACAGTGGCCTCATCATAGCTCACTGCAGCCTCAAATTCCTGGGCTCAAGTGATCCTCCTGCCCTTAGCCTCCCAAGTAGCTGGGACTATAGTCACCCACTACCATACCCAGCTAATTTTCTATTTTTTGTAGAGACAGGGATCTGCTTTTGCTCAGGCTGGTCTTGAACTTCTGGCCTTAAGTGATCTTCCCACCTCGGCTTCCCAAAGTGCTAGGATTACAGGCATGAGCCAAACACCTGGCCTCCCACCTGTATTCTTAAAGCACAAGTAGTATCATATTACCTTATTGCTCAGCAACTCCTTCCTGATATAATCCGACAGCATCTCTTGAAACCAATGCAAAACACAAGTCCAAGACGGAATGCTAAAGTTTCTTTGCAAGTCACTTGCTCAGAACTTGGAGTATATTTTCCCTGTAGAAGCAGTAAGTGGTAAGTAGGTTTACCAGCCAGCTGAAACTTCCAGTTAAACCATCCATGATAATTGAAGCCTAACCAGCATAGTTAACAGTGCTTCCATAGAAACAGCTTCTCAAGTGCCAATTGGTATGTCAAGATGGTGTATGGATATGGGTGGAGGGGATTAGAGGACCATTCCCTTCTTGTCCTCCACTGGATATAGAGATTTAATAAAGCAGGAAAGAACTAATATTTATTAAGTGCTTACTATGAATCAGCCTCTGAGTCAGGCACTTTATATATTTTATCTTAATTCATTTTCACAACAGCTCTGTGAAGGTAAATAGTTATTATACTCCTTTAACAGATGCTTAGCAAATTAGTAATGTAAATAAGATAACAAGAGGAATGCTTACCTGACATAAGAGAATATTGTTTTTAAGCATTACTTTTCAAACTTCAGTAATTTATAGACCCCTTTTAATTGAAAAAAAAAGTAACTGCAGTCTCTCAGTTTTGACATACATTATTATAATTTTACTGAAATGTGAACAAACATAAAATTAGGTATAAATTCCTTAAGCATATATTTCTCATTTAGCCATAAACCAAAACAAATTTAAAAGTTAAGTACCAAAAACCCTACAAAACTAATGAAATGCAAATTAACAACAATTGAATGCGATAGATGATGCTTTGCTGAAATGAAATTGCTGCTTACAGTGTGAGTAAGGAGCTGCCTGCCACTCCAGTTTCCTTTGCAGCTCTCCTTAGCATTGGCTCTCTTCCTGTGCCATAGTTCTTTCTAGGAGGTTGAAAACTCAAGATTGGTGCAATGCACAGTGATTGCACCATGACATCATTTTGGTCTTTACTTGGTGGGACTATATCATTTACATATTAAGTGATCCTCCTTCTCTCATTACTCCTTACCATTAAAGTAGTGTGCTTGGTGCCAGCTCAAATTAGAAACACAAAGTTATTTCTAGACCTGGAAATCACATTGCTGTGCTTAGTTAATAGGTGGCCACTGCAATAATCCAGCATAT
>NW_012149419.1:584535-586460 GCF_000956105.1 Propithecus coquereli
TTTTTAAGTTTGGTTTTTGTATTTTTCTTTCTTCCCCTTTGCTGTCAGGTTCACTTGTCAGTTGCCACTCTGTCTGAACGCTGCTGTCTCATTCTAAGTTATTTTGGTCTGTGAAACCAGATAGCAAAGCATCATTTATTCATCTGTTCAAGAAACATACAGTGCCAAAACTGAATAAGAAATGTCTTCTGCATTTGAGGAGCTAAGACCAGAGAGAGGGGAGGGGGATATACAAATAGTCATAAATGCCATGTGATGCGGATTTGGAGAAGGGAGCAGTTAATTCTAAGAGGATGTGAGACTGCACAGGGGAGTTGATATTTGACTGGAGAGGCAAAAGATCTATAGAATTTCGAACAGGTGTTATATGAGTAGATATGTAGGAGATGATGGATGCTTTAAAAAAAACCGTAAGACAGCAGATCACAAAGAGCATTACATTTTATTCAAAGGAGTTCAACTGTATTATATAAGCCACTAAGAACTACTAGTTGTTTTATGAGAAAGTGGTAAAGAGCCATATTTTAGAGGAAATAGAAAACAACAATATACTATCTCAGTATTTCAGACAAAGAGCAATGAAATCTAGGACTCAAGTTGTGGCTAGAAGAGATCAAAAGGAGGGGACAGATTGGACAGACAGGACCTGGCACTTGATTGGATATAGCATGAGATAGACTGAAAATCAAAGTTGGCCCAGCCTGAATGCCTGCCAATGTAGTGATACCATTCACCATTATGGTACCCAGAAAAACACTGAGCATACTGTATTTTGGAGGAAAGATATAATCAGTTCTGTTCGGAGAGGTCTAGTAGGCAACTGAAAGGTCAAGTCTGGAGCTTCAGAGGACAGGAGCAAGAAATATAGGCCCTGGGAAGTTCTTCCACCCTTAAATATTTGGGAATAAACAAGATTACAGAAGAGATGGTTAGAGAGTCTTTTTAAAAGACTAATCATAAAAAGGACATTTGGGCACCTTTTTTTGAAAGAGCACTGGACATATCTCTCCTTAAATTAACCTTATGATCTCAGTTGGTTCCTAGTAAAGTGGATAGCAGATATACAAATAGGGCAGTAAGAGAGACAGCTGTAATTCATTAAATTATAAGTAGCAAATTCACCTTTATTTCTATACAAATAACATCAATAAAACTAATTTGAGTTGATCAAATGAAGTTTGTGGCTAGGTGCTGTGGCTCATGCCTGTATTCCTAGCACTTTGAGAGGCCACGGCAGGAGGATTGCTTGAGGCCAGGAGTTCAAGACCAGCCTGGGCAGCATAGCGGGACCCCATCCCTACAAAATATTTTAAAAATTAGCTGAGCATGGTGGCATGGGCTTATAGTCCTGGCTACTTGGAAAGCTGAGGTGGGAGGATCTCTTGAGCCCAGGAGTTCAAGGCTACAGTGAGCTATGATTGTACTACTGCACTCCAGCCTGGGTGACAGACTCTGTCTCTTTAAAGAAAAAAAATTGTGTGTAGAATAAGAGTATATAAATGAAACCCCAAAAGGTACTTTCCTACTTTCTCTAGTTTTCAGCTATACCCTGAAAAGGTAAGCTTGCCAGATAACTATTTCCATAGAGAAGAGTTGTTTCTTATTATATGTGAGAAATATTTTTGTTTGCTATTAAAGGACTCTGCAACTTCATTTGTCTTGTTAAATTTGTTTGACTAATTCAAAATTGTGTTTTAACCCAAATTTGCATTTATATAATGTTTTGAATAGATTGTAAATTTTGGAAAAGACTTTAAAGGTATTCATGTTATCAAACAGCATGTTTGTTGTGTTAAATACTGTGTGTGTGTGTGTACAACTTGATCTGTGTACACAAAAAAGACCCAGAAGAGTATATAGTAAGATTTTGAGATTTGTTGCATATTGTTATTTTCTGATTACTTTTATAATATAAAGAATTAGAC
>NW_012149419.1:596735-600124 GCF_000956105.1 Propithecus coquereli
TGATAGCAAGGAACTGTGATTTTTTTTTTTTTTTTGGTCAGATCTCAAATTAAGAAAGTTCCTTTTACTCATGGAATTTCCATTTGTGTACCAAATTAAAGCTGTGTTTTATCTCCTGCAAAACCTCTTCCTGCAGCTTTGCTTTCACTTCCTCTCCCCACCCTTTTAGTCATATACCGAAGGCTTTGGCAGCTGGTCGAGGTGTCGGGTCAGCATTTTTCACTCTGGAAGAAGGAAAGGTTGGGAACAGTGACGTGGAGATACTCGTCACATTTTCCTTTCCTTTTTATATAAGTGACCCACACCTTCCATTACAAAGGCCCAATGAGAACACTGGCTTATAAATTTTACCCTCGCATCCTAGAGGTGGACTAATTTGTGAGATGGCATTATAGGTGATAGTTCCTCAATGAAAATGTCCTTAAAAGCTCACATAGAGCAGTGAGGATTCTTGACTCCGCCTCCATGGCCATACAACAGATTTTATGGAGAGAGATAATGGCCTTCGGGGGTCACAGGATGGGGAAGGAGCTTAGCAGAGCATTCCCCATCCTCCTTTATTATTAACAGATTCTCCTTGGGTGCCTTTAGGAAATGCCTGTGTGTGGTGTTTGATATCCCACCTATACACTCCTCTTCACTGCCAGAAATCGTATCCAGCTTGCGGAGCTCCGCCTCTTTCTTGCAGGCCAGTTTATTTCAAGATTGAAATCCAGTGTGGATTTGGGTTTTAGTATCAAATCTGCTTGAAACTATTGGACTAATTATTGTCATTGTGTAGCAGTACAGAGAGTAAAAAACAGTAATAGGTTCTTAAAAAGCTGTCATGACTTGAAGTGAAATAGGCTACTCTTGAATAGCTTCATCCATAGCCTGAAGGGCTTCGGTCCTGAAAACTGTCAGATATGAAATAGGATTTTAGATCATGGAATCCTGGCCAGCTTCTAGGGGCAGCTTCAGCCATTAAACTCTCCCATAGACCACTTCATCTGAAGGATTTGCTTCGAGATTATAAGGACTGTGGAGGCAAATGAGCCTTTCATATCAAACATCCCATTTGGGTGCTCTGTTTCAGACCTGTTTTGGCAAATAAATAGAAGACACTGGCGTAGACGGTTGTATTTCCTTGTTTAAGTGCCTCAGGAGACACATTTCTTGTTTCTCAGGCATACCTTTGGTGACTAGCGTTTCCCGTTTGGGGAATGTCTGTGTTGTGCAGGGAAAGCTGCTAGTTACTATTGATTGCCATTGAAGTCATTTCACAAAGGCAGTAAAACCCAAGGATTGCTCTTTGGCTAGACCTGCATCTGGTACAGCTTCTCTCTCTGTGAGCCTGTGATAAGTTAAAATAGTTTTGACAGTGTCTTTGTGTGGAGACATCTTTGTCTCCATACATAATTCGTGTTTAAAATGAAGCCCTCGTATTTAAGGTTTGGTGGCTTAGACAGCAGCTCCATCTGGTGCTTGCTAAAGGTGTTTGCTTGGTTCATCTCTTGGTTTTATAGCAACATGAATACGGATGTACACAGAACCTATGAGCCAATGTCAAATCCAAGATGAGTTTCTATTGCACACAACACTGATAGAAGCTAATTGCATTCCTGGTGGATCTCATTTGGCTATTCTGTTGATAATGTGGTAGCTGCTAATCAACTCAGCAGCCATCTTTTGGCTGAATTAACTTAAAGTAGGGAATTATTTTTACTATTTTTCTACTGGTCTTGGAAAAATAAAATATACTATAAACAAAGAGAAAACTTAATCCCTTTCTTATTAGGGGTGAGTTTAACTTGGTTAACAAGATATTAGGCCAAGAAGCCGTATTCTTTTGTATTCAGTACTGCACAGTGCCAAGTACACTGGGAATGCTTTTTAAGAAAATTTCTTGGTGACTGACAGGAACTGCCCCAAATTGTTAACAGAAATTACTGCTAAATAATAGTATTACACATGGTTTCTATTTTCTTTATGCTTTTCTGAATTTCCACAGTGAACATATACAACAAAAGAAAAAGATGTCTACCAAAAAAAAAACATCTAAAAACAAAAACAAATTATTTTTAGGTATAGCCTAGAGTCCCAGTTCTGAGTTTCCCTCATTTACTATGTGGCCTTGGGAAAGTCACTTTTTTAGCCTTCAGTTCCCTTGTCCATAAAACTGAAGGACTGAACTGGGAACGTGCTCACTTTTAACATTCTAAGGTTTATGACTGTCCACTCTTTTTCCTGTCTTTTCAGCCTCTCTCACTTTCCCGTGTCTTTCCTCAAAATTATCATTCAACATCATCTAGTTTCTCCCACCTTAAAATAAGGAAATTCTTTCTGGGCTCCCATCTTCCCAGCTCGCTCGCTCTTCCACTTACCGCCTAAACTGCTCCAAAAATTATCTACCATTGCGCTACCACGTCAGTCTGTAACTCACTGCAGTCCGGTTTCCTTCCGCACCACTGCACCAAAATAGTTCACGCTAAGGTCACTGATGAGCTTACATTGCCAAGTCCCATGGCAGTGTTTAAGTCTTCATTTTCCATTACTTTTCAGCAGCATTTGAAATATTAATAGTTGTCTTTTCCCTCCTTCATGACATTTCATCCACTGGCTTTTGTGTCATAACACCCTGGCTGTTACTTTTTGGGAGGAGGAGTTATCCTCTTCTCCCTGGTTCAACCACCAAGGCCACCTCTTCAGCTCACTCTCTATTTTCTTTTTGGCATAGATATTCCTATACTATTAATTCCCAAACAGATGAGAACTACAGAATTTTCGTCTGTGTTCCAGACTCCTAAATCCAACTGCCTACTCTGCTATATGCAGGCTGACAAAATGTGGATTCATAGCCTTCCCTCCAAAAGCTGCACCTCCTCCAACGTTGTCATCTCAGTAAGTGGCTCCACAAGTGATTTGAACACATAAACTCAAAACCTCAATACCTCTCACCGTCTCCAAAATCCGGTCATTCCTGCATCTGTCTTTCTCTGCCTCCCCTGACACCACACTAATCCAGATCCTCATCAAATTGTACTTTGTCCCAGTCAGCCCTTCAAGCAGTCTCCTTGCCTCCTGTCTTGTTCTCCCTCAGTCCATTCTCTACACAGCACCCAGAGCTGTCTTTTTTTTTAAGTCAGATTTATTGAGATTTAATTTACATATAGTAAAATTCACCTTTTTTAGTGAATAGTTCATCGAGTTTTGAAAAATGCATGTAGTTATATAACCACCACCACACAACATGTGGATTGTTTCTAGTTCTGACTATAAACCTTCATGTACCGGTTTTAGTGTAAACAAAAGTTTTCATTTATCTTGTGTAAATACCTAAGAGTGGGATTGCTGTGTTCCAAGGTTAAGTTTATGATTAACTTTATAAGCAACTGCCAAACTGCTTTCCA
>NW_012149419.1:600247-602391 GCF_000956105.1 Propithecus coquereli
TTTAATATATTAATGTTAATATTGTTACATAATGATATGTAAACTTCGCTTTCAGTTCAATATGAGACTCTTTTGGAGAACTCATAGACACTTAAAAATATAACCTGGATCCCAGGTCAAGAAATACACTTTTAATGCATTTTTAAGCCATTACATATTTACAACCATTATAAAAATAGTTCTTATTTATTTGTTGTAACAGGTCCTCCAAATGTCTCTACCAGGAAAGACTAGTTTATTATGGTATTTCCTTGAAAGCAAGAAATCTATATTCCTTCAAAGTATTATGTAATTCAGACTTTTATTAATTTTATTAATTTGGAAGTACTTTTCCCTTTAAAAGTCCAAGTTATAAATGTTTTACACTATGTATTGTTCACTTTTTTCTGTGACTGGGGAAGGCAAAATTTAGTTTAATTGGAAAAATAATACCTCCCACCAAAGGTAAAGTCACAAAAGACAGTAAATCCTCCAAGAATGTGGAAGAGTGGTAACAAATGACGTTGTTCCCTCTGATTATGCTATAAACATTCAAGTGGGATTTTTCTCACAATAATTGACCATTTTCTTATTTCTCTTTCCTTCCCAATTTCCTCCCCCCAACCCTTTTTTTCTTCCCTTTGATTCTTGCACTGCCCTTTTTTCCCCTCTTTCTTATTCCCTTTCTTCTAAACCAGAGATGACCTGTCTTCTCAAATGTCAGTCAGCTGTGACTCCCTAATTTGGCCTTCAGTCCCATTTTCTTCGCTTGTCACTGGCTCTGAGGTGTTGGGCAGTGGAGGGGAGGGACACGGTATGGCAACTTCCAGCCCCATCTCCCCAGCTCACTCCCAACCAGCCACTTGTGCAGCCCCTCCAAATCAGGGTGGCTCCTAACTCGGACTGGACTGGATAGAAGATCATGCTTAATTTGCCTCATAATATTACTTCCTTAACACTCTAAAGTACAAGAAACACAACTTCAGGGAAGCCCACTAGCTAAATGTACGCCTGCTAGTTCTTCCCAGCATGTTCTACAGTGAGCACATGGACCTGCCCATCTCAGAGCTGAGCTGGGGAAGGAGTAGGTGTGCCTATTTCTAACACTTAATCGTTCACAGTGGAATTCCACCGTGGCGGCAGTGCTGCTGCTGTGGAGTGGACCACCTTTCAGGTAACGCCATATTATATCTAAAGCAGCCTCCAGAAGCCGTGCATGGCTGAGCTCTCCCACTTACGCTTGCGTGCATGCTTTCATCCATTCCGATCCTGCCACAATGCGACCTTGGGCAAGTCCTAGTTTCTTCTGCGAAGTAGAGCAAATAATAGCATATATATCATAGGGTTTTCTTGAGAATTAAGAGTTTTCATGGGTGCAGTGCTTCAAATAGTGCCTGGTACTATTATTTTTATTCAGCAAGCTCAGTATCTAGTAGTATCTTAGTATCTAGTAGGTTCCAAGGAATTCAAGAGATACAGAGATGAAAAAGACATAGCCCTGCCTTCTAGGGATTTATATAATTGTAGTGCAATGTGGTATTACAATAAAGGTATTTAGGGAGTCAGGTAAAGGCAAAGCTTCATCACAGAGGTGAAATTTAAACTAGATCTTGAAGGATAAAAAGGGTTTCGCCAAATCAGACGGCATGATAGGAAACACATAATCACAAGCAGAAGAAATAGCTTGTGAACAAAATAAAACTGTGCAAGACTATGGAGTCCTTGGCTGTTATTAGATAACGTTTTAAACTCTTCTCTGATGTATGCCTTCTTAAGCAGGGGTCTGAAGTGGTCTCGGGGGACGTTCTGGAGCTCACAGGCATGAATTGGGCGCTGAGCAGTGCTGCCGGGCAGTCGTGCGGTTGCCGCTGAGCGTGCAGTCATCTCTTACCCTGAGAGGACTGCCGTGTGACGGCAACGGTGAGTTGTTAGCAAAAACCGTTGTGGTTTGAACAATTGAAAGTGGGTGTGCTTCTGCCTTTCAACAGAGCTTTAGTGAAGTTTTCAAAATTAAGCAGGTTTTACTTTGATTTCTTCTTTAGACAAAAGAATCTCATGTCTTAAGATCTTGCCTGTTCTTGTGATAGCAAGGAACTGTGATTTTTTTTTTTTTTTGGTCAGATCTCAAATTAAGAAAGTTCCTTTTACTCATGGAATTTCCATTT
>NW_012149419.1:603761-613685 GCF_000956105.1 Propithecus coquereli
GACCAAATTTATTAATTTGTTCTTTTATAGATCATACTTTTGGTGTTGTATCTCAGAACTCTTTGCCTAACCTAAGGTTGCAAAGATTTTCTCCTATGTTTTCTTCTAGAAGTTTTATAGCTTTATATTTTATACTTAGATCTATGATCTATTTCAAGTTAACTTCTGAGTATGGCATGAGGTATAGATTGAGACTCATTTTGTTGCCTATAGGGATACAATTGTTCCAACACCATCTGTTGAAAATATTATCTTTTTTACTTTTTTCAAAAATCAGCTGTCTATACTTACGTGGATCTATTTCTGGACTCAAGTCTCTATCCTGTTCTGATCTATGTCAGGGGTTAGCAAACTTTTCTGTAAAGGACCAGATAGTAAATATTTTAGGTTTTTTAGTCAAAAGACAAAGTGAAAGATATTAGTTAGGTACTTTTATAACAACAGAAAAGACAAATTTCTATAATTTTTTATAAAGTTCAAAATATAATTAAGTGCAATATTTTGTAACACAGGTCTACTAGTAAAAAAAATGAAATTCTTTCTTGGGCAGAAGAATAACATTTTGCTTAATTAGTGTTCAAAGTTAGTGTTTCAGTAAAATCAATTATAAATATTCATCTATTAATGCATATCTATAATGAAATTTTACATATTTTATCTTTGAAAATGTCTTTTCACATAGGTGAACATGTACCGGTGGAAATTCTGCAATTTGTAGGGTGCCAGAAAGCACTGCAAAGCAGTAGGAGTGCCACACAGCCTCTGTCGTAGCTACTCATGTCTCCACTGTAGCACAAAAGCCACGATAGGCAATATACAAACAAATGAGCGTGACCAGTGTTCCAACAGAGCTTTATTTGTGGTCACTGAAATTTGAATTTCATATAATTTTCACTTGTCAGAAAATATTATTCTGCTTTTGATTTTTTTTCAACCATTTAAAAACATAAAAGCATCCTTAGCTTCAGACACAAAAACAGGGACAAGCTGGAGCTGGCCTGTGTGCTACCATTTGCTCGCCTCTCCCGCTCTTCCACCCTCCCGGTCTATCAGTGTTCTGTAGTTTTCACGTGCAGATTTTAGATTTTACACATATTTTATTAGATTTATATAGCTAAGTATTTCATGTTTTTTGGTCAGAGCTGTCTTTTTAAAATGCAAATTGGATTATGTTGTTTCCCCTGTTCAAAGCCCTTCAGTGGCTTCCCACTGCTCTCAGGATAAACTGCATAATCTTTGAAAGCCTAAAAGGCCCTGCACGATCTGGCCCCTGCTCTCCTTTTCAGCTTGATTTTATGCTGCTTTTCCCCTCCCTCTCCCTCTCTCTCTCTCTCTCTCTCTCTCTCTCTCTCTCTCTCGGTTCAAGTCTCAGACTAGCAGGAAATGGTTTTATCAACTAAGGGATATAACTTTTAGAATATCTGAAAGAGTAAATAAATGTTTTTAAACACTCAAAGAATGTATTTTAGCCTCATTCAGTTGATGAGCTCTCTGTGAACTTCTTTGGTCATAAAGTCTGTACTTCTTCCACTAAGGCAGAGTGCTTTATAAGTGTTGTTTATGAGGGACTTCACTTTGTGTATATTAGCTAAAGGAAATATTTTCATTCCATAGAAACATATTGAAAGTTGGCAAAAAGGCTGGATTTCTGACCAAAGTAAGGATCATGTCTCTGTCGTTGTGTATGAATAAAGATAAACTTTCCAGCTATTAAAATGGTTCTTACGAGCCTACTGCCAACTTTATTATAATATTCAAAGTAGAAACGTAGGACTGTAGTGGCGTTCTGTGGGAAGGTGTGCAGCTGTGTGCCTAAGACATGAGAGAGAGCCATAAGATTCGCGATTTTAAACAAACCTTAAAACCATTACATTTCATCGACTAATGTTTATTCGGCTCCTTACACTAGACGTATAGAGATGAATAAGATATAGCCCTTGCCTTAAAACAGCTCAAAAGCTAGTGGGGAAACAGATGATTAAAACTGGGAGCACTTGCTCATGGAGGTGTGTCTGAAAGACTTTGATAATACCAAGGAGAAATGAGTAACCCATTGGGATTTAGAGCATGATGAGACTAGTTGATTTCCAAGACATGAGGCTAGAAGGGAGGCAAGAACCATATCGTGAAAGGGTAAGGGGCTTGGATTCCATCCTCAGAAGTTCTAACACCTCACTGAGTATACCCGGAGAACTTGTTACAATTCAGATGCCTGGATTCTTCCACCAGAGATTGAGTACGCAGGTCTAAAGTAGTTCCCCAGGTGGTTCTAACTTAGCTAGCAATCCCCAGGCTGCACACTGACATTTGGGAACCAATGCATTAGGTAAGATTGAGCTACAGTATAGTTTTTAAGCTAGTTAATAAAATGGTCATATTAGCATTTTAGAAAGTTAAATCTGGTAGAGGTATAGAACAGTGGAATCATCTGAGAATCTCATTAAAATACAAAATCTGATCCAGTAGGACTGGGGTTGGACCTAAAATAACTGCATTTCTAACAAGTTCTCAGGTGAGTCTGGTACTCCCTATCTGAGAACCACATTTGAGTAGCAAGGGTATAGAGGATGGATTGGAATGGGAAGAAACTATAGGCATGGAGATCAGCTTTCAGCTGTTGCAATAATCTGGATAAGAGATAGTGAGTATCTGAGCTACTAGCAGTGTCTGGTAATGGCAAAAATAGGTTCCAGTAAAATGTAATGAGATAAAATTGACAAGACTAACTTAGGGAGTTAGTAAGATTTGGAGTAAGAAGTGCCAAGAATAGTGTGAAGGTTGACGCTTAGCTGTCTAGGTGGATGGCGATGACATTAACTAAAATATAGGATAAAGGGAAAGTAAGAATGTGGCCTGGGGTGTGGAGGAGGGCCGGTTAGAGGAGTCAGTTTCTTGGAGTTAGAACAGGGGTAGCCAGAGGATTCATTGTGAATGCATTCAGTTTGAGGAGTCTATGAAATATCTAAAATTTCAAGGGTAGGTGGAAGAAGAGGAACTTATAGAGGACTAACAAGTATTGGAGAGATTCGTGGATAACAAAAAGAACAGTATCAAAGGCATTTCCAGGAGGGGAGGGTCACAGTTCATTGCCACAGAGACATCAAGCCAAAGATTATGTATGGTTTGATAAGAGTGCATAAAATTCAGGTTAAAAGGCTAACTTTCCAAGATGCTGATTGGCTAAAGGAAGATTATGAAGTATCCAAATTAGTTTATCTCTCAATCTTTTAAGGAAAAGTTTAGGAATAGAGCTAGTTTTTTCATGTCACTCACAATGGTAAGCCTCATAGTGCCTTTTTCATTCAGATATTTTTTTTCTTTTTTTCCCCCCTACAGATTGATCATACTTGGAAGAGCTGCTATAACACATAGGGGAGGTGAAAACTAATGGATGAAAATTTTGTCATGCACTGAAAGAAAAGCATTGTCTGTGAAGTTCTATTTTTAAAAATGTCTGCTTGTAACACCTTTACTGAACACGTTTGGAAACCTGGTGAATGCAAGAATTGCTTTCAGCCTAAAAGCTTGCATCAGCTCCCCCCAGACCCCGAGAAGGCACCCATCACCCATGGCAATGTGAAAACTAACGCCAATCACAGTAACAACCACCGCATCAGGAACACTGGAAACATCCGGCCTCCTGTGGCTAAAAAACCCACTATAGCTGTGAAACCCACTATGATGGTGGCAGATGGACAGAGTGTATGTGGTGAGCTTAGCATCCAAGAACACTGTGAGAACAAACCTGTCATCATAGGGTGGAACCGAAACAGAACTGCTTTGAGTCAGAAACCACTCAACAATAATAATGAAGATGATGTTGAAGGATTTAGCCATGTTCCTAAGCCTTATGGCAATAATGATAGTGCAAAGAAGATATCAAATAACAATAATGGACTAACTGAAGTGTTAAAGGAGATAGCAGGTTTGGATACCACCCCTCAGATAAGAGGAAATGAAACAAACTCCAGAGAAACATTCTTAGGAAGAATAAATGATTGCTATAAACGATCGCTGGAAAGAAAGCTTCCACCAAGTTGCATGCTAGGTGGCATGAAGGATACTCAGGGCAAGCATGTTATTCTGAGTGGGAGCACAGAAGTGATCAGTAATGAAGGGGGCCGGTTCTGTTACCCAGAGTTTTCTAGTGGCGAGGAGAGTGAGGAAGATGTGCTTTTCAGTAACATGGAGGAGGAGCATGAGAGCTGGGATGAGAGTGATGAAGAGCTATTGGCCATGGAGATTCGCATGAGAGGGCAACCTCGCTTTGCCAACTTTAGGGCAAACACTTTGTCTCCTGTTCGATTCTTTGTGGACAAAAAATGGAATACTGTCCCCCTGCGAAATAAGTCTCTGCAGAGAATCTGCGCTGTAGACTATGATGATAGCTATGACGAAATACTGAATGGTTATGAGGAAAATTCTGTGGTCTCTTATGGACAAGGAAGCATTCAGAGCATGGTGTCATCTGACTCCACATCACCAGACTCTTCTCTAACAGAAGAATCACGTTCCGAGACGGCTAGTAGTTTATCCCAGAAGATTTGTAATGGGGGGATATCTCCTAGCACCCCAGGAGATTCTAAGGACGTGAAGGAAGTTGAGCCCAATTATGAAAGCCTCTCTGGTAATCAGGAGAAGGACGCATCACAAGCTTCCAAAAGCTCAATAAAAGTTCCAGAGACACACAAAGCAGTCCTTGCTCTCCGACTAGAAGAGAAAGATGGCAAGATTGCTGTACAAACTGAGAAGCAAGAAAGTAAAACCTCTACAGACATTGCTGGGCAAGCAGTAACCATAAACCTCGTCCCTGTGGAAGAACAAGCGAAGCCCTACCGAGTTGTCAGTCTGGAGCAGCCGCTGTGCAAGCCCTACACCGTCGTGGATGTGTCAGCGGCCATGGCCAGCGAGCACCTCGAGGGCCCTGTCACCAGCCCCAAGACGAAAAGCTCATCTTCTACTCCAGACTCTCCAGTGACAGCACCTGCACTGACACCGGGACAAGCAAGTGCCCATTTCCAAACATCCAGTGCGGTCCGATACCAGGAAGTGTGGACTTCCAGCACCAGTCCACGACAAAAGATACCCAAAGTAGAATTAATTACTGCTAGAACTGGACCAAATGTCCCTCCAAGGAAAAACTGCCACAAATCAGCACCCACTTCACCCACAGCTACAAACACTTCCTCCAAAACCATCCCCGTTAAGTCACCTAATTTGTCTGAAATAAAATTTAATAGTTACAACAATGCTGGGATGCCACCTTTTCCAATTATCATTCATGACGAGCCAACTTATGCTCGAAGTTCCAAAAATGCTATCAAAGTTCCCATTGTTATCAATCCAAATGCATATGACAATCTAGCCATCTACAAAAGTTTTCTGGGAACAAGTGGAGAACTCTCAGTGAAGGAAAAAACCACAAGTGTAATAAGCCATACTTATGAAGAAATAGAAACTGAAAGCAAAGTGTCTGATAACACCACTAACAAACCCACTGAATGTCCCCAACCTAAAGGGGCTTCAAACAGCACAGAGCGTAAAAGGGGCTCAGTGGCTCAGAAGGTTCAGGAGTTTAACAACTGTCTCAACAGAGGTCAGTCTTCACCACAGAGAAGCTATAGTTCCAGCCACAGCTCCCCAGCAAAGATGCAGAGAACCACTCAGGAGCCTGTGGCCAAAGCAGAAGGCATTCGGGAGTCTCAGATGGCGGGCAGTGGTGGCAGCAGCGGCAGCACCAGGGAGAAAGCGAGCACAGTGCTTTCTCAGATTGTGGCTTCCATCCAGCCCCCACAGTCTCCTCCAGAAACCCCCCAGTCTGGCCCTAAACTTTGCAATGTGGAAGAGCTCTATGCCATTCCTCCAGATGCCAGCGATGCTAAAGGTACACTGAAGAGTACACCGGCCCGGCCCAAATCTCTCTTTACGTCTCAGTCTAGTGGTGAAGCTGAAGCACCTCAGACCACAGAAAGTCCTACCACCAAAGTACAGAAAGACCCATTCACAAAGCCAGTCCCCTCCCCTCCCTCCAAACTAGTGACTAACCTCCAAAGTGAGCCACCACCTCCTTTTCCCCCGCCACGCTCTACTTCCTCTCCTTACCATGCAAGTAACCTTTTGCAGAGGCATTTCACCAACTGGACCAAGCCAACCAGCCCTGCCAGATCCACAGAAGCCGAAGCAGTTTTGCATTCTGAAGGCAGCAGGCGGGCAACCGACGCAAAGCCTAAGCGCTGGATATCATTTAAAAGCTTCTTCCGCCGTCGGAAAACAGATGAAGAGGATGACAAAGAAAAAGAGCGAGAGAAAGGGAAACTGGTGGGCCTGGATGGCACGGTCATCCACATGCTGCCTCCTCCTCCAGTTCAGCGGCAGCACTGGTTCACAGAGGCGAAAGGAGAGTCCAGTGAGAAACCAGCCATTGTCTTCATGTACAGGTGTGACCCCGCCCACGGCCAGCTCAGTGTGGATCAGAGCAAGGCTGGGGCAAGCCAGACAGCAGTCACGGAGAAGGGTAGGACAGAGGATGCATTACTGCAGGACTCAGAGGAGAAGAAGAAAAGGAATCACTCTTCTCCATCACAGATTCCTAAAAAAACTCTCAGGTATGTAAAACAGAGTGGCAGCATATGGGAATTTTTAAAAACGCATTTTCAGGTGGTAAGTTTTTTATATCTTTTAAGATTGCCTAAGAGCCATTTCTGTTTGTAAGCAGCACTCTGTGGCTATCATCTATCTTTGTAACTGCATTCCAAAATTAGAATAGTATTAAAGCGATCTCATTGAACTTACTGAACAAGGTTTATAGCCCTGGATCTTTGGCTAAAGTGAATGCAGAGGGGCTTCAACGGAGAAAAGCAAAACCATAATCCCTGACTAGCAATAAATAATACGTTGTTTTGAAATGCTGTGATAGTGTGAGGAAGAAACAGGATCAAATGCACAAATGTTCTTTACCTCATTATAAATGAAATAACACTCTTCCCTCACTGTAAATGAAATAAAGTTCTTCAAGCAATTCTTTTTGGCTTTTACCAAAGTGTTATCTCTATATGCACTACTTATTTTAAAGGAATATTTGTTTTTTTAATGGTGTTTCTTCCTGTCCTCCTTCCAAGCGTTTTGGAAAAAAATGAGCGGGGAGCACACAGTTTATAGTTATTTGACACGTAGGTGAAATAGGAGAAGTTGGTTATTGAGTTGAGACCCAGTGGTATAATCCTCGATTCAGCTAGGGAGAGTGTATACCCACATCAGTTCTCGAGACATTAGTTTTCTTTTTTACCTTAATAAGGATTTATTGATCACTTACTCTGTGTAAGGCATATGATAAATATTTCTCTTAAGTTCTTATAAAATCTTATAAATTGGCTATATTCTTCAGAAGAGGAAACTGAAAATCAGAGAATTGCTGAGAATCACAAAGCTAGTACTTGTCAGAGATGGAATTAAAACCCTAATCCGTCTCACTATTAGTTTGTATTTCTCCTATATGTTGCATTGTTAATGAACGTAAGATCAAACAAAATTGTTATATTTTCATTTGTAATCATTGACATTAACATTTATGTTTAGGAAGGCTAAGTTTTGCTTTCTCATTTGTATTATAAATAAAATTAATCAACTACCAATAAAAACAAGGACCTTTTTTTATCAAAGTTTGTGACAAATAGGATGATTTCCTCATACCTCCTGTCCTTTTTATTCTTAAACAAGGATATGACCTGAGTACTCCGTTCATCTGATTCTGAGTCCTCCTCCCTCCTGATGTATAGTAAACCTTTTCTACCTGGCCTGGCCACGTCTCCTGAAAACACAGCAAATCTGACAGGGCAGATTCTCTCACCAGTTTTTCTTTAGAAAAATATGATAAAAAACGAAGTGAACACTTAATGTCTTCACTTTTCCTAGAAAAAAATGCTAGGAAGTTTTTTATATATTCTTTACTAAAATGAAATTTTTACATACCTCTGAATAATTGTCAAAATGCTAACAAGTCCCTGTTTTCCTTAAATCCGTGTAATAACAAAGCAACTAGAATAGTGGTAATATATTCATAGAAAGCATAGGCTTGTCATTGGTAGTTGAATGTTGTATTCCATAGTAATGTACTTAATGACAGAATGTTGTGCTTCAGTAGTAATAAAATGCATGTATTGCAGGTTACTGTTTTATTTAGAAAAGAGGCAATTTAAACAGCACATGGTTGGAGTTATCCAGGAGGGAATGGCAGATCGTTTTTACAGTTCAATAAATGGCTTTACTCCTAATTAAGTATGGCTGGGGTGGCATGTTTCTCCACACCCTGGAAGGCAGAACCAAGAAATTATTTGGCCTCTTTTCTGTGGAATGAAACTCTCTCCTTTGGCTGCACGCCGCTGTGTATGCACTTAAGGGTAGCCCACACCCTGGGCATGGCAGATCCCTTACTATACAGTTTATATTTTCACAGATTTGGTTGTACCGGGGCCAGTTATATCTTCCAAAAGTTATCAGTTTTTTATTCGTGGCTCCGTAAATCCAAATGACACGGTTGATTTGCTCCACTGGTTCTCAAATCTGACCATTTCACAATCATTGAGAGGGCTATTAAAACACAGACTGTTGGGCCCCACCCCAGAGTTTTTGATTTGGGGTGGGTCCTAATAATTTGCACTTCTTCATCACAAGTTCCCAGGTGATGCTCATGCTGCTGGCCCTCGGGCCACATTTTAGAACAGCTGGCCTCACCACCTTCTAAAGCTCCATGCTGTCTAAGAAAGCAGTGATTGAGGTTTCAGGTTTTTCTTTGAAGCACATTGGGATTTTCACATTTCATAGTGTCCCAGACTAAGTAGAAAAAGAGGTATTCAATAGATTTTTTTTGAATGTTTGAAAAGTTTAAAACATGAATACACATATTGAAAAATACACACCATTTGCTTGTTTAATAATTACCTCATTTACTTGGATACACTATTGGTATTTACTTGAAGCAACTTTGAGAGGAAAAACATTACTATCAAATGTCAACATTTATGTTGCAGGCTTGATGGCAGTGTGACCGTTAAATTACCATCCCAGGCTGGGAACACACGCTGAAAGAAATGAAAATAGTTTTTCTATAAGTAAATGAAGATTTCAAACTTAAACTGTATGTAAGGAATGAAGAGTGAAAAAATACTGTACTGAAGGCCAGACCTCAGGCTCTGAAAGATGAGCATTGCAGAGCCTTTCCTTATGGGATTAGATGGTTTCTAAGTTCATTCATTTGCCCACTCAGGAGATACAAATTGAACAACTTTGCCGCAGGCCCTGGAACAAATAGGAGGAAAGGTTATGCTGAAATAATGGGCCTGGGTTCGACTTCAGTTTCGGCTTTCTGTCTGGTCCTGTCCAGGGCTATAATGACACCTATCACATAGAATTAATTAGAAAATTAAATTAGAAAACATATAAAAAGCTTAGCACAGGGTCTGGCACATATGGATGCTTTAAAATGTTAGTAACCCCTCTGCCCTCAGTGTGATAAATTTTAAAACAATGTGCAGAGTGATACAGAAGCACAAAAGACAGAGTGACTAAATCAGCTTAACACAAACTTCTCAGGAATGAAATCCAAACCAGATCTTAAAAGACAAAAAGGATTTTGCCACCTGGTTGGAAAAGACAATGCATGCAAAAGGAACAATATATGAAAGTCACAGAGATAAGCAGGACATGTGGCTAGAAAAGGATAATGAATAGTCCAGTGGGTCTAAAAAATTCAAACTCATAGGAGAGACTAGAATGGTAGTTCCGAGAGGCTGGGGGGCTGGTGGGTGGGGAATAAGGAGAGAGGAGATGTTGGTCAAAGGGTACAAAGTTTCAGTTAGAAAGGAAAAGTAAGTTTTAGTGATTCAGCCTGGCACGGTGGCTCACGCCTGTAATCCTAGCACTCTGGGA
>NW_012149419.1:614105-632834 GCF_000956105.1 Propithecus coquereli
CATAGATAATATCTGTAAGCACCTAACATAATATTTAACAATAGGAATTGACCTCTACAAATTATGCTTAGGGGACCAAAATTTAAGATCATCCTCATCGTACCCCATAAATATATATAATTATTTGTCATTTAAAATTTTTTAAATTTAATTTAAAAAATAGTCCAGTAGTTCTTCAAGTATGGACCATGTAAGGTCAAATAGTGATCATACAAAGGTCACTGTTTTCATAGTAATACTAAGACATTTGTCTTTTTCACTGTGTTGACATTTGCACTGATGGTGTAAAAACAATAGTGGGTGAAACTGCTTGCAGCTTGGCACAAATCAAAGCCATGGCACCATATCATAGTAGGAGCTTTTAAAAAATCCGATTTTACTTTAGAATGTCCTTAAAATTTTATTAAATCTCAACCCCTGAGTGCTTGTGTTTTTTTTAAAATTCTGTGTGATGAAATGAGAAGTACACATAGAGGACTTCTGCTGCATACCAAAGTATGTTGGTTGTCTCAAAGTAAAACACTTGTGAAATGGTTTGAGCTGCAAAGTTTAAGCTAGCCCTCTCTTTCATAGGCCACTCGAAAGAACAACGGTCAGGCCAATTGTGGTTGTTCAAACTTGAGTGTTTGGCAGATAGTTTCTTAAGAATGAATATAGCAAACCTATTCCTTCAACGAAAACAACTGACTATATTTGTTGTCAGTGATAAAATTCAACCTTTTGAGCAAAATAAGAATTTTTTAAAACTCTTATTTGTCACCATGACCTTAACAGCTCCCTAAATAATAAACATTTTTCTAGTGAAATTGGTGATGGAATTAGCAAGAGTTGTTAAAAATATTATATAATGAAATATGTCAACATATGGAGAATCTGCATAACTCAGTAAATCAGTGATTTCCAAATAACCTAATGCATGTACAAAATTATGCATGAATAAAAGATACATTAAAACTTCAAGATAGACCAATGGATTTTAATGTAACTGAGTACAAAAAGTTTGTTGGTAATGGTTTCAGATTCCACATTGTACCTAACCTTTAAGAAACTTCTGCTTAGCAAGTTCTGGTATAGTGCCAAAGAAGAATATCCACAGTTATCTAAAAAGCTATTAAAATATTTCTCCCTTTTCACCTATAAATCTGAATGAGACCAGATTTTTCATATTCTTTAATCAAAGCAATGTAACACAGATTGAATGCAGACACAAATATAAGACTTGAGCTGTCCTCTGTTAAGCCAGATATTAAAGAGATTTGAAAAAATATTTAGGTTAATATCTAAAGGTTTTTTTTTTTAACTTTTTTAAATTTTTGAAAATTTTTAATTGACACATAACTGTACAATATTTATGGGGTACATAGTGATGTGATACATATCATACATAGTGATAGAATCAGCCTAATTAGCATATCCATCATCTCAAACATTTGTCATTTCTTTTGTATTGAGAACATTCAATATCCTCCTTCTAGCTATTTGGAACTATATATTATTGTTGACTGTAGTCATCCTACAGTGCTATAGAACACTAGGATTTAGTCCTCCTATCTAGCTGTAATTTTGTGTCCTTTAAAAAATTTCTCCCTATTCCCCCTACCCTTCCCAGCCTCTAGTATCCTCTGTTCTACTTTTTACTTCTATGACTGCAGTCCCCAAACTCCAGGCTGTGGACCAGTAGGAACCAGGCCACACAGCAGAGGTCAGTGGAGGGAAAGCGAGCATAGCTTCATCTGTATTTACAGCCGCTCCCCATCACTGCTATCACTGCCTGAGCTCCGCCTCCTGTCAGATCAGCTGCATTAGACCCTCATAGGAGCACGAACCCTACTCTAAACTGCTGCGCATGTGAGGGATGTAGGTTGCGGCTCCTTATGAGAGTCTAATGCCTGGAGATCTGAGGTGGAGCTGAGGTGGTGATGCTAGCGCTGGGGAGCAGCTGCAAATGCAGATTATCATTAGCTGAGATTTGACTGCACAATAAATGTAATGCACTTGAATCATCCCAAAACCAGCTTATGTCACTTAACATAATGTCCCCCAGTTCCATCCATGTTGCCATGAAAAAGTTGTTTTTTAAATGAATTAATAATTACATGGCAATATATATAAGCCACACAAACAAGAGCCCTTGTGGTTCTCAATTTTTAAGACTGTAAAACAATCCTGAGACCAAAAAGTTTCAGAAGTACCAAAACAGGCCGTGAAGAGCCTTGAATGATATGTGGAAGTATCTGGCCTTTATCCTATAGATTTTGTAGAGGAAACAGTTTTTAAGCCGGAAAGTAACATGAATTTTTTCTAATATCTCTTTTTGGCAATAATAGTGAAAAGGTACTAGATGGGATGCCAGTGGATCACATTTTCATTCAGGAATGTATACATAGGCATCATTTCTATCTGGCTAGTTGGATAAAGAGAAATTAATTTGGGGCCAGGTATGGTGGTTCACACCTGTAATCCCAGCACTCTGGGAGGCTGAGGTGGGAGAATCACTTGAGTTCAGGAGTTTGAGACCAGCCTGAGCAAGAGAAAGACCCCCTCTCTACTAAAAATAGAAAAATTAGTCAGGCGTCCTGGTGAGCATCTATAGTCCCAGCTACTCGGGAGGCCGAGACGGGAGGATTGCTTGAGCCCAGGAGTTTGAGGTGCAGTGAGCTATGATGACTGGAATGATGCCACTACACTCTACCCCGGGCGACAGAGTGAGACTCTGTCTCAAAAAAAAAAAAAAAAAAGAGAAATTAATTTGATAGTCTTGTCTGTGACCAGTTGGCAATTTCTCAGCTGTCATTTTTAGAATGATACCTGCCTACCTACCATCTCTGCAACTCTCTGATGTCCATAACATGAGGAATAACATTGCATAGCATAGTGGGGAAAATGCCAGCACTGGAGGCAAAAATTTCAATTCTGACTTTACCACTGAGTAGTTGTGACTTTTGACTTAATCTCTCTGAGACATACTTTCCCTGCCTATACAATTGGAATAATAGGTGTAATAATACCGACCTTATGGAGATATTTTGAGGGCTACATAGATAATATCTGTAAACACCTAACATAATATTTAACAATAGGAATTGACCTCTACAAATTATGCTTAGGGGACCAAAATTTAAGATCATCCTGGTGGGAGGGGTCCGCCAGCCCCCACTCCCCATGGTGGGGGCTGAGTGCCACTCTTAGCCTCTAAAAAAAAAAAGATCATCCTTCCTTAATATCTCGCCCTGGCCCCTTGCTTAATATCTCAGAATATTAATCTTAGTATTAAACTTAAATATTAATATTCTGAGAATAGTCACATGCTCTTTCTTAAATGTAAATCCAGTCATATCCCCACACTGAAGAAGGCCCTATATATGTGGCGTCTGTCTGCCTTTTAATCTTACCCTCCTGGGCTTAATCTTACCCCCTTGCTCATGAACCTCCGGTTGTTCTGGATTCCTTTCCTTATGAGTGCCTTGTGTATAACGCTGATCTTGGAGTCAGTACCACAGGGTTACCTTTTAATTGAGACTATCTTAAAATTGGTCCTTTCCTTTTTTCATTTTATTTTAAACTTTTTATGATAGAAAATTTTAAACATATACAAAAGCAGGTAGATTAGTATAATAAACCACCATTTACCATAGAAACCACACTTTAACAATTATCAATTTATGACCAATCTTGTTTTGTCTATACCCTTATCCACATCCCCCATTATTGTGAAGCAAATTCCAGATATCATTTCATTTGTAAATATTTCAGGATCTCTAAAAGATAAGCTTTCCCCACCCTACCCCCATCATAACATATAAACTGAAAAGGGTTCTTTAAACCCTAATGGCTAACCCCTGGCTAAACAGCATCTAGTATCAAAATTTTAAATACTATAAATATCTGATGACTCCAATATCTTTATCCCTGACCTCTCCCTCATGAGTCACATGAATTTTCCATTCAATATCTCCACTTCAAATAAACATTTCAAATGAAACATGGCCAAAACAGAACTCTTAATTTTTCCCTACAAATCCGTTCCATCCCAAGTCTTCCGTTCTTGGTAAATAGCCCTCCATCCATGCCATTACTCAAGCTAGAAAACTGAGAGTCATCCTTGATTTTCTTTCCCTCACCCTGTACATCCAAAATATCAAGCTCTGTTTATTCAGCCTCCAAAATATATCCCAAATATTATCTACTTCTCTCCATCTCTGCTTCACCAACCTGGTCCAAACTACCATCATCTCTCATCTATTTACTAAAGTAGTTTCCTAATTGGTCTCTCTGCCTAATCTCTTGCCCCTTGTAATCTAGTCTTTTTAGAACAGCCAAGTACTCTTTATATTTTTAAAATGTAAATCCCATGGTTTGACCTCTGTGAAGGAAGTCCCTACACAATATGACCTCTGCCTACCTGTTTAACCTGTCTCCTACTACTCACCCCCCTGCTCACCCCTCTACTCAAACAAGCCGAACACAGTCCTGCGTTAGGCCCTTTTTATCAGCTACTCTGTTTGGAAGGCTTCCTTCAGATCTTTGCTTGGCTGGTTCCTTGTCATTCAGCTCTCAGTTTAAATGTCACCTCCTCAGAAAATTCTTCACTGACCCCCCAGTCTAAAGACACACCCTGTCACTCTCCATCACATCATTGTTTATTTTGGATTTATCCATGTTTATAACTTTTACTATTCCTTCTCCATTTTACTCCTGCCTTCTGGGTTCAATTTCCTTCTTCCTAATATATATCCTTTTAGTAGTCTTTTCAGTAAACTGTGGTGGTAAACTCTTGGTATTGACTAAAATTGTATTTATTCGCATGTTTCATTTTCAAACATAAGTTCTATGTCCAGATTATGTCCCTGAATGTAAGAATACCACCAAATACAAATTGCCCAGTTTAGGCACTTAGTCCCGCCCTTGTGTAAATAATTTTTTCGTAATTGGTAAGCAAGATCTATTGCCAATCACATTCATGTCCTTAAAATTTTAGTTCAGCTGCATGTAGCAGCATGTGCCTGTAGTCCCAGCTACTCAGGAGGCTGAGGCAGGAGGATTGCTTGAGCCCAGGACTTTGACTGAGTCCAGCCCAGGCAACATAGCAAGACTCCATCTCTAAAAAAATAAATTAAAAAAATTTTAGTTCAAAAATTTCTTTTTCTAATGAGAAAAATCTAATCTAGTGATTAAGAAAATAACTATAACACTGCAGCCAAAGTTAAGGATGTCATTTGCTACCTGAATGGCCTCTTGATCTTTAGCTAACCTTTCAAATGCCACCAACCCTGAACATCATGCTCCTAATTAAAGAAGATCCCCAATGTGTACTCTGGAATACTATGTAAGTCCAGTTTCTTCAGGACTCCCAGAACCATCTTAGGAATCCAACTGTGTCTAGCACAGCTGGGATTCTGTCCAAACCCCAGTCGACTTCTGGTTTCGACAGGCAGATCAGATTTGGCATACCTGTACTCCCTTAGATTGCTGTTCATCTGTATCAGCCTTTACCCTTCCAAGTCCTTTTTGATCTTCTCAGAGACCCATATAGTTAAACTATACTCCTCAACAATCCAGGAGTCAATCCTGGGAGCCCTCTAATCCACTCCAGGGTTCAAGGGTATAGATCAAGAGTTCGCAAACCATAGTCTGTGGTTCAAATCCAACGTGTTACCTGTTTTTGTAAATGAAGTAGTATTGGAAAATAGCCACTCTCATCTTTTACATGTTGTCTATGGCTGCTTTTGCACTACAACGATAGGGTTGAGTAGTAGAGACCATAGGGTCCGCAAAGCCTAAATAAAATATTTACCGTCTGGCCTTTTACAGAAAAAGTTTGCTGATCCCTGGACTAAGCTATAATATCAGATTTGTCTGTGGTTGGCAAGTGTGCTAGTAGCGTGTTAGCCATTCCAGCCAAACACCAAAAAGGTTTGGTACTCACTAAAGTAATCAGAGTCTGCACCTCTTAATATACACGTGTGTATGCACATATACTATGGAAAATTAAAATCTCAACACTTCTTAGACTATGGTAAAATGTCATGTCCTTCTCTATGGAAAATTCAGTTGGAAGCTTGAATTGTTTTAATACTTAGCTCCAATTGTATCTTAGTTTATATTTTCTCTCCTTTTTACTAAGAGAATCCTGTCAAAGTCATCTTTTCATGCTTAGGACCAAACTGGCCTCTGAAGATCAAATTCCTACTTCTCATAAAGAAAAAAATAATTGGAGACAGAGGCTGAAAATAGCTGCTTGCTTTCCTGATCACATATTCTTTTGCTCTGAAAACTCCTGGACTATCAGCATTTATAGAGATCACATCTACATTTGCTAACATATTGTTCCTAAAGTTTAGATGAGTTCATGAAGTCCTTACCATTGAATTTTTAAATAATCATGTTTTAGAGAAAACTGATAAATATCTTCATCCTAATCACAGAATAATGCAGAATGGTTGTGTTTATATGCACCATGATGGGGGTGGTCTTCAGATGGCTTTATGTTTCTTTTCCTTTTGGGAGATGATACAACTCCAGAGAAGTAAACTCACTTGCTTAGAGTCTCATAATGAAAATGTTCTAAAGTGAAGATTCAAACTGACAATTCCCCACTTGGGTTAGTTTTGTTTTCTTGTTCTTCTAATGAATCTGAAGTTAAATACCAGTACTTATAATGTAATTCTTACAATACTTTCATTCCCAATAGTCTGACTTTGTATTCTTCCTGTTTTATAAGAAATCGAGACACTGAGGTTCATTGACATTCCCAGAGCCACTCTGCAAGTAGATGGCAGAGCCAGACTCTGACTTCAGAGACGGTTAGTCCCCCTAAATTATTTCTGTTGCACTACTGGTGATGATTGTTGAGTCTTTTGGTGTCTGCCATGCCTTTAAAGTCAGACTGACCATAGGAAGGCATGCATGTAACCAGTAAGGGCTACAGTGACGTGTACTGATTCATTGACCTGTCAGGAGTGCTGAGTCTTAAAGTACTCAGCACTGGCGTAGCTATTCACTCTCTCAGAAGCACTTTATGTGAATGTCCTAATTAGTACATACTCCTATAAATGTCACTGCACCCATTTTACAGATGAATAATGGGGAACATGGACAGAGTAGCATTGGTGGCAGAGTTGAAATTAAATTTGAGTTTCTAATTTCTAGGCCTGTCTTCAGACCTCTAGGCCACAGTTTCAGTCAGTGATTATTTAACGTAACCGCAATAGAGTATTTGATTAAAGTTATCAGGTGATATTTAAAGGTTTAATTCCAGGATAGGCAGTTTATCCTCATATAGTACCTCTATAATGATGATTTGTTAATAGCAAAGAGAAAGGCTTGCCTAAAAGCAACGAAGTGATGATAGCTATGGCACACTGATCAGTCCCCTACCCCCACCTCTAATTTTCAGGGAGTGGAATAGCCTCAGCAATCAGCCCATGGGCCTTTCTGCGCTGCTGGCACATGACTGAAGCTCCACTCTGCATCTGGGAAGATGTCCTGTTCCTCTGACTTCCCAGTAGGGAGAGAATTCCCTAGCCCCACTTGCTTTCTACACCAGACCCTGTCCCAATCCCATACTCCGTGGTGCTATAGGCAGAAATTCTGTGAGAGTAGCGTGGATCCAGATCTTGGTGACATTTTCTAGTGCCTTGCTGCCCACATGCCCCCTGCTTTTATTTAACACCTGCTTACTGAGTGTTTGCTGTAATCCTCAGTCCCCTGCCATGGGTGTCCTGAGAAGGAAGTGTCCTTATGGGTAGTAAGACATCATGGGTAATAGAGGATTCGAATAGTCTTTGAAGACTTGGCTGAGTTGGGAATAAATGGGCTTATCTGGAGCTGAAGGACTGTGTCTCAGAAAATTTGGAATAAGGATGGAAACATACATTGTAGCCTCATCATGAAGGGCCGTATAGACCTGCAGGTAGAATCTGGATGGCCACAAGGATCTACGGATGATGTGGAACAGAGGAAGGGTGGAACAAAAGTGGCATTTCCGGAAGCGTCCCCTGAAAGGGTGGGTGGAAAGTGCAGGTACTGTGGTTCCTCTTCTTGTAGCAGCTTCTTCGGTCTCCAGGGCCTGCCTCTGTCGTGTTGATGAGTAGCCAAGATGAGACATCGCTGCACGTGGGAGACCTGACTCACACTGCTGTCATGGACACCATTTCGTACTTTCAGAGTGGCCTTCAACCAGCCAGGTTTCTAACAAAAATCATAAATTTCACACTAGGCAAATCCTCATTTTCTACCATTCTGGGGATATGCAGAATTGTATTCTAAGAGTAAACCTCAGAAGGTTAGGAATAGTCCCAAGTGTTAGCCCCCCTTCCACCTTTTTAATAGTCCATTATGAATTTCTCATCTGTGGCTATTCAAATTATTTTATTTTCTCTCTTCTGCTTATGTCACTTATGAGGAATCATGCCCCTTTACTTAAAATTTTCCTACTCACTTTTTGCACCTTGCTGCTATACTTATTGCCCTATTCTTTCTGGAAGAGAAAGGCAGCGAAACATAGTTTCTCAAAGTGTGGTCCTGGGACCAACTGCATCAGAATCGCCTAGAGTGTGTAAATGCAGATTCCTGGACCGTACCCCAAAGCTGTTAAATCAATCCCTAGAGGTGGGAGCTGAGAATCTGCATCTTTAACAAGCTTCCCAGGAAATTCTTGGGTATATTAAAGTTTGATAGCCATTGGCATAATATTTTAGAACATAGACTTTGAAATTGCCCAGACCTGGGTTAGAATCCTGCCTTTGCCACTTAATAGCTATATCATCTTGGACAAGTTACTTGAGTTCTGCTTACCAGTTTTTTCATCTGTAAACTGAGAGACAGAATAAGGTAGCTGTTGAGAGGACAGACTCAGAGCTAGACTCCAGGGTTTGAGTCTCAGCTCCACCAGTTACTAGCTGTGTTATCTGAGGCAAGTAACCTTTCTGAGCTATAATTTCTTCATTTGTAAAACACAAATAATAACCTGCCTACTAGGTTGTTGTGAGACTTTTATGAGTTTGTATAAATAAGACGTTTAGAAAGAGGGAGGAGATTTCCCCCCAGGGCACATTTGACAGTGTCTGGAGATATTTTTGGTTGTTACAACCGGGAAGGAGGCGGTTGTTCCAATACCTAGTGGGTAGAGGGAAGAAATGCTGGTATTATCCTGCTATGTGGACAGCCCTCCACAACAAAGAATTATCTGGCAAAAATCTCAGTAGTGCCTCTTTTGAGAAACATAGCTTAGAACTGGCACATATAAGCATGATGTAAGTTTTGGCTACTATTATTATTTGCTATCATGGAAATAATAAACCTTACTTGGAGTGTTATTGTTAGAAAATAAATATCTAAGGATGGGGCTTAGCACTCAGTAAATGTAGAGGTAGTGGTGGTGGTGATTATTGTTAGGAAGCCAAATATCTGTAAACACAGTCATTCTATACTAGTGAGCTCCTATTTAAAGAAATTTTTTTTTGTGATGTAAATAATGACTTTTTTGGTTTATTCGTTCAGGACTTTTAAAAAGTAGAACACATCTGTAATCATTAGTACCCCAAATTTCAATAATAGCTATATACTTTTCAAAGTACTTTTACTTCTTCATCTTCCTCATCAGCATTTATTGTTGAGTCTCTATAATATGCCAGGCTTGCCTGACGGTCCGAGTGTGGTGGAGAGAACCTGGACACTAGAGTTAGACAGCACTGGTTCTGATCCCAACTCTACCCATGTCATTTTAGGCAATTGACTTAATTTCTTTCCATCTCAGTTTCCTCATTTATAAAATGAGAGTAATTGCATCTACCTCCTGAAGTGTTTTTGTCAATTAAGTGGAAAAGTGCCCAGCTTGTGCAGTGTTGAGCAGGAGTATGTTCTGAATACTTCTAGGGCCCATTCCCGCCCTGCGTCCATGTCAGCGAGCCTGCACCGTTTTTGGAGAGCTAAGTGTACACAGTCATGTCTCAGCATCTCCCTGCTCTGACTCACCGGGCAGAGGGAGGTAAGAGGACGGTGGAGAAAGGTGAACTGCCTTGCTTCTCCAGTGCTTCTGGGCATGCAGAAAAAGTGCAGGACCCCAGAGAGGCCATTTTATATTTTGGGGGGAATAGTCCCCTCGAGGAGGGCTACGGGTATTTTCTTCTAATATCTTGCCTTTTCAGGACACGTACATCAGTCTCTCACCCCATTCTTTAGAAGTGAACCAAGACCCAAATGGTGTTGCTGAGGAGCTGCTTCTGATTCTGTGTTATTGAGAATGGCAACCATATTTTCTTGTTCTTTCCAAAATTAATTTATCTTTTCTATTAATTTGCACAGATACTATTCTGACTTTGTATTTCATAGGATTTTCAAACTGTAATTTTCTTAGTGTTATGAAGGTGACGGTGATTTACAGAGGCCTGTGTTTTTATCTGCTTTGCTGTCTTGCAATCTGGTGCCTTGAAGACGCTTTTAATTTGCCATTCATGTCTGTTTAAAAAGAGAAACTGTGCAATGTCAGAAAATTAGATTCTATTCAAGACCTTGCACGTGGCTGCCAGTCTTCTCCATCCCAGGACCTGGCCACTCCATTCACACCAGTAAGAGGTACCTTTGTTTGACCAGACTCTGTTAGACATATTAGTAGGAACTCATCAGATCTCAGTTAAAGGTTAATCTCAGTCCAGGATAAGAAGGTTGACGTTTTCAGTTAGACTACAGAAGGCTTAGTGGAAAATTGGAGACACTAGATAGTGATCAGTGGACATAACACTTTTCCACCTGAGAATGTCAATGATTGGAAAGTGTAGCAAAATCAAGTTGATGACCTGGAAACTAAGATAGGATTAAGAAATGTCACATTGGTAGGGGGTCGTAGAGGTAGAGAGACAAAAAGAAACAGTCTTTTATTTTTTCCCCCTTCCAATATCTTGCGAAGGTGTGGGATTTGATAATTTTGAACTCTCCTTATGTGCTGACATAGATTGCATTTCTGCAAAGGTCCGTCACCCCAAGCAATCCCAGAAATATGCAGGTCTGGAAAACAGTACCAAAATCACGAAATTTTGTTTCTAATGTGCCTTGGTCTGATTTTTAGGGGTAAAAGGAGATTTTAAAAATCACACGTTTGTTTATTGGCTGTCTTGGGCAGCTAGTGACAGATGTGCCTGCCGAAGAGAGTTGGCAGATCAGAATACCATTTGCCCCAAGTGGCGGGTGGTCTCTACAGAAGTCTGATTTCATGTACTATCCCGTCTGAAGCTGAATGAACGTGAAGATAGAGTTGAACTGAAATTGTGGAAATACTTGGATACATAAAGGCCTTTAATCTGTTTCAATGTGGAATTTGATTTACCTTTTTAAAAAATACATTCCCACATTTTACAGAATTTTTATAAAAATCTGTCTTGAACAAATTTTCCAGGAAAAAATAAAAAAGATTATTTCATTTGATGGTGTAATGATTAATCCTACCACCTGGGTAAGCCAAGTGAGCTTCCCATAGGAGATTGCTTCTGCAGCTTTGAATTATGTATGAATATTGCAGACTGTTGAGATATAATCTTCCAAGGGATTCATTTACATAACAGACAAATCTGTAACAATGTTACTATTTCCTCTGAACACTTTACATTCATTCTCCATGTTGAGAAAATGAGTTGTCTTTGTGGAGGTTATGGCATGGTTTCTTAAATGTCAGGTCAGACCATAAATCTGACCAAATCTCAGTTAAAAACTGGCCATTAATGAAAAGTTGGTTGACAAGTTTAAAGCACAAATGTGTGTTGTCCTTCGATTATGAAAGCAGAAAGAATGCTGAGGGTTGAGGACAAAGAGTAGGCTAACTTAGGGTCTGACCCAACCTGAAGATGAGGAACCTAGATATCAACACCATAGTTATTATAGACTTTCCACATTACAAGTCTAGGGATTGTTTCAACATGAATTTAAATAGGAGAAATACAAAAGCTATAACTTCCTCTTTGGCGTAGGCCATCTATCACTTCATAGTTCTATTTTATAGTAATGAATATCAAATTCATTGAATAACCTGAAAAAAAAAATGTCTAAAAACCCTGGTCATTGTTTGTGATTTCAAGACGTGCTGACATATAGCGTATAAGAAATTCTCACGTATTTCTTTTAATTTTCATTTTAAATAATTTCTTACCATCTGTCTCATGGGTGAAATGGAGGAAATTTAAATCTTCATTTTCTCCATTAACTTCCTCCTGATGCTGTCATCATGTTCCTTCAGAAGATCAAAGTAGTATAGGGAAACAGAACCCAGGTTCCGATTCCCATTTTAGTGTTTTCTCCATTACATGAAACATTTCCCAGTGAAATGGTGGTGAAACTCTTTGTTAGGAGATAAAGCCTGTATTTGTAAAATGTCATTTTAATATTTGAGAGGGTTTTCTGATTTTATGTCTAAATATGAAATAAGTCAATACTCAAAAATTAAATTCCCTTACTAAATTAATATGCCTAATGGTAAATGAATCATAAGCTTTTCCTTTCTTCTTTCTTCCTGAATGATTTGCCTGTGTTGTTTATACATAGTGACCGAGTCAGCCTTCTCTGATGCTTTTCTCAATTCTTTATTCTTTAGTCCTAGCATGTTACCATATCTAAGCGTGAACTCTCAGAACCTCTCTCTTTTCCCCTCTTTTACCATTTTAGTCATACAAAGAGCTGTTCTTCTCTGAAGCATTAAAACATGATATATCATTAATGCATTTTTAAAATTCTTAGTCCTTTTAGAGACTGCTGTCACTATAAATGCAGATTAAATATTTTAGTATCCATTTGCAAACACATGTGATTTTACTTTTATCAACTGTATTTGCATAGTTCTTTATAGTTGACAATTATTGTAATTGGTGATTTAATGTACCAGTGTACTTATTTAAAATGTACTTATGCAAACGGATCTCAATCTGGAATATAGGCTGTGCTGCCTTAGTCCTCAAGGAGTTAATAAAACTAGCTTTCACTTTGCTTAGCTCCCCAAAGGTAATCTGGCACATTTCCCAGACCAAACCCCTAAGGTAAAGGTCAAGATGCAGTGGGTGATATTAAGGTGCATAATTCAAGCCTCTTCTCATGGTTTGCCCAACTTGTAGCTCTCCAGAACTCATCTGTGGTTTGTCAGAGTTTCAGAACATAATTAACAGACTCAAGAAGGCCCTGTGAAAATTTCCTTTAATGGGGAATTGTGTTAGTGAGTACAGTGGGTGAGTCTTTAATATTTCTTGCTTTTTAGCATCCATGTTTTTTTGCAAAGCCCTTCGGAGTACAGAGCTGTGTTACATGTATGTACGTGGAACAGGCCCATAGAATTCCCCATAGGTTAATAACAGCAGCTCTTTCTGTGGTTTGCATAGTAGCTGAGTTTTGTTGTAATTAGTCCATTGCCGGGGAGGAAAACAGACAAGTGAGGGTGAAATCATGACTTCTGAACCCTTTACCACCCTTTTGGACAAATAGGAAGGAGGGCTTTATTTTAGTAATAGCCAGGAGATCGGGGAAAGAAAGGAAAAGGCAAGAGTAGGGTTGCAGGAATTTGGAGCCCAGAAACAGCTTTTTAGAACATCTCTAAAGCTGACTTTAGAATAAGAAATGTCTGGAGCATTAACATTTTTTTCTCTCAAGAAGGGGATGATATTTAAAATCACTTTATATTTATTGCTTTGAAATTAGAAATGGTTTATATTAACTTTTTCCCAGAAAAGAACATTTTCTCTCTCCTAAATCTTGTTGATAGCTACTCAGTGATAATACAATCTGTAACGGACATTAAGTGGTACTGAAAGTGTCTTGGAAGTGTCAGTTTGCTTTGTCTTTGCTAATGCATGGAGGTAGAGCCCTCTTGCTACCTTGATTTTATGATGCTGCATGTTCTGAGAAACCAGCTTTGTATGGAGTCCCTCTTTTAAGTTGATGACCAAGGGCAGCCCATAGAGAAGAGCAGTGTACTTTACTGTATGAGGCCTCCTTTACATAGACTACCCTCTTGACTGACAGGGTGGTGCCTTCCCACCTCACCACTGTCCCCAAGAGCCAGATCCCCTAACAGAACTTCCAGTTCATTGCTCACTCCCAGTAGAGAGAGACTTCTGGCTCTGACAGCTTTGAAAGAATATTTTTGAAGTTGTGTATCCAGCAGACATCAAGGCTTATTTTTCTGTCCAAGCACAGGCACAATTTCCATAATGAAAGATTGATAAGAAGGTACTCCTTCTTCTTTAGATCTGCTCTCTTAAGTCCACAGGTAATATATGTTCTGATGACACACGATCAAACAAAGTACCTCTTTTAAAGAAACTTGTAAATGTGACCATGACTCACTGCGAATTGGAAATCCAGAAGTAACATGTAATAGTATATGTTTCCTTTCCTTCTTTCTTTTTTTCATAATGAAACCAGGAAGAAGAACCGAAGAGTTGTGTGATAGTCTAGGAACACTTTTCCGTAGACCTAGAAATCTTTAAAGATGCCGGTTTTGAATTTATTTCATTAACCAGCCCACTGAGATTTTCTAACTAGGCCAGTTTTCTCCACCAGCATTAATAAGTTTTCCATCCCTTTGTGCTTTATGGCAACAGAGTGGCACAGTTCAAGTAGGTTGGGGAGTAGAGAAGATGGGCAGAGGTAGTTATAAGCAAATAAGCAGGCAACAGTAGAACAAGATTGATCGTACATTGGTATGTGGCCAGCAGGATGCTTCAGGCTCATTTTAACACAAGAGATTAACTAGAAAGTAGAACTTTCTTTTCCATTTGCCTTCCCTGCTGCATGCACACAGGCAAAGGTTGATGCTTCTGTTCTCCTGGCAACAGGACCTTCCAGGCCTCAGTTTACCTATTAAAATAGTTGTTTAACTTCCTTGTTTAGATAATCTAATCTCAACTTCATTTCTGATCCTTTACTGAATACTTTAGTGTGTACTGAATACTACATACTAAGTAAATACTATATAGTAAAGTATTTGGTATTTACTATAGTATTAGAGTGCTATAACATAGTATAGTAAATGTGCTAAATACTTTACTGAATACTTTAGTGTATACTGAATACTACATACTAAGTAAATACTATATAGTAAAGTATTTGGTATTTACTATAGTATTAGAGTACTATAACATAGTATAGTAAATGTGCTAAATACTAAATACTTTAGTGTATTTGTCTTTAATCAGGTAGGCATTCAGCTCCCTCTACCACCACCATCACTACCTAAAAAAATTGTTCCACTCCTTGCCTGTTATTTTTATGCTTCCTCTCAGCCTACCACACCTCCTTTACCAAATTGGATTCCCAATATGTATGAGTCAAGGTAAATAGAAGCATGAACCTAGAGGAAGTACTGCCTTGTGTTTAGACAAGTATGTTGGGGCTTATGACCCATTGCTGTGCCTAGAGGACCAGTTATTTACATTTATGGCAAGTGTATTCCTTCCATAAATCTAAATTTTAGCAGAACCTTTGAATGCCAGTGTGACAAGTGGTCTGATTTGTTTCAGTCACGTGACCCATGAAGTGACAGAGGATTTTTCTCCTCGGGATCCAAAAAGTGTTGTGAAGCAAGATGGCGGGGGCTGCCCTTCGGCCACACCAGCATTGCCCCTGCCCGAACTGGAAAGGGAAGAGGAAAAAGAAGACGACATTTCAGATCCTCTGGACCTAAACCCCTGTAGTGCAACATACAGCAACTTAGGTAAGTGCAAATGTCAAATAAATAGTATTTAAACTTGCCTTTTTATGTACTAGCCAAATGTCCTATTTTCCTGGAGAGATGGTTCTTATTGCTCCATGAAACAAAAGTTTAGCCATTGGAGTTATACATTTTTTTTTTTTGAGGCTGGGTCTTGCTCTGTTGCTGGGGCTACAGTACAGTGGCCTCATCATAGCTCACTACAGCCTCAAACTCCTAGGCTCACGTGAGCCTCCTGCCTCAGCCTCCAGAGTAGTTGGGACTACAGGCATGCATCACCACACCCAGCTAATTTTTAAATTTTTTTGTAGAGAATGTTGCTCAGGCTGGTCTCAGACTCCTGGGCGCAAGCGATCCTCCCACCTTGGCTTTCCAAAGTGCTAGAATTACAGGCATTGGCCACTGTGCCCAGCCTGGAGTTATAAATTTTAACTCACTAAGAAAAAAGTTCTGGTATTTACTAGGCATGTATTAAACACCTGCTACCATGAGCCCTTGCCATGTCCTAAGGGTGCTGACATTGTCCCTTGAAGGACTTACCTGGGGGCGAAAAGATGAACTCGTTAATGATTTCAGTGTAATATGATAAATGCAGTGATAGAAAAATACATGGAGTATTTTTGATATTACACAGGGGAGGGTGTCAAAAGATGCATTCCTGGAGATAATTCCTGAACTGATTTATCTGGTTGACAGAGGGAAGAAAGACTATTCATATCAGAGGCAACAACATGAGCAAAACTGTGGCGATGCAAAAGCTTGGTACATGTGGGTACCATAAGCCTTTAGCATTGCCAGACTGTGAAGTGGAGAGTTAGCCAGTATCATGTATTTCAGGCTAAAACCTTGGACTTTTGGCTATTTGTGATAGTGAACCATCAAACGGTTTTAAGCAGAGGAATAATATGATCAGATTTGTGTTTTAGACCATCCACTCCACAGGCTGCCATGTGAGGATGGATTATTTGATGGCAGGAAATCTGGTAGCTGGAATACCATTGCAGGACCACATGAAGGATGAGAAGGGGGCCTCAACTAAGATAGTGGAAGCGGGGAGAGTGGACAGATTCGATAGATATTTAAGAGGTAAAATACACAAGGTTGGATCATGTGAAGAATTATAACGTATCCCAGATTTCTGACTTGGATGAAACAGACTTGAGGAAGTACGATCCCTGTCTTCGAAGGTATTTAGGCGGAGTTGACAGGCCAGATCTCAGAGACGCTGTGAAGGAGAGTGCTGCGCTGCAGTGCGAGTTGAGCTAAATTCCCTGCCAGTGCAAGATTCTTCGATTCTCTTATCTTCACTCTTCTTTCTTGACCGCTCAGTGACTTTTGATCTGTCTTGCTCCCTGGAGTGTCACAGGGTTTCCTTCCTTCTGAAAAGCAAAGCCTGGGGCAGGATAAGGATTTCTCAGTGCTCTTCTCCCATGAAGTCAGGAGAGGAGGGGTGAGTAGCATGGACTACTACACGCAGAGCACGAGCAAGAGTCTTACGAACTGCTGACCAATTCTTAGACCCTGTTTGGAAACCAGTGGCGTCCGTCACTGAAGCATTGTTCTACCTAGTACCTCAACTCCTTTCTTCTTTGTCTTTTTCCTCCATCAGGTTATTGTAAGGAAAAATCATGCTAAGATCAGTTAGTGTACAAGGGAATAAAAGGCGTCCTTAAGGAGGCCAAAAGGTTGCGTTAACACTGTAGGAGAAATACTTTAGTATCTCCTTTCAGAAAACTCAATCATTAACAACCCACATGCAGTTGAAAATATATTCTGTAAGGAAAAAGACTTCCGTTTAAAGTTCCAGAAGCCTTATATGATTTGGGAGTAGGGGAAGCATGCTACACTTTACCCAAGCAACTATCCTGGATACCATTTTCCAGTTGGAATAGTTTTCATAGTCAAATAGTTTATTGGACTTTTTCCATTCTTTTATATTTTATGAGGCATATTAGAAGATGAAAAATTTAGTTTACTTACTATATTCCTTAAGATAGCATAATATATCAGGAATTACAATCTAGACATTCTTACTACACCAAAATTTCTTTCATTATGTCCTCAGTAAAATATATAATAATTTTTACTAATTGTATAGTATCTGATGGCATCTCTGCTTTAAAAATCCCATTAGCCAACATTAGAGTTAATTCTTTTATCTCATTGTCTTCTCTGTTACAAAGATTGGTAGGAAAAATAAAGCATTGCCTCCTGCATGAATATCCTAAGTGCTTTACATATGTTATTAATAGCTCATTTGATCCTCACAACCACCTTAGGAATTATTAGCCCCATTTTTATGGAAATAAAAATTTCCATAAAGGAAATGAGAAAACTGAGGCAGAGTGCCTTGCCCAAAGTTACAGAGCCAGTAAGAGTTGAACCAAGATTGGAACCCAGGTGGTCTTAGCCACTACACTCTAATGCTCTTAATCACTAAATTGTTATAAAATACTGAAAGGCTGCTACTGTCTCCCTTCTTTTTTAAGTCATCTACTTTCAGACACAAAATTTAAGACTTTTAAAAAAATTATGGTTACTTAGTGTGTAAAAATGCCAGTATGGACGCCCTATCAGAAAGATAGCTTTTTTCCTACCTATTGCTCTACATTCAAAAGTATGTGATGCCCATAAAATGCTAGCCGCTTTTCCTTAAGTGCTTAAGTAATCACGTGCTTGACTCTGTAGGATATGATACATGGTTAATTGTTTTTTTTTGGAAAGGTAATAGATAGGGTTGACTCCATGAGTTCTAAGCTGAGGGTTTTTTGTTTTGTTTTAATTTTGCAGTTTTTTTGTTGTTGTTGTTTTTCCTAATGGAACAAGTATTTTCAGTGGCATTTGGAGTTTTTCCTTTTCTAATACTTTCAACAAATCATTTGCATGCAGTTTTAAACTACAGTTTGAGTAATTTTTTATGATTTAAAGCCTCGGTAACTTTAAAAAAAATGATGTTTAAAAAGTGAAAAGCAAGGCCAGGCACAGTGGCTCACACCTGTAATCCTAGCACTCTGGGAGGCCGAGGCGGGCGGATTGTTTGAGCT
>NW_012149419.1:633254-706866 GCF_000956105.1 Propithecus coquereli
GATGGATGGACAGATATGGAAGAAACTAAGGGAGGAAAGTTCAGGGTTACCTTCATTTTTACTGTAGAATTTATTTCTAAAAGTTACATGGTAAAGTGGGCTTAGAAAGCAGTGTGATCTAGCAGGAAAAAGATTAGTTGAGGGGGTGTCAGAGAAATTTAGGTTCATCTCACAGCTGTGTCACTGCCTACCTGCAAGATTGTGGGCTGGCTGTTTAACATCTCTGAGCTTCAATTTCCACATCTGAAATGAGGAAATACTAACATCTGCCTTGTAGAGCTGGTGGCAGAAGTTCTTGGTACGTAGAAGTGCTTAATAGTTGTGAAGTGTCTTTATTTCTCCCCAAAAGTATACTCTTCTTTCTCCTTTAAATATGTTAGATGTGCTAGCTAGAAAATGTAGAAAAAAGGGAAAAGGATTAAAAATGTTTTTTAGATGGCATTGAATAATCAGAACAACAAAAAATTATGGGCTATCTGCACAACTAGTGACCAAAGATGTGAAACACAAAACAGGCTACAGGACCCCAAGGCAGCTAACAGGGACCAGAGGGGAGATGACAAATAAAGGCAACGGGCCTGTGCAGATCCAGTTCCTCAAGACCTGCCAATCGCAGCAAGTCAGAGGGACGTGGTTTGGATTTGTTTTGTAATTCCTCCATTTCTTACATAGTTCTGAAAACTAATACTTTTTAAAAAAAAAAAACTCAACTGGAATAGGTGTCAATTACCCTCCTTCAGAATCTCCCGTTAGACCCCTACCTCGAGACGGTCTCATTATTCCATTCTGGTGCAGTAGGAGTTGTTGTGATTGCACCAGTCTCACGAAAAGCTACTGACTTATATGGCCCATACATTTTTCTCTTTACCTTACAGAGTCACTCTCTAGGGTTAATCTGTATGTCATTTTTCTTGTCCTTAACATAAATAAAGCAAACTTTATTTTGTTCATAACTGATTTAATTATTAGATTTTAGAGCTTCACTATCCAATACAACAACCACTAGCCATATCTGGCTATTCACATATAAATTCATTAGCACGAAAATAAAAATCCAGTTCCTCAGTCTCACTGAGGCGCTCAATAGCCACGCGTGTCTGGTAGCTTCTATAACGGACAGTGCAGATAGAGAACATTTTCATTGTCACACAAAATTCTATTGCACAGTACTTCTCTGAAGAATTGGTTATTTGGGGGATTTATATTGTCTTATGTGTTGCACAAAAATCATATTGGTCTCTATGCAACTTCATGACTCCTTAAGAAGGTCGCCCATAGAATAGTGGTGATTTTACTCTGGGTGATGGTGATGTGAGATCACTGATCTGTAACTCTGATCTGTAACATCTTAATCCATTCCAAACTGAATTTTACAGGGTTTCTGTCCCCAGAAGGATTTCCCAAAGAGTGATAGAATGTTTTTTTCAACAGTTTCCCCCTGTGTCTTATGTCTATCTCAAAATGTCTGGGAGAAAGATCGCTGGTTTTTTTATGCGGCATGTCTGACTGCCTCATCAGCCTGACAAAACCAGGAGCATGTGATAAGTTCTGCTCTGCTGGGAGTCAGCTGGTGTCTTTAGCTCTCCTTCCTTCACTTTGCAACCAGGGACTCTACACGTTGCTTTTTAGAAAGGTCTATCAAGTCTCCCTTTACTCAACAGATTGTTGGCTTGCTCCTCTTTCTGTCTCCCAACAACCTAGCACATTATCTAAAACACACAGTAGGTGCTAAGAATGTGTTTGAATCAATGAGCTAAAAATGACTTTTGGACTTTTTTTTCAGAAGATCACAGGTTATTGAAATCTGGCTCTGCTCAGAAAAGTTCATGCAGGAAAATTTTAAGTCACAGTTTATGTGCTCCATTAACCAGGTGGCTTTTTCTTTTTCTAATATGGGATTTAATCCACAGGTTTCTTAATTAAGGAATTATATAAACCATGCCTGTGTTTCCTTTCTGTATATTCCCACAAGAAGCTGTTGACATTTTTTTATTTACTTTGAGCATCTCTGTAAGGCTGCAACCTCAAACAGTAAAAGAAAACACTTAGAAGTCTCCTGTCTCCAGAACTTCCTTTGGTAGTATGTTGATTGTCAGTGTTAAATTTTAAGGAGTGAAGATACTTAAAAGAATGTCATTACATTGCTGGCCTTGATGTTGTAGTTATGGAATAATGTCATTATAAATACCAGCTTTTTAAAAAAATCATTCTGAAGAGTACATTACCATTCATTCATTTACTCACCAAATAATTATTGACAGACAGCATTCCACACATTGCAAGTTAATGATTTGAACCAAAGACTAAAGAATTGCACAATTTTAGATTATCTGGATGTTTAAAAAAACTGAGGTTGATGACAGCTTTGAGCATTTTTTGGAGCAGTTGTACTTCCTAAAATTGTAATTAGTTCTATTTTAAAAGAAATCATAAACCGTGTCCCTAAGTTAGCTGCATTCACATTTAAAAATAGCCTTCCACATACTGGAATGAGTTGACAGAGTACAACTTTCAAACTGTATAGATAACTTACCCCTGAATAAATAATCTTTGTTTTTGGAGAGGTATTCACTAATGAGGCCTTGCAAAAATTGAGTCAGCTGCTATACCACTGACATTCGTTAAAGTGATCTGTGTATCTGTTTATTTGAGGCTAAACCCAAAGGTCTTTGGAGGTCAGATTTGTTTCATTGCTTGGCATGAAGGTGATGTCCCCTGGGATTTGCCAGTTATTGCTTATATTTGACTGTGGTAGGCCCCAGCACAGTAGTAATGCCTGGGTAGATTGGGGCCTGTCCTCCTAAACTGCTGATACCTGCTGGTGGGGGTGGTACAGTGAGCAGCTGAGTTCAGCCAGTGGCAAGCCCTGTCCATCTGACAAGGGTGGTGCACAGTGGCAGTGTGTGGCATCTGTATTTATAAACTTCAGCACATACCTCCAGTGTGGAGGTGATCGTCTCTTCTTTTGTCCTCTCCCTTTCCATTCTCATCTATATTACTTGTTTTAAGCCCTGGAGGAAAAATTAGGGATGAAAATTGAAATTACAATTTCAATAGGAAAATATGTTGCATTTATTTGGGCTTTAATACTTTCATTCAGCAAACATTTGTTGAAAACCAAGTATCTCCCTGGTACCAGGCTAGCTGCTGGGAATTCTAATGTGGCCTTCAAGGACTCCTCGTCGTTGGGGGAAAGAGAGACTTGAGGCTGGACTCTTAGGAGGCCATGTGATAGCTGCTGCGATGCAGATATTTAAAGATTTAATGAAAGCTTCTGCCTGGAGGAGTCTGGGAGAGAGGGTCACAAAGAGTGTAACTTTTACCTATAGGAAATGAGAGCCACTTTTTGAATACCTGCATAATCAGGATTTTAAAAAGATCATTCTGGGAATTACCTGTGAGATGACAGGAAGCAGATCAACCAGGAAATCATGCCATTCCTGTCTTGGAATAAGGAAGTCGTGGCAGTCATTAGCATGCTGCTCCTGTCCAAATGAGTCACTGCGAAGTGTTTTATCTCTAGCACCCTAAGACTGTAATGATCACCAAGTCATACTCAGGACGTGATCTGTCAGTCTAAAGACATGTTTAAGTGGGGAGAAAATAAAGAGGTAGAGTATGGAAACTCAAAAAGAGAGGAAAGTAAGTTTTGAATGTGTTTTAGTCAAACCTATTTGTCCAAAGGAACTTTTTTAGCATATAGGAAGGCAAGATTTAGAACACAATCTATTTTTTTTTTTGTTTAGAGAGCTGGTATGCCACAAAAATGTAGAGTATGTGATGTTATATTAGGCCTGCTGAAAGCTGAGCTTGGTGTCTGGCCCCAGAGGCTTGAGAGGAATGTACAGGATTAAAAGTTTAAAATAAAAACAGCTAAGATATCAAGCTTTTAAAACATTGACCCAAATGATTGGAATTCAGTTAGGAAAATGTGTCTTTCTTGGAGGAACAAAAAACTAAAACTAAAAACACAGAACACTTTTAGGAGAATGGCTTGACCTACTTGCATGGCGGTGGAATGTCTGTGGTTTCATTTGGAATGCGTAAGTTTCCGATTCGAAAGAGCAATCTCCTTAGCTCCCGGAGATCACACCCTGCTGCTGGGAAGAGAAGCCCAGCTACTGATCTTTATTTCCTTGCTGCCTGGCTGTTCACGTCCATTCTGAAATGGTGGCCAGCTCTGTGGGCCATCTGTCCCAGCCCGTCAGGCACTGCACACCTGCTGTGTGCCTCACGCCCACCAGGTTCTGAGGGATGTGATACACACACACACACACACACACACACACACACACACACACACACTTATAAAAGACTAAAAATGTTCTAAGAGAACAGAAAGTCCTGAGAGAACGCAGAGGAAGAAGTAGTGTCTTCTGATTTGAGGTGGGGAAGCAGAGAGTAGGGAAGCCTTCGGTGGAGAGGGGCCATTTGAGTTGGGCCAAGGACAGAGTGCCTTTGCTCAGATAAATATGCAAAAATAAAAAAATAGAGCATGTTAAAAGAACAGGAAGTGAATGATTCACTTGGAAGGGCTACTGAGAAATAGTGGTAGATAAGACACAGAGCCTTGACCAACTTGCTGAGGAGTTTGAACTTTATCCTGTAGGTAGTAGAATGTAGCATGATTAGCATCTTCCACCTCTTCTGATAAGCATTAAAGAGCTGCTGATGGGGATAGACCTTGCCTCCCTTGCCAGTTCTGAGATAATAAAAGAAAGAAAGAGTACCTGTGGAATTCTCCATTCCTCCCATGTCTGTGATTATTTTTGTTTGTTCTAATTTGGAGAAATGGGTAGGCCAGGTGCTGTGGCTCACGCCTGTAATCCTAGCACTCTGGGAGGCCAAGGTGGGAGGATCACTTGAGGTCAGGAGTTCGAGACCAGCCTGAGCAAGAGCGAGACCCCCGTCTCTACTAAAAATAGAAAAAATTAGGCAGGTGCGGTGGCACATGCCTGTGGTCCCAGCTACTTGGGAGGCTGAGGCAGGAGGATTGCTTGAGCCCAGGAGTTTGAGGTTGCTGTGAGCTAGGCTGACGCCATGGCACTCTACGCAGGGCAACAAAGGAAGACTGTGTCTCAAAAAAAAGAGAGAGAGAAATGGGTAGAAAATGGCAGCCCATAAAGCCTCTTCTAGGACCCACATTGGAATGGGCAAGAATAGGTTCATGTTTCTAGTTTTCTATTTATCTCATTCGATTCTCAGCCAGATTCTTTGCTTGGTCCCGGGTATACAAATGAGACACAGTCGATGCCCTCAATGAGGAAACCAGTAGGGAATTCAGAGAAAGGGACACAAGTCAAGTGTTGTAAGTTCTTAGAAATGTTCAGAGGAACATTTCTGAGGTTCCAAGGAAAGAGAGGTCAGTTTGGGGGATGGGAGTAAGAAACACCATCCAGAGGCAGAATGTTTAAAGATGAGAGGAGTGGGAAACTATGTGTGGAAGAAGATCAGCATTAGCAAAGACACAAAGCATGAAGGAAGGGTAAAGTAGCCAAGAGTGCTGGAGAAACCTGTTACTTAGGATGCAAGAGGAAATGCTACAAGAGAAATAGGTGTACCAGGGCCATGTCATGAAAGGCTTGCTGGCCGTGCTTGAAGATTTGGACTTGATCTTTAGGACAGGATTTTATTTAAGTGAGAAGTGCCATGATCAGCTTTGGTGTTTGAAAAAAAAATCTCTCTAGTGGCTAGTGTGGTGAGGGAGGCAAAACTGGAGCCAGTGATAACAGAAAACGGTCACAGTAGTCAGGCAAGGATAAGGGCCTGAGCTGGTGCAATTCGTTGCTTCTAGCCTTCTCCTTGGCACTTCATCTCTGAAAGGTCTGGGTCAGCAACTGAAAAATGAGGATTTGTTACAAAGCATACTTCTGTCATCTTGTAAATAAACCGTGGTCTGACTTCTCACATTAGCCAAGGGAAAATAGGGCTAGGGCAGCTCTGGGAAGGAAGCCTTTCCACCACAGGAATTTGTTCAATAAATGCCAAACCCCCATATCTTTGGTGATGTTAAGGGCACAGAGGGATGGGAAGATATGACTGAAAACTGAATTTATGGTGGTTTCTAAGAATGGACTGTTGATTTGCTTTATTGAGATATAATTTACATACCATAAAATTCACCCTCTTAGCAGTGTGCTGTTCAGTGAGTTTTAGTATATTCACAGAATTTTACAACTGTCACCCCTATCTAATTTCAAAACATTTTTATCACCCCAGAGAGAAACCCATTAGCAGTCACTCCCATTCTCCCTTCCCCCAGCCCTGGGCAACCACTAATCTACTTTCTGTCTCTATGCCTTTATATGTTTCTGGACATTTCCTACAAGTGGAATCATAAAATATGTGGTCATGTGTGACTGGCTTCTGTTGGCATAATGTTTTCAAGGTTTATACATGTTGTAGCATGTATCAGTACTTCATTCTCTATGGCTGAATAATATTCAACTGTATAGCTATGCCACATTTTATTTATTCATTCAACAGGTAAGAGACATTTGGCTTGTTTCTACTTTTTGGCTATTGTGAATAATGCTGCTATAAACATTTGTGCATAAGTTCTTGTGTGGACATATGTTTTCATTTCTTCTGGATGTATCCCTAGGAATAGAAATGCTGGGTCATATGGTAACTTTTGTTTAACTTTTTGAGAAACTACCAAAATATTTTCCAGGATGGCCACACCATTTTGGATTCCTGCTAGCAATGTATGTACATCTGGATTTCTTCATAACCTCACCAAAATTTGTCTGTGTTTTTATTATACCTAGCCTAGTGGATATGTGGCGGTGTCTCATTGTGGTTTTGGTTTGCATTTACCTGAGGAGTGATGATGCCGCTCATCTCTTTATGTGCTAATGTCTTCTTTAGAGAAATGTCTATCTAAATCATTTTTGCCCATTTTTATTTGAGTTATCTATCTTTTTCTGTAAGAGTTCTTAATATATTCTGAATACAAGTCTCTTACCAGATATGTAATTTGAACATTTTTCTCCCATTCTATGGATTGTCTTTTCACTTTCTTAAAGTTATCCTTTAAGCACAAAAGTTTTTAATTTTGTTGACTTCCAATGTATCTATTATTCTTCTATTGCTTGTGCTTTAGGTGTCATATCTAAGAAACCATTGCCTAACCCAAGGTTGCAAAGACTTATTCCTATGTTTTTTCCTAAGACTTTTTCAGTTTTAGCTCTTATATTTAAATTTTTAGAACATTTCTAGTTAATTTATGTGTATAGTGTGAGGTGGAGGGTCCAATTTCATTCTTTCACTTGTGGATATCTAGTTTTCCCCACACCACTTACTGAAAAGACTGTTCTTTCCCCATTGAATTGTCTTGGCAACCTTGTCGCAATTGACCATAAATACAAGAATTTGTTTCTGGACTCTCAAATATATTCTCTTCACCTATATTTCTATTCTTATGCCAGTACCACAAAGTCGTGGTTACTATAGTTTGATAATAAGTTTTGAAATCGAAAAGTGTGAGTTTTCTAACTTTGTTCTTTTTCAAGCCTTTTTAGCTACACTAGGTCTCTTATATTTCCATATGAATTTTAGGATCAGCCTACCAAATTCTGCAACAAAGCCAGCTGGAGTTTTGAAAGAGATTACAAATCTGTAGATGAATTTGGAGAGTATTTCCATCTTAACAATAGTAAGTCACTGATCCATGGCCATAAAATGTCTTTCCATTTACTTAGGTCTTCTTTAATTTCTTTCAGCACTATTTTGTAGTTTTCAGCATACAAGTATTACACTTGTTTTGTTAAATTTATTCCTAAATATTTTACTCTTTTTGATGATACTATAAATAGAATTATTTTCTTAATTTTATTTTTGGATTGTTCATTTCTAGTATATAGAAATGCAATTGTTTTTTGTATGTTGATCTTGTATCCTGTGACCTTGCTGAACTTGTATATTAGTTCTAATAGGTTTGGGGTTTTTTTCTTTTTTTGTGGATTCCTTAGGCTTCTCAGTATATAAGATTATGTGAACAGAGACAGTTTTACTTCCTCTTTCCAATCTGCATGTTTTTGTGTCTTTCTTTCCTAATTTCCCTGATTAGAACCCCTAGTATGATGTAGGATATAAATGGCAAGAACAGAAATCCTTATCTTGTTTCTGATTTCAGGGGGAAAACATCCAGTCTTTTATCATTAAGTATGATGTTAGCTCTTGGTTTTATATAGATGTCCTTTATCAGGTTGAAGATGTCCCTTCTGTTCATAGTTTATTATGTGCTGTTTTTATGAAAAGGTGTTGGATTTTATCAAATGCTTTTCCTGCATCTATTTTGAAACGATCATGTGAGTTTTTCCCCTTTATTCTGTTAGTATGGTATATTACATTAATTGATTTTTCAGATGTTAAACCAACCTTGCATTCCTGGGATATATCCCACCTTGTCATCTTTTTTATATGTTGATGGATTCAGTTTGCTAGTATATTGTGTGGATTTTTGCATTTGTATTCTTAAAAGATATTAGTCTCTAGTTTTCTTGTGCTGTCTTTATCTGGTTCTGGTATCTAAGTAATATTGGCCCCATAGAATTCAAGTGGGGAAGTGTTCCCTCCACCTCCTCTATTTTTTGGAAGAGTTTGCAAAGGATTGGTTTTAATACTTCTTTGAACATTTGGTAGAATTCATTAGTGAAGCTCTCTGGTCCTGGATTTTTCTTTGTGGGAATTTTTAAAATTACTTATTCAATTTCTTTCCTTGTTATAGGTCCCTACACAATTTTACTACTTTTTCTTTCAACCCTAAATATTTACTTGTTAAGTCATTCAAGAAATATTTATTGAGTACCTATTATATCCAGACCCTGTTCTTGGCACAGAGGTTAAACAATGAATAAACCAAAAGCCCTGGCCCTCTTGGAAGTTAGCATTCTCATATTCTATCTCTCTCTCTTGCTCTCATGCTCTCTCTGTATATGTATTTTTGTTTATTTATATTTATTGTATCAATAGTTCTATGCCTTGTAAAAATATAGCTACATGTCATTGGTAAGGAAAGCAGGTCCTTAGGTTTGCTGTGTATATTGTTGTAGTTTACATAAAGTCTAAGGTATCCTTGAAGAAAGTTGTGTACGTGGGAAATGTAATACAGTCATGTGCCACATAACGATGTTTTGGTCAACAACAGATGGCATACACAACAGTGGTACCATAGGATTATACTGGAGCTTAAAAATCCCTATTCCCTAGTGCTGTAGCTATTGTGATGTTGTAGCACAATAGACTACTCACGTGTGTGTGGTGATGCTGGTGCAGACAAACCTACTGTGCTGCCAGTCGTATAGTGTAGCACATACAACTACATACAGTGTATAATACTTGATAGTGGTAAAAATAGACTGTTACTGGTTTAATGTTTTTATTATACTTTTTATCATTATTTTAGAGTGTATTCCATATACTTATTTTGAAACAGTTAACTACACACAGCCTCAGGCAGGTCCTTCAGGAGATATCCAGAAGACGGCACTGTTATCATAGGAGACGATAGCTCCGTGCATGTTATTGCCCCTGAAGACCTTCCAGTGGGAAGAGCTTGAAGGGTGGAAGACAGTGATACTGATGGTCCTGGCCTAGGCTCACGTGTGTGTTTGTGTATTAGTTTTTAACAAAAAAAGTTTAAAAAGTAAAAAATAATTAAAATTAAAATTTTTTTAAATAGAAAAAACTTATAGAATGAAGATACAAAGAAAAAAATCTTTTTGAACGGCTGTACAATGTGTTTGCATTTTAACTTAAGTGTTATTGCAAAAGAGCCGAAAGGTTTAAAAGTTTATAAAGTTACAGTAAGCTAAGATTAATTTACTGTTAAAGAAAGAAAGAGATTTTTTTTATAAATGCAGTGTAGCCTAAGAATACAGTGTTTATAAAGACTCCTATCGTGTACAGTAACGTCCTAGGCCCTCCCATTCACTCGCCACTCACTCACTGCCTCACCCAGCGCTACTTCTAGTCCTGCAAGCTCCATTCGTGGTAAGTGCCCTATACACGTTTACTATTTTTTTATCTTTTATACTGTATTTTTACTGTACCTTTTCTATATTTAGATATACAAATAACCATTGTGTTACAATTGCTTGTAGTATTCAGTACAGTAACATGCTGTACAGGTTTGTAGCCTAGGAGCCATAGGCCATACCACACAGCCTGGGTGTGTAGTAGGCTGCACCATCTAGGTTTATATAAGTATATTCTATAATGTTTGCATGATGACGCATTTCTCACAACTTATCCCGTAGTTATGTGATGCATGACTGTGTGTTATTATTACAATCACATTTATATTGGTGCTTACTGTTGGCATTGCTACAAGGACATGACTTTAATACCTCTATTCATTATCATCCTCACAACCATCAAGTACCTTCTACTCCGTATGATCATCAGTAGAAGCATGTATTAGTTTCCCAAACTGGTGTCTTAAAACAACAGAAATATATTCTCTCACTGTTATGGAATCTAGGAGTCTGAAAGGTATCAGTAGGGCCATGCTCTGAGACTTGGGTAGAATCCTTTCTTGTCTCTGCCTGGCATCCGGTGGTGGCCATTAACCCTTGGCATTCCTTGGTCTGCAGCTACATCACTCAGATCTCTGCCTCTGTCATTACATGGTGTTCTCCTTGTGTGTCTTTGTGTTCACATGGTGTTTTTTCTTCTTATAAAGACACCAGCAAGGCCGGGCGTGGTGGCTCACGCCTGTAATCCTAGCTCTCTGGGAGGCCGAGGCGGGCGGATTGTTTGAGCTCAGGAGTTCAAAACCAGCCTGAAGCAAGAGCGAGACCTCGTCTCTACTAAAATTAGAAAGAAATTAATTGGACAACTAAAAATATATAGAAAAAATTAGCCGGGCATGGTGGCGCATGCCTGTAGTCCCAGCTACTCGGGAGGCTGAGGCAGGAGGATCGCTTGAGCCCAGGAGTTTGAGGCTGCTGTGAGCTAGGCTGATGCCACAGCACTCACCCAAACAACAGAGTGAGACTTTGTCTCAAAAAAAAAAAAAAAAAAAGACACCAGTCATCTTAGCTTGATCACATCTACAAAGACTTTATTTCCAAATAAAGTCATATTCACAGGTACCAGGGGTTAGAACTTCAACTTACCTTTTGGGGGGATATAATTCAACCCATAACAGAGCAGTGTGCTCTAACTCTGAGATCATTGAACAGAAGCCTCATCTTAATAACATGACTAATTTTAGTAACTTTTATGGAAGTTTCATGGTATATTTCTCTGTCTTTAAAAAATAATGTCCTAGCAGCACAATTCACAATTGCAAAGATGTAGAAACAACCCAAGTGCCCATCAATACATGAGTGGATTAATAAAATCTGATATATGTATACCATGCAGTTCTACTCAGCCACAAAAATCAATGGTGACCTCTTAAATTATCCTGGATAGAGCTGGAGCCCATTCTACTGAGTGAAGTATCACAAGAATGGAAAAACAAGCACCACATGTACTCACCATCAAATTGGTATTAACTGATCAACACTTCAGTGCACATATAGTAGTCACATTCATCGGGTGTCGGGCAGATGGGGGGGAGGAGGGAATAGGTATGTACACACCTAATGGATGCAGTGCGCACCATCTGGGGAATGGACACGCTTGAAGCTCTGACTCAGGTGGAGCAAGGGCAATATACGTAACCTAAACATTTGTACCCCCGTAATATGCTGAAATAAAAAAATTTAAAAAAAATAAATAATGTCCCTTCCCTATCATACAAAAAGTCCTGAGGTATAATCGAACACACACATTTTGTCTTCTTCTAAGCATAAATGCTGGAAACTAAGCAGAGACGAGTGATTCTCTAACTAGGGCTTGTAAAAGATATTCAAAAGTAGCATTTCTCAAATCACAGTATATATGCCCCCCAAAATAAAACAGAATCATTTAAGAGTTTGTGAATGACTGTTTGGAACAGCAGTTGACTGCTCATATACACTATTCCCCTTGCCAAAGTAACAGAAATCTTACACATAGACCAGTTTAAGCAATGCCAGATCCATAGTGAAATAAAATAACATGGCTTATGAAATCGTATTCATGTGTTGGAAAATGCTATATACATGACAAGTGATATGTCTATATCTATAGACACATAGATATAGATATATGTAAAAGGACAAGTACTAAGAACAGAATAGTATCTTCTGAGCCTTTAATGGTCCCATTGCTAGTTTCAATTCTGTTTTTAATAATGCTCCCAAGTATTTTCTTTATCCACAATGCTGTCATCTCTACTCTGTCACAATGCAAATATATTTGAGTGTCTGTCATTCTGTAGTATTCTGGTGTGGTGAATATAGCACTCTTGGGAGCAGGACTGGAAAATCTGGATTCCTTTTTGAAAACAAAGCCCATCCCCCAAACTAGTGCCCTGTTCCTCTAGCAAAGAAATGCTGAGACATCATGCATATTTGTTGCTCTCACCAAGTCTTGGACGTACACCTTCCATGTTTAGGTATTTGTTCTTTGGTTGTTTTCTTTTCCCATTTTGAACTAAGGCATTGACTAATTCTGACATTCCTATTGCTGCTTCATCCATTTCTGTTCAAGTTTCAATTATGAAATGAGATTGAAAACTTTAATTCTCTTTTATTTTTCTTTCTTTTAAAATAATGCAGGGCAATCTAGAGCAGCCATGATACCTCCCAAGCATCCACGGCAGCCCAAGGGAGCTTTGGATGATACCATTGCCTTTGGAGGAAAAACAGACCAAGAAGCACCTAATGCTTCTCAACCCACACCACCCCCACTACCAAAGAAGATGATCATAAGAGCCAATACAGAGCCGCTCTCCAAAGACCTCCAAAAATCCATGGAAAGTAGTCTGTGTGTCCTGGCTAATCCCACCTATGATATCGACCCCAACTGGGATGCCAGCAGTGCTGGCTCTTCCGTCAGCTGTGAACTTAAGGGACTGGACATTGAATCTTATGATTCCTTGGAGAGACCTTTGCACAAGGAGAGACCTGTCCCCTCAGCAGCAAACAGCATCTCCAGCTTAACCACTCTCAGTATTAAGGACAGATTTTCCAACAGCATGGAGTCCTTGTCCAGCCGGCGTGGTCCCTCTTGCAGGCCCGGCCGAGGCATTCAGAAGCCACAAAGACAAGCACTTTATCGAGGACTTGAGAATCGGGAGGAAGTGGTGGGTAAAATCCGAAGCCTTCATACAGATGCGTTGAAGAAACTGGCTGTTAAATGTGAAGACCTCTTCATGGCTGGGCAGAAGGACCAGCTCCGTTTTGGGGTGGACAGCTGGTCAGACTTCAGGCTAACCAGCGACAAACCATGTTGTGAGGCAGGCGATGCAGTTTACTATACTGCTTCATATGCAAAAGATCCACTTAATAACTATGCAGTCAAGGTAAGAAAATATTATAAATCTCATTTTAATCTTACCAACACACTATTATTGGGTTGGATCCATTCCTCTCTCCTCCTTTCTTTCCTCTGTTCCTCCATTCTGCAAGCATCGAGCATCTACCTTACACCAGATAGTATTATAAGCAGGGGCTTATTTATTATTTAGAGGAGAAAACAGACGTGTAAAGAGACAGAGTTACAACAGTATACCGCACGCTAGGATGTAGTTAAACGGGAATTCTGTGGGAGCTTGGAAGGACCTTAACGCAAACTCTAGAAGTCAAAGAAGTCTTCTGAAAGTAGATAATCCTTGAGCTGCAGCTATTTGTAAGGGTTACCTGTAAAAATGAGGTCTTTTATGTACCTTTCACTCCATGTTTCTGTCTTTATTCTCTACCAAATAAGAGACTCTTCTCTACCCTACTCTATAACTCCTCAGGTTTCTAGAGAAACATTTTTATAGAGGAAGATAATTAATATTTGTTGATATGCCAGGAACTTTATTTTATGTAATTTAATCTTCTCGACAGCTTTATGAGATTAAGATCTTTTTCTCCATTTGACAGATGAGGACAATGAAGGCTCAGAGAGGTAAGCTAACTTGCTTAGGGTCACACAGCTGGCAAGCAGTAATTTTCAACACAGATATCTCTGACTTTGTAATTGCACTTTGTCCATCATGTTACTTATTAATTTCTTACATGTGTGTTGCTCATTCCAGACAACCCACTACTTTGAGACAGCTAAAACTCTTGATATCAAGAATTCTTGCCCAGTTATATTCACTGTAACAGTAAGCCATAGGATTCATCAACAAACAAATAAGGCGTGGACTTTTAAGTCCAAAAGATTTGGGTTCAGATCCTAGCTCTCTCACTCTGTAGCTTTGTCAATAATGGTACCCGTCTTACAGGCTGTTGTTTGATGAAAAGAGAACAAAATGTCCCTGATAAGTGTTCATTTCTTTCACTATCCGCTAGCTTCTTCCCTAGGTTACTTTAAGAGAGTAAAAGTCTTTGAGCCTCAATTTCCTCCTTTTTCAGATGTTTACAGTGATAATCCGTCTACTCTATGGGATTGAGGTGAGGATCAAGTGAGATAATGCATGTGAAAGGGTTTTGAAAAATACAAAGCTCTGTGTAAACTTAAGGTAATGTTCTCCATTCCCTTAGTCCCTTTTCACTGATTCTATTCACTGGTTCAAAACCAATTAACATATCTAAATGACTTTTACATGTTAATTTGGCTTAGAAGGACCAGATGGTATCTTAGTAAATTCATGGATAAGGTAAAAGATTGGCCTTACCTGTCTATCAAGGCAAAATATGTGTTTGGAACAGACCTTCAACTAGCTGCTCTCTGCAGTTGGAGCACCTACTCTACTTCACTGTCTGGTGGCACTGGCAGAGTGACCTTGTGCTCCAGCCCACACTTTTTAAATTAAACTGAGGGGTAAACTACAGAGCGGGGATCTGGATTTGAGTTAATACATTACTATCGAGTCTAACAAGGCGTTTTGAGATTCTGTGTAGCACTTGGGAGCTGTTGTATCAATTGGGGTTATGGTGCCTTTATCTGTCTTGGGCCTTTATTGCTGCAAGATCACCAATACAGGATGAGTACCTATTTCAGAAAGGGGCACTGAACTATCTGTTCTTTCAAAACAATTGAGAAGTAGGGCTTGACTAACTTGATGTATTATTGCTGTGCAATCTTGTCTCCTTCCCAAATCAATGGTCTGGTATTGATTTCTTTGCTTATAATGATGCAAAAGCAATCTCCAAAGAACAGGTGGCAAGTGGTTATATACTGGGAGTTGTTGCCAGGTTTGGGAAAGGATGTTTTACGCTAAATGCTGAATATAAATGTCTCTTTGAAGACCCTCTTGTGTTTCCAAAAGTGCCCAATTGATTGTACAACCTTAGAGGAATAAACTACTAAACTACTAGGGCTCTGTGAACCCCACCTTCGCAGAGATAAGCAAAAGAAACCAGCAGTTAACCCGCACAAAAACTCTTTTTTCTGTTTGTCTTCTTAAAATATCCCTTCCCATACTAATTGAATTTAGAGTACTCTAACAGGTGTGACTGTCTCTTAAAGAGACTAAAAGGTCTTTAAAATGTTGCAAAAGGAAATCAGTGGTAGAATTTAGCAATTTAAAAGCCAAAGGATACTACCCCTACTCCTTAAATACCAAATCCACTGCAGTGTTAGAGTACTAAAATCTTTACTTTGTGTGTTCTCTTAGTTTGCTCGGGCTGCCATAACAAAATGTAGACTGTATGGCTCAAACAGCATACATTTATTTTCTCTTGTTTCTGGAGGCTGAAAAGTCCCAGATCACAGCTGCAGCCTATTTGGTTTCCGTTGCGGGCTGTCTTCCTTGTTTTCACCTAGCAAGCAGAGGGGGAGAAGTGAGAGGGAGGGGGAGGGCATGCTGTGGTATCTCTTCTTATGCAGACACCAATCTTACTGTATCAGGGCCTCACCCTTATGACCTCATTTAACCTTAATTACTTCTCTGTGAGACCTGTCTCCAAATACATTCACTTAGCTCCAAAGGTCTCATTCATTTTACCATCAACTCTGAAGTCTGAGGTCAAAATCTCATCTAAATATCATCTAAGTCAGATATGGGTGAGATTCAAGGTATGATTCGTCCTGAGAGAAATTCCTCCCTATCTATGAACATGTGAAACCAGACAAATTATATGTTTCCAAGATATAACTGTGAATAGGCATAGGGTAGACATTCCCATTCCAAAAGGGAGAAATCAGAAGGAAAGAAGGAAGGAATGATAGGTCCCAAGCAATTTTAAATCCTGGCAAGTCAAATTTTATTAAATCTTAAGGCCCAAGAGTAATCCTCTTTGGCTGGATACTCTGCCCTCCAGGCTCACTGGGGTGGCCGCATCACCACCGTGGTTCTACAGGGCAGCCCCACCGCGGAGGCACTGGTCACAGACATCCTGGCCCTCCAGATCTAGAGAGGCAGCCTCACCCTTTGAAACCACAGATGGACCAGCCTTGCCCGCTGGGCTTGTGGTAGGAACAGCAGCCCTGAGGTCTCGGTGTCACCTTCAGAGTCATTCTTCCCTTTCTTTGAAGAACAGTACATGTTAGCAGCCAAATAGCTCCACGATCTGGAAGTTCAGCAGCCTTCCCTTCATTTCGTCCCACTTTGTCTGTCCTTTCTAGTTCAAACTGGTAGTGTCTTTGCTAGTATAATCCCATCCGTATTCGTGGCTTCTGCTGAGATGGCTGATTAAGTCCATTAAGGCACACCATTTTCCTTTTTTTTTTTTTTTAAATAGAGACAGTGTCATGCTGTGTTGCCCAGGCTGGTCTCAAACTTCTGGCCTCAAACAATCTTCCTACAGTGGCCTCCCAAAATGCTGGGATCACATGCGTGAGCCACCGTGCCCACCCCATTTTCTCTTAATGAAATGATTGTTCAGCCACACCCTTGGTGTTCTCTTCAGATCAGACTTTCACATTACAATATGGATAGAGTAGACTGAGAATTTTACGAATCTCCAAGTTCTAGTTCTTATTTGCTCAACAATTTCTTCTTCAATTCATCTCTCTCCTGTTGCATTTTACTATAAGCAGTCGGGAGGAACCAAGCCACTCCTTCAACACTTTGCTGAGAAATTTCCTCAGCTGGAAATCCCATTTCATCTATTGCAAGTTCTGTCTTCCACAAAACACTAGAACACAGTCCAGCCAAGTTCTTTGTCACTTTGTGACAAGGATCACCTTTCCTCTAGTTTCAATAACATGTTCATTTCCTTCAGAGACCTCACTAGAATTGCCCTTAACACCCATATTTCTCTAGTGGTTGTCTGTTTGTGGTTATCTGGGCTTTTTCTAGCATGCATCTCAAAACTCTTCCTGCCTCCACCCAGTTCCAAAGCAAATCTACATTGTTAAGTATTTTTACAGTGCTACCCCACATCTCAGTATCAAAATCTCGGTCTTACTCTACTCGGGCTACCATAACAAAATACCATAGACTGAATGGCTTAACCAATACACACTGGCCGGGCGCAGTGGCTCATGCCTGAAATCCTACCACTCTGGGAGGCCGAGTAGGGAGGATCACTTGAGGTCAGAGCTCAGGACTCAAATTAGCCATGCACAGTGGCGCGTGCTTGTAGTCCCACCTACCTGGGAGGCTGAGGCAGGAGGATCGCTTGAGCCCAGGAGTTTAAGGTTGCTGTGAGCTACAGTGATGCCACTGCGCTCTACCTGAGACAACAGAATGAGACTCTGTCTCCAAAAAAAAAAGAGAGAAAAAAAGTTATACCTTTATATTTTCACAGTTCTAGGGGCTGGAAAGCCCAAGGTCAAGGTTCTGGCTCATTCAGTTTCTGGTGAGGGCTCTCCTCCTGGCTTAAAGATAGCTGCCTTTTTTTTCGCTGTGTCCTCACATTGTACAGAGAGAGAGCATGTGTGCATTTCTCTTCTTATAGGGACACTAATCTTGTTATATCAGGGCCCCACTCTTATGATGTCATTTAACCTTAATTACCTCCTTGTTTGGTCCCGTCTCCAAATACAGTAACACTGGAGGTTGGGGCTTCAACATACAAATGGCGGGGGCGGGGGGGCACAATTCGGTCTACAGCAAGTGCCGTGGTTGTCTTTGTTGTAAAATCCAGGACTTTTCCTGGATTTGAGGGTTTTCCTCTCTCATATTCTTCTAATCTTCATTCAACATTAATAGCTTTATGATTTGTATTGCTGTTAAACTAAAAGATATCACAGTACAAAATAAAGAGCTTTGGAGTCAGCTAACCTGGGTCCAAGTTCTGAATCTATTGCTCTGTAATTTTAAGCAAGTCATGCACCCTCTCTTGGTTTTCCCATCAGTGGATACTAACTACCTTACCTACCTCATAAGATTGTTATAATGCATGTGTTTATATAGTGAAGCTGATTTTATAAACTATAAAGTACATATAAAATATAATAAAACGATGCATTATTGTTACTAACAATAATGGAAAATTACTGCGCAACATTCTATAGATTATTCACTATTATTCTTTAATATTAGGCATTAGCCTGAGCATATTTAGATAGGTTCTGTACTTAGATATTTTCTTTGTCATTATTTCAAAGATGTAAGCATCTTTTTTTCTTAAAATCATGAGAGAAAGCTACAAAATGCTAACAGCCTCAAGAATTTAAGTACTGCCAAAAATTGGAAATAAACTAAGTGCCTGATATTAAGGAAACAATTTAATACTTATGGCATATCAACCCAGTGGAATGTTTACAGCCATTAAAATGGTAATTATGAAGACTATATAAAATTATGAAAAACATTTTTTGTAAAATGTCACATGAAAATACCAGAATACCAAATAGTATCATCATTACTTTTGAAAAATTGACCTACAAAATGGTAATATTCAAATAATTTCTTTGTTAGAGTGGTGGTAATTATAGGTGATTCTGATTTGTTGAAAAAAATGATGTCATAATGTCTTTTCAATGGGAAAAAACCTGAAGAATTAGAGATTTTGGATCATTTGACCCTGAGCTACTTGAAGGCAGGTATCGTCAGTTGTTCGTTTTCTGTCCTCTAATCCTCTAGCACAAATTATAAATAGCTCCTGTTTCATGATACCCGGCTTTTGCACACACTGGTTCCTCTGTCTGGACTGCTCTTCTCCTGGGAGGCAATATGATACAACAAAAAATTTCTGCATTGTGATTTGCTGGTGACCTATTTCAGAATCACCTGAGGGACCCTCATAATGTCATTTTCTCAGCCCCATTCCATACCTACAGAATCAGCATCACCGCAGTCAAGCCTTGGAAACCACATTTGTAGCAAACACCCCCACATAGTTCCTATATACAACACTTGAGTACTTTTGACAAAGTGGTTAAGAATTTAGGCTTTTAAGTCAGACAGATCTGGATTTAAATTTGATTTGTGCTTTAGCTGCATATTAGCTGTGTTACCTTGGCTCAGTTACCTGCCTTTTCTATGTATATTGTAAAATGGAAAAAATATTTCATTCTTTTCAAAGCCATTGTTAAAAATCTCAGGAGTTAATGTATGCATAATGATGTGTATAGTGCTCAGAGCATCATTTGGCACAAAGTTAAGCATTTAATAAATGGTAGGTATTTGTTCCTCCATCCTTTTCTCTCATGTGCCTAGAAAGCACCTATGTGTTCTTGTTTTGTTTTGTTTTCAGACATTGTCTGTCTCTGTCACCCTGGCTAGAGTGCAGTGGTGTGATCATAGCTCACAGCAACCTCAAACTCCTGGACTCAAGCTATCCTCCTGCCTCAGCCTCCTGAGTAGCTGGGACAGCAGGTGCGCACCACCACACCTGGCTAATTTTTCTATTTTTTGTAGAGATAGGGTCTCACTCTTGCCCAGGCTGGTCTTGAACTCCTGACCTCAAGCAATTCTCCTGCTTCAGCCTCCCAGAGTGCTGGGATTACAGGCGTGAGCCACCTCACCCAGCCCGTGTATTCTTTTATCCTCTCATCACGATTTGGCAAGCCACCACCCAACAGATTGGACCGTCTGTCTCTGTGGGCTGCATATTGGCTGGCCTCCAGCCCTTAATTTAACTTCCCTGCTCTTTAAATAGAACTTAACATAAACTTAAACATGAACTTAACTTCCCTGTTCTCTAAATAAAGTCTACCTTGCTTTTTCTCCCTTTCAAAGAATCTGGGTAGCCACTGACCAAACACATAATCTTCACCGTAGACTAAAGTCAATTTCAGAAGGGCCACCACTATTCTATACAGGAGGAAACTGAGGCCCGAGAGGAACAGTCACTTTTGCATAGGGACATCAGCTTCATGGCAGGATGCCTCCTGACTCCTAGATAAAACCTTTCCTACTATATCATGCCTGAGTCAGGAAACTCGCCCTGCCGTGCCTCAGCGTTGTCTAGGAGCAGGATGGACAGATGGTAAAATTATGGCTCAGTCTTACTGGAACTTTTTGTTTTTCACTGCTCTCATGAGATCATTTTATAACAAATGCTGCCCTGTAAGACCACATAGAAAATTTGGATGGAGTTACTTTGAAGAAGATGCTAAATATTTCACATAGGCAAAAACGTATAAATTTCTGAGTTATTTTTCCAACAGTTCCAAAGTTGAGGTGGTAGGCATCTTCTCCTTCTAAAGTATTAATAATCCAGGTTTTGTTCTCAAGCACAGAGCACGCAAAATTCAGTGAAGATGTACACTTCCCTATTACAGCTGTGGGGCTACTTCCTTTCTTTCAGCTATGCCAGAATCTTATCTTATTAAAAGTTTGTAATAGGCCAGGCATAGTGGCTCTCACCTGTAATCCTAGCACTCTGGGAGGCCGAAGCAGGAGGATTACTTGAGGCCAGGAGTTCGTTCAAGACAAGCCTGAGCAAGAGTGAGACCCCGCCTCTACAAAAAATAGAAAAATTAGCTGGTTGTGGTGGCATGCACCTGTAGTCCCAGCTACTCAGGAGGCTGAAGCAGGAGGATCACTTGTGCCCAGGAGTTTGAGGTTGCAGTGAGCTATGATGATGCCACTGCACTCCAGCTTGGGTGACAGAGCAAAATCCTATCTCAAAAAAAAGAAAAAAAAAAAAAAACTTAAAATAAAGTAGAGGTAAACTTTGGAGACCAGCATCTTTTATTGCATTTTTGACTCCAGAGTGCTCGTTTATCTCATTTGGGTGGTTGCTGAGAAAGCAAGACACCAAATGAAAAAGCATTACAAGAATAACTGTGATTGGTAGGAATGTACACTTGTTCAGACTGCATACACAGGCTATTAAATACTGGCTTAGTGGTAAGGAAAAAACCAGAGGAGAAACCGCTTCCACTTTCATAATTCAACATAAATATTTCTAACATTGAAACCGTACAGAACGTGATCAGCAGGCAGCTGTACATACAGCCGTCTAAGGATAGTGTCCATGTAGTTCCAGGGCTCAGTGCAGACAGGAGAGCCTAAGAGCCTCAAATGTAATTGGGCCAGAAGGGGGCGGTTCTGGGTGCTCATGTAAACCTGGAGTCAAGATGAATTTTCTAGTGGGAAAAGGAAGCTATGGCTTTAATTAATGAGGTGAGAGGCTATAGTTGAGAATCACAAGTTGGAATTCAAATAAATTGAATTCTTAATCTGAGCCCTGAGCTGGTTATTGAACTTCTCTGTGCCTCAGTTTCTCTAGTGTGAACATCCAGGGCAACATTCTGTCAGCCTAAATTACTGGCTCAGGAACACAAGTGATTTTCTTTTGATCCACACACTGAGTAGGAGAATGAAGAGATTTGGTAAGTATGTCACAAACAAAATGATAAAATCTTACACAGTTGCCTTCTTGAATTTCTCTTCTAAGCTCTGAAACAGGTTTCTTGGACACATGAACATTTTTGCAGCAACTCAAGCTGTAAATTACCTGACCTACCTGACAGGTCTCCTAGCAGATTCCTAGAAAATGGAGTCCTGAGTACTTTGGGCCCAGATAGCATTTTATATATTGAACAGTCTATTTTGAATACAGTCATAACAGCATTGAGAGTATGTGGGTCTTAGCTCTATAGCAGCAAGTAAAGCAATACTCCTCCTAGGCAGATCAAGGAATTGAGGTCAGTGAGTAATCAGCCTCTGTTCTTACAGTGAGGTCGTACCAAGCACTGCATATCAATTTAGAAGTTGCAGGTTTTCGTTCTGCAGGAGATCTCTCACTTGCAGTTGTGCTTTTGTGTAATGTAACAAAATAGCACATATGGTGCGATACGTGTGATCTTCAATGTTTCTCATTTTTGTCCCTCTACAATTCATTGCCTACTATATCCGTCTCACTTAAGGTTCATTGAGGCACCACAATATGAGATGGAAATGAGATTCCCTGCTGATAAACTGGAAGTAGGCTGAAGGCACACTGGGCCCATAATGGGAAAATAAAAGCTAATGTAGAGTAATTTCGAAGAGTCCTATATTTTGTAATTATTGCTTTCTTTTGGGGAAAAGAAGAGAAAATTGAACAGAGTGATGAAGAGCCCTGTCTTTGTGTGTGGTTTTGTGCTGTGCAAAATCAGTGAGCCTCCAGGCAGCCTGGACTCAGCAGACAACCCTCATTGATCAGCTTTTACTCATTTGCATAGTTAGGTCATTCATGAGTATTTGTTATTCAGATTTGTCTGCCATTGCCCCTCACTATCACCTTGCCAACTGCCATCTGTTTCATAAAAGCTGTTTATGTATTATACCTGATCTGAGTAAATAAACCCTATGGCCACACTGGATCAGATGTGGCCTTTTCTCAGAATTTTCTACAGACATATTGAACATGTACTATATGCCTTGCTCTGTGTTAGGCCCTAAAGATTTGAGTATCTGCTCTTAAGATAGACAAAAAGTGTGATGACTACAATAATAGAGACATGTGCAAGATACAGAAGTAACACAGAAAGGCAGTTTACAGTCTTTAGCACGTCCTCTCTGGACAGAAGTAACACCTGAGAAGGGCTTTGAAAGGATGAGTAGGAGCCCTTCAGGCAGATGGATGGTGGTTGAAGAGGGCCCCCAAGCAGAACCCCTGGAGGGCAGGAGCAGGGGGCTGGCTGCAGATAGTGCAGTATAGTGAGAGCAAGGGGAAAAGAGATGGGAAATAAGGGAGGTGAGGCCAGGACTTTATCCTCCAAGGATAATGGGGAGCCACTGGGAAGTTGAAATAGGCAAGAGATAGTGGATTTTTTTTTAAAGTTGGCTCTCTAGCCATGTGTAAGAGTATTTGAAGGGAATCACGTGAGATGCAGGAAAACCAGAAGGAAAGCTTTTGTGGTAGTCCAGGCAAATGATGGTGATAGCAATAAAAATGGAGAAAAGAGGATAATTTACAAGTTATTTGGGAAGAAAATCAATAGGAGTTGGTAATCGATTAGACATAGGTAGTGAAGATGTAAGAGACCCAGAATGAACTTGGTTCATTCACATTCTGGGACAGATAACAGCCATTCGTCCAGAGAGGGACGCCGAGAGAGCAGCAGGTTTGGTGGGAAGAAGAGTCGGAGACGAGTGTGGGCTATAAACGTGCATGCGAAAGTCAGCAATGTAGCCGCGGTATTGAAGCCATGAGCTAGCTTGCCAAAAGGAATGTGTCGGTGAACAATTAGGATGGGAAAGAGACCCCCTAAACACCAGCGCTTCAAGGAACCTTTGGGAAGAAGGGTCAAGTGAAAAGGAATGGATAATACCGTGCCGTTCACAACCGATCAATCCGTAATTGTGCCATTGAATTTTGCCCGGTGTCTGCCGTTTCCCCCTGCATCCTACTTTGTTGTCTTACACTGACTATCACTTGTTGAAAGGGCAGCAAGATTCGTGTCCTCTTCATAGGTCCCAGGCATTGTGGGTGTTCTGGAAGGGTCAGTCACGCTAGGCACATAGCGCTGTCTTCTCCTCCCGGGCTGCTTTTAATGGGGCTTTGCAGTCAAAGCCCCCCACAGTCTGCTTTTCAGAAGTTAGCTGTCTAGGCTGGGGTTATTGCAAACATAACTGCTTTATAATGGCAAATTTACCTCAAAGGTATGCAGAGTGGTTGCCATGAGCAACACAGAAAATGAGCCCCTGAACCGAAATGAATGTTTGGAATTAAACTTTTCCGGTGTACTTGGGGCCGTTGCTGAGCTGTTTCCCTGCTAGGATCGGGTCTGGGCAAGTGCTGTGCACTTTGCCCTGGTTCTGAGGTTTCAGGAGAGGGGCATTTGGCTCGGATTCTGGAAGGCATGGTTGTTGGGTTTTGTTTTGATTTTTCCATTTTCCAGTAGATGATTTGTCAGTGGTTGAAGAGTCCCCACTCCCTGTATTTGGGAATCTGGTCAGATTGCTTCAGGATGCCGTGTCCTACAGATGGGAAGTGCTGAGGAACATCAGATACTCACTCGACTGCTCAGTTGATGTGAATCAATATTTCTCTTTCTCATTCTCTGTCTTCACTGATCTTTAACCCAGACAAGGACCCGATTTCCCCTCTAGCCTCTGTTTTTGCAACAGTATGTTATTCACATTGGTGAGTATGTACCTACCATCTGACTGGCTGTCTCTTTTGATGTCCCTCTGACCCTTTTGGAGAAGTAGCTCAAGCAGGCGTGCCCTGAGCAGGCAAGTGGGCAAGAGCCACCGAGTCCGGGACAGGCTTCTCTTCCTGCGTATGCTCGTGAAGAGCTCCCTCTGCACGAATTTGGCATCGCCACCTTCGTGGAAGCGAACACTGTGCAGAAAGAGGCCCTGCGGTGTGCTTTACAAGATTCGACCTTCACCAGCCTGGTTTGGTTCTCCTGCTGCAGTTTACAAGTAAATGACTCCTGGATGTTGATATTGCAGCTCCCTCTAGTGTCCTGTGGCTCAGGCTCGCACAGTATTTTTCTTCCCTTTCAAGACAATGCTGACAGCACAGAATCTGCCAAAACTGGCATTATTTTAAGTAGGTTTTCCCAAACATAGCAAAACAAATATGAGGTGACTTTTCTCCCATTAGGAAAAGGAATCTTACATGAAAATATGGGATCATTCCACTCTAGTTTTTTTCCTATTTTAAAATTTGGGGGAGCCTAGGAGTCCTGCAGAAATCACTTTTTTCGGGTAACGAATCTTTCTCGAGATCCCTCTGGTTCATGCTAGCTCCCCTTTGTAAAGAAGGAGTGTGAATTCCTTTCAAGAAAGATAAATGAAAATGAGAGGCCAAGAAAAAGTTACTTTGATCCCTCTTAGAGAAAATTCTGGGTAAGGGAAGAAGAAAAAAAGAGAAAAATTGGCAGAATGACCATGTCCATTTGTTCTGAAAAGAGTGGCTTGTTTTCTGAAATAACTTTTGGACTAGAAATTTATCATCTGAAGTCAGGTCATTTTGAGTTTTTTAAAAAACTAAAGGAGTCAAGTTATTAATATTTGAAAAATGGCTACTATGTGGTGCATAGAATAATATAATACTCCTACCTAAATTAACATCGTTGCAGGCTCCGTAATAAAGATTTATGAGATACCCGTCACGTGAAATCCTGTTATGGAAATCTCCATAGGTCTGCGTTCGGGTTGTAACTGTTTTCATGGTTATGAACCAATTAAAACCCCTCTTTTTCTCCTCTTTTACACTCCAGTCTTCTCCTTTTTGCCTTTGCCTTAAAACTAGAGCGATCCGTTATTCTTCAGCCTATCTGTGTATCATAAAATGAAGAAATAAGGAAATGCCTGCCGCCCACTCAGCTAGGCAGACCATTTTCCTTCAGAGCATCCAAAACGGTGGAACAATTTATCATTTCTTCTTCGTAAATCACCTTGATCCTTTATCTCAAGTTGATCTGTGAAGCTAAACATAGATTCTGTTGTAGTATCCAGGTTCTTATCTGCTCACTAAGCTCTGGGGGACCTTATAAAAATGTGTGTGTGTATATGTGTTTGTCTAGATACAATTAGAACATCACAATTAGAATGTCTTCTCCACCTCTACTGTTCAACTACAAGGTGGAAGGCTTTTTCAGCCTGACTTGGCATAGTGGGAACCACAGTTCTCTCTCCTAGCCTTAGGGTTCCTGTCTTGGATCAGAAGGTAGCGACACTGGCTTGGAGGTGTTGAATGTTAGCAGTCCCTTTTTACCTGTCTTTTCTCAAACCTGTGGTCAGAGAGCCTCACTGCCCATGGCAGGTGGCTGTCGGGACTCAAAAGAAAGGTATGTTTTTCTGTCTTGCTCTCTTTGTTGGAAAACATGAGGATTCTATAAGATTGCATCACTTTTAACATGTCCAAGAGGTTAACTGTTACAGTCATTATCAGTGTTACATTTGTACAACTTTGTAGTTTACAGATGTGCTTATGTACTTGATTCCCTTTAATCCTCACAACTGCCCTGTGAAATAGGTTTCAGTATTCTTGACATTGTTTCCTTCATTAGGGAAATTAGTCAAATGCCCAGGGCTGCACAGCTAATGGCAAGGCTTAATCCCAGGCCTCTTAAGTCCTTGGTGAGTATCCTTTCTACAGTGCAGCAGCTAGAGTTTAACTATCCAGGTTCATTCGGCTAAACTTCCTATAGTATTCCACAGACTTTTCAAAGACTGAGGAGTTGGGACCCTTGAACTTTCATTCCAGCAGGCAGTGTGATACTGAGCAAATTATTAAAACTGGGGATGGTGTTAATGGTGCCACGTGTTGGATCCAACTCCTGTACAACTAAATGATGACTAATATAGGATTTTTAAATACTTGGTGACACATAATTTTGAAATATTGCCAACAGTCCAGTATAGAAAGAATACATGTTATGATTGATGAGCATATAGGAGTATATATTATACCAAATGTAATGAGACTTTCAGAGCTTTCCAAAGACAATATTTTCTAAAAGATATGCTACTTGAACTTAAACTCAGCCTGGGGGCATCTGTTTCAAGACCAGAAGTTTGCTTGAAACAGAAATGCTTAGTGTACCCTCAAACTAATTAGGTAGGTGGTAGAAGACTTGAAGGAATTTGTTCAGATAGATAGATAGATAGATAGATAGACAGACAGACAGACAAATTTCCATGGCACTGGTCACTGATGTCAGGTCTCTTTAACTATAATAAATACAGTGAGAGAGAGAGAGAGATGTTCTCCCCCCAGACTCCCTTGCCTTTGGTCTTCTTTTTTTTTCTTAATATCTATTTGAATGGAAATCGGAACATGTTGCTACTCAGAACTGGAGACCCATCTGCATCTTCCTAAGAAAATGTACATTTTTCTTTTTAAATGAAAATGACTAGAAAATACTTTTTTAAAAAAGTTTGCTTCTTTTCTGTATTACTGTAATAAACAGGCAGTGTAAACACTACAACGAGTGCTTGTTGCCGGAGGCTTTGACATCGGTAAGCTATGGCAGTGTACTCCTGCTGAGCGGCAAGAGTAGAGAATGTATCCCTCAGCTACCAGGGCCACGGAGGGGACTCCAGACCAGGCTATTATGATCTGTAAACTAGCGTTAGAGACTGAGTCTTCCATCGTCAGCCACTCTGTAGCATGAAGATAACCCATTTGGGGGTGATTTTGCTTACTTTTTGCTTTTATAACCCTTTAAGACTAGAAATACAATAGTTATTATAGTATGTAGAATACTTGGCTCATGTTTTTGATCAAAAAACTGTTCTTTGATCCATAACCACTTAATGAAGTGCTTTTTGAAAGGTCTTATTGCCTGAATATTGGGTGTTCAATGAGGCCTATTAAGAGAAAGCATAAAACTCAGAATTCTGCCATTGAAACGTTCGGTTTGCTCTGACTAGGTCAGACCAATGATTCTTTCAACCCTTTATCCCCTACCCTGCCAGTGAACTGTGAGTGCCAGAGTTGTGACCATCACAATGACCTGAAAGGTAGGAAAACCCAGTTTACCTGGCCAATTGTACATACTCTCCTGACCAATGAGAAGTTGACACAGAGGGTGATGAGTGAGGAAATAAGATATTCTATTCTACTTTATGAGCCATTTATCGGCCTTCTGTGTGTGTCCGGGCTGTAAACCTCTTCAAAAAGTAGGTAAAAAATTATTTTGTTGTCGTTCGGTTTTCTAGATGAGGTGCAGGGCATAGTGGAAAGAGCAAGCTTTGGCGTTAGATGGACTTAGGTTTGCACACTAGTAACCCTGGGCACGTTTTTCGTTTTTTTTAGATCCTCAGCCTACTCCAAAGGGTTAGTATGAGGACTAGAGTTGGTACACATAAAGTGCTCGGCACAGACTGGCACGTAGACAGCCATGAGCGATGACGACTGCCATTGTTACTGTCACTCAGCATGGGACCAAGGCTCTTTCTAAAGGCGTCACTACATGATCGTTCGTTCCTAACCAGTCACCTTCCAGTTACTCCTCCTGGATATGCCACACACATAGTCATGAAGGTGTGAGTTTTAAATTGTGCTATTTGCTTTCTTCTTTCAGATCTGTAAGAGCAAAGCTAAAGAGTCTCAGCAGTATTACCACAGCTTGGCTGTCCGGCAGAGTCTGGCTGTCCATTTTAACATCCAGCAGGACTGTGGTCACTTTCTTGCCGAAGTCCCCAACCGTCTGCTTCCCTGGGAGGATCCCGATGCCCCTGGAAAGGAAGAGGATGAAATGGAAGAGAGCGAAGAAGAAACAAAAGGAGAAACTGATGGGAAAAACCTGGAGCCCTCTTCCGAAGCAGAGTCATCCCAGAAAGAGAGCCAGGGAGTCACGAGCAAGAAGCAGAGAAGCCACGTCGTGGTCATCACCAGAGAGGTTCCCTGTCTCACTGTGGCCGATTTTGTGCAAGACTCTCTGGCCCAGCATGGGAAAAGCCCTGACTTGTATGAAAGGCAAGTCTGCCTGCTGCTCTTGCAGCTGTGCTCTGGCCTCGAACACCTCAAACCCTACCACGTCACTCACTGCGATCTGCGCCTGGAGAACCTGTTGCTTGTCCACTACCAGCCTGGGGGAACTGCCCAAGGCCTTGGGCCTGCAGAGCCCAGCCCCACCTCATCTTGCCCCACAAGGCTTATAGTGAGCAACTTCTCTCAGGCCAAGCAGAAGAGCCACCTGGTGGACCCCGAGATCCTCCGGGACCAGTCCCGCCTCGCCCCAGAAATCATAACCGCTACCCAGTATAAGAAGTGTGACGAGTTCCAGACAGGCATCCTCATCTATGAGATGCTACATCTGCGCAACCCTTTTGATGAGAACCCGGAGCTGAAGGAGAAGGAATACACGCGCGCAGACCTGCCTCGCATCCCACTCCGCTCCCCCTACTCCCGGGGCCTGCAGCAGCTGGCCAGCTGTCTCCTGAATCCCAACCCTTCCGAGAGGATCCGCATTTCAGACGCCAAAGGCATCCTCCAGTGTCTGCTCTGGGGCCCCCGGGAAGATCTTTTCCAGACTCTCGCCGCCTCCCCCAGCCTAGTGCAGAGGAACAGCCTGCTCCAGAACTGGCTAGACATCAAGCGCACTCTGCTGATGATCAAGTTTGCTGAGAAGTCCCTGGACAGGGAGGGGGGGGTCAGCCTCGAGGACTGGCTTTGTGCTCAGTATTTGGCTTTTGCCACCACAGACTCGCTCAGTTGTATTGTGAAAATCCTGCAACATCGTTAATGTGTCCTGGATGCTGCTTTTACTACACTTTCACCTTCCTCATGTCACCCACCTACTTCCCCTTCCTAATACACAGAATTCAAGGAAAGAAGAGAAAGAAATCTTCCGTCCCTGTCCACAAGCGAGTGGGTCCATTCAGAAAGGTTATTCAGAGCTCCAAATCCAGTGAGAAGCTGAGTCTGTCTTAACTTTACAGAAATTCAACTGCACAAATGTGCCGTTGCCCTCCCCTGCAACACCTTTCATCCTAATAGTCCATAAATTCAGGTAAAAAAAATGAGAATGCACATCCTTGAAGAGACAGCTCCTTTGCTATGAACTCAGTGAACCAGTGAGCTTTGTCCAGTTCCTCCATAATTCTGAATATCTCCTGTCTTTTTAGCACCAAGTGTTTATTCCAACTAGCAATAGACTTAACCAATTTCTACCAGCATCCAGTAAGCTCCCACGACAGACTCTTTCTCCTTTAAGGTATCAGTAACTGACTCTTACCAGGCAGAACTGCCATCTTCGGCATCAACCCAGTTTTGGTTACCGGGGCCTATATCCTTTGTCTCAGCAGGTAGTAGGAAGAAAAGGAGAGTTCCTATCCCTTGGGTCATAGACCTGTTTTCATTTCTGTTATCTGTAAGTGTGTGCACTGCATGGAAGACCCCCTAATAGCCTCCCCTCTGCTGCCACTGCCTGGTTCTCTTTCACCTCTACTCTGTCCTCACTTGCCAAGGAAGTTTGGACTTATCGGCCACTTGTGGCCCATTACAGAGCTGACCTGAGGTGGCGTCACCAGTTCCTCAGCAGGGTGGAGTGCAGTTCAGAGCTTATAAATAGCTGGCAGGACATGAGGAGATGATTTTCTTGCATGTGCAATTCTCTAGGGGCCACCAGGGAACAGACTTTAAAGTACCATTCTTTGATTATTGTCGAAACTGTCAGTGTTGGCAGCCAGGGCTGGCAGTGCCCAGATCACGGTTTCCCCCAAGCAGTAATTGGCCAGCTCCCTTCCACCGGTGGCCGGTGATAACCCGTCTGCCGAGTGCTGTAAGCGGCGGCCCTGAGTGCAATGGCTATCAGCTGAGCTCTAGGTCGCCGTGGAGGGCACAGCGGAGTGGGCTGTTGGGACGGCCGTAAGGCGGGGAGAGGACGAAGGCCACTGATGAGACTGCTGACCTCTCAGAACGTCGCCCTCTTCTAGAGAGACTGCCTCCCAGTGTGGGTGGCACGTTGCTCTCTCTCAATGGCTCTGAGGACAGCTCGCGGGGATTTAGATGGCTGAGGCAGGTGACCGAGCGCTGTTCACCGGGCGTGGAGCCCGCGCTCCTCTCCTGGGGATGTATGTGCAATTTTCACGTGTAGTTTTTAGCTGTATATTACAGTGTTTATGTGACAACTTCACCTGGAGCGAGATCTACAGAAACCCTCCCCTTCTTCCCTTGGCACATATTTGCGCTAAGAGATGAGTGTTTCTTCCACTGGCGTGTGTGTGTGTGTATGCGTGTGTGCGCGTGTGTGTGTGCTCATGCTTATTTTATTCAAAACTGTGAGTATCTGTTTACTTCAACCTTGAAATCCCAAGAGTCACCGAACAGTGCGTGTGTGCACTTGTGTGTCCATGTGCGCGTGCACACGTGTGCCGGAAGGCCAGGCCTCTGAGGGAGCAGCCTGTGGTGGGGTTGACAGACACGTCCTCTGCTCCCAGTTGGCGAGGGAGCCCTGGGGCCCTTCATCGACCAGCACAGAGTTTTCTCGAAGCCAGGCCTGGCTGTGCAGTGTTACTTAGATATAGCACATTAGTGGCCTTGGAAATTTTTAAACTCTTAACATTTTTACCAGCCTTTCATGTGATTCGCCTATATCAAAGAGGATCAAGAAAGGAGAAGAATGTATTTTATTGTGCTCTTATTGTTTTCTTTTAAGAGAACGGGATGTGTGAGGCTCCGCATGGAGGACGTCCTCATCCCCGTGGCCAGCAGTGTAGGACTCCCAGGAAAGAGGGCTGGTTGGCCAGCGAAGAGTCTTGCCTCTTCTCGCCGGAGGGCAGGGCTCTGCCCTTAGGAACAGCCACGGAGCGGGCACTGCTGCTGCTGGCCAGCAGTCTGCTCCCGGTGTCCTGTGGCGTGGCCGCACCTCGCCTGGCAAGCTGGCGTTTGCATCACCTTCGCATAGCCCGTGTGCACATAATTCCTTGCCTGGTTCCGCGCTGTAAGTGGCAGCACACAGACCACTGACCGTGCCAGCCAGCACGTTCCCTTAGACTCCCCCAGCCGCCCCCCACCCCCGCAAAGGGTGTGCATATTGAGACATACCTTCTCAATGTCACTCTCGTGGTGCCTTGCCCCATGTAAATTGGAATGTTGACTATTTAATGAGGTTACATATTTAATGCAGAATGTTCCTGGTTTCTCTATTTGTTATGTCTCTAGGTATCTTCTTTCCTTTATTGTTTCTATTATGACTTGGATCCACTCTTCATTTAATACATTAACTGCCATGCGAGTTGTATTTAACTCACGCTAGTTTTGAGCCTGGGGCCTCATGAAGCACATGTAACTCACACGTCTCTTCACCTTGGGAGCCACGTGAAATATTTTTCAAGTTGCATATAACTCACCCACAGAAAACAATAAAAACTAAATTTTTCATTAAATTAGAAAGGCTCATTTTGTTTTCAAAGTTTTAATTCTATTTTAGTAATAAAACACTGTGGCCCCAAGGGAAAAAAAAATTTGTTTTCTAGTGTGGCAGTCAATGTGTTAACTCTATAGTATAATAAGCATGGACACCTCCACTACCATTATCTTACAGCACTGGTAAACCGAGCACCTCTTCACATCAGATGTGTTTAGTACTGTTTTCGTATTCTAATTTGGCAAAAGATGAATGCCAACTAGTCAGAGAAGGGCCTTAGGCTTCCCAGAGACGGGTGGCTAGATTAATTTTTCTCTGCGTGGTGGCTGAAGACTGAGGTGGGGAGGGAAGCGGATGTTAAGGGTTATAGCAAAATAGAGAAATGTTTTTCTAGGCAAGAAGTACTATATCAAATGGTCCTCAGAATATTTTTCCATAAAAAATTCAGTCAGTCTAACATTATCACAACTATTTTACATTTTCATTTTAATTGTAGTAGAAACTTTGAATTTATTCATCAACTGGAAAGAGATCCTACCTTCTGTAGACACAGATATACACACCCACACCCCCCCATTTTTTATATATATATATGAGTTTTGGATTATGACTAGTATAGCACTTTAAGTTTTCTCAAGTATCAACAAGTTATTGCCTTCAATATTGATTGGAAATGTTTTTCTTTTCTATTGAAGTTTTTATTATAGATTCTTCCATTTATATTGAAAATTTGAACAATTAAGCTCCTATTGGAACTTTTCCTTAAGCCACATGAGCACGAACAATCTCTGTGACACTTCTGGGTGCTGGAGAAACACGACAGTGGCTGGAGTAGCCAAGAGCAAGACTGAATGTAAGCAGAGTGCCTTAGTTAGAATGGTAAAGTAGTCTTGGAAGGAAGAGTCAGTGGATATTCCACAAAGAGGACTAGCACTTCGAGAAGCCTCCCATTCTGGCTGGGGAAAGCCCTTTTGGTGTATGTACACTAGTGTGGGGCCCAGAAGCTAATTCATGAAGAATAACAGGATGAGAACAACAGCAACCGTAACCCATGGAACAACATAAGAGTCATGAATGAGATCCACCAGCCCCAGGCCGAGTTAGAGTCGGAAGCCAGGAATGTGGCCAGGAGTTTCAAGATTTGTTCTCAGAAGATGAGCAGGATGAGGTATTGGGAGTTGGGGGCACAGGCACGCAGCCTACCTGACTGCTGACCTCAGGGTGCTAACAGGTGGAGCAGCCTCCCACTGTGAGATTAAATGGGGCCCAGTTTTGTTTCGAAACTCAGAATAAACTTGTGAACGCAGAAAACTCTAAGCCAAGAGATCTAAACGTCTAGAAATACTAATGACATTTCTGGGAGTAAAACTACTTAAAATTGTATTTTAAAGTTTCTAGTATTGTAAAATTTGCATGAAGGATCTCTGGGGCCTACTCAAGAGTAGGGCATAGGAAGATTGCACCCAGCTTCCCAAATTTGAGTGACGAATACTTTACTGTGGTGCTGGGCAGTAGCCTGACATTTGCTTTATTGGTAACCTGTAATTAGGATTTTTCTCTAGATTTTACCAGCAGTGATCTAAAAAAATACAGGGAGGTCCCAGAAATAGGGATAGATTCAAGAGTCTGTACTGCATTTCAAATGATTCTAGATGTGTACATGAAATAACATTTGGAGAGGAGGGGCGACAGGAATTTGACTCCCTGGGCAGGTCTGGTGTGTTTCTCGTAGCCCTCACTAGTTAATCAGGACTGAAGTTCGGACCCAGCATAGTGAGTGAGCAGGAGGCTGCCCATGAGACCAGCTTGCTAGTTCTGCCTCACTGGAGCCACGTCCTCAAAGGCCCACGGTGCTGTGCCCACACCAGCTGGGGCTGCTCTTGCCCCAGTTGCGCTGCAGTCCCGCTGTCCCTGCGGACGGCTGCACCGAACGGGGGTTCCACGGACCAACAATGATGCCGTAAGGGACGCCAGAAGAGCTGCAGTGCAAGATGCTAGGAGAGATTATACCAAAGAAATCAAGCCTTTCATGCTGATGCTTCTGAGAAGATGAGGGTGAGCTGTGACAGATACCGTGGGGGGTTCACACACATTCCATGCCAGGGTATTCAGCTAATAAATCCCATCCTCAAAAAGCACCTATTTTTTTAAGAAGTCCATTTTGTATATTAGAAGGAAAAGTGAGGAGGAGGAAGAGGATGAAAGGCCCGGGCAGATACAAAGCTCCCGTATATTTAAGAAGGAACTCTTCTGTCCCCCTCGACATGACTGGCTGTTGCTCAAACCTCAGCTCGGGAACACGGTACCCATGTGAGCCTGAAAGGTTTTTCTAAAAAGACATGGTAGTTTTAATAGGTTTGTTGAAAGACTTCTTGGGAAATTTCTTAACAAATTGCACTTGTTTATAAACCTTCCTACAGAGCTGTTTACCGTTCGTCATCACCATCATTTAATATTTGTAAGTGCCCAGAAGGTACCAGGTGCTACGCGGCTGCCAGACGCCCCCGCCCTGCAGCTGTTTGAGATTAGAGTAGGTTGCACTGGCCGCTCCGGAAGCTTCCGCCCAGCTGGGCTGCAGGGCCTCTGAGTTTAGCCCAGCTTCTCATCCCACCCACCCCCATGGTTTTTTTTTAAATCAAGAAAGTTTCAGGGAATCAAAAGAGGCTGGAAATTTTTTAACCTAGCAGAAGTACAGAGTCATATATTTTGCTACGAATGTTAGTGCAGTACAGAAAGCACGCTTCGCCCTTAATGTGTGGACAGGACGTGTGTGTCTGCACTCGTGATAACCTGAATGTTGAAGCAGCCCTGGGGCTTCAGGGTAGCGTTTGTGAAAGGTTAAACCACACTGCTTCAGAAACTTGCTCCCGATACTGCCTGGTTATCCCTTCCCTTACCAGTGTGTCAAGAGCGTCCTGCGTGAGCACGCTGGGCCGGGCTTTCTGTTGACGAACGCAGGACGTTCTGGAGTGAGATGAAGGCGGAAGTAAGAGGTCGTCGTGCTCAGTGATTTGACTCATAACAGTCCTCATCCCAGTCTCTCCTTACTCCTCCTTGGCCCTGCCCGCACTCTCTGTATTTGAAAATCTTGTTTTTCCCGCTCTTCTTTCAGGAGCTTCACCTCTACTTCCGTATTATAAAGTGTATAAATCTCTCAGTGAAAGGTCCCCTCCGTCACCAGTGGCGCCACCCTGTGGTTTGCTGTGGTACTTTGCCGTGTACTCTGTGGCTTCGTTACTGTGTAAATAAATTCATTTTAATATATACTAAAAACCAGACAAATGCTTGTCCTTTCAGCAACTTTTCCGCACAGACTTGCTGGGGAGGGTTTGGTTGCAAACACGGTTATTCTTGCCCCCCAGGCTGGATGCCGTGTCTGTAAGGCAGGAAATGATGGCTTCCCTGTGCCCGCTGCACCGTGGACCCTCATTCGCCGTGGACACGACTGGGGGTTGCCTGGTTGGTTTTGTTGCTGACCTTGCCCCTGGGCCCAGGCAACACACAGAGAGCGTCTAGGGCCACACCAGTATGGGATTTGCTCCTCAGCAACACGGACCTGCAGTCTGGCAACCACTTTTCTGGAATATGCCTTAAAAACAATGTTTGCAAATGACTGTATTTTCTCTTTAGTCCCTCCTTAATCTGAGAAAAGTAGGCCCCGAAGAGTGAAGGTGTTGGGCTTTCCGCACGCCTCAGAGGGCTGCAGCCCTGCTGTGTGAGATCACCCCCTGGTGACCAGTCACCTCCGGGATTCCTGGGTTTGCACTCGTGTCTGAGAGGCTCTGGCTGACCCAGTGGAAATCACAAGAGCTGTGCAGATACGAGCAGGGCAGGGCCTTGCACAGTGTCATCTGCAGAATCCACATGCCTGTGGTATTCCTTAAGGCATGTGGTCACACAGGGTCCTCCCGAAGGCAGAAAAGCCAGTGTGTGGACACTTCAGCCAAAGAGAGGCGGCCACCTGGCGCAGGCAGGAGTCAGCAGTGGCAACAACAGCTGCTGTGTTACTGGAGGAGAATGGACGAGAGAGCAGATGTAGAGTCTCAATTTAGACCAGATTTTAGAGCTCCAGACCCCTTCCAATGTCTCCAACCCCGTGTTTCTGCTCTTCTCTGCTAGCAAGCACGCTGGGATTTGCAAACATTGGTTTTAAGGCATATTCCAGAAAAGTGGTTGCCAGACTGCAGGTCTGTGTTGCTGAGGAGCACATCCCATACTGGTGTGGCCCTAGACGCTCTCTGTGTATTGCCTGGGCCCAGGGGCAAGGTCAGCAACAAAACCAACCAGGCAACCCCCAGGGACACGGGCTCTGCCCACTGCAGCTTCTGGCCTGCTCGCTGGGGAAGAGCCTGGGGCACCTTCCCAGCTGTCAGCACAACACGCTGGCTTCTGGGGGACAGGAGCCGAAGAAAGAAGTAAGCAGTTAGGTCTGGGCGGTCACAGAGACAGCCCACTAGGGCTGAGTCGCTGTCTAGAGTTCTGCTGGCGTGAGTGGCCACCCCGGAGCCCTGAGAGGATATGGGCACGTGGACAGTGGGACCTGCCAGACTCCAGGGGAGGTGGAACAGACCAGAAGAATTGAGTTTCTGTTTTTCCGTGGGATCACTTTGTTCTTCGGCATAGCTGGAGAGAAACCATCCTATTCCCACCCCCACTGCCTCGCCCAGCAGGGGACCCATTCCTGGGAATCCCATTTGTGGGTCCTCAGTGAGCCCACCCTTCTCTGACTCTGGGATCCAGAGATGACGAAGTGCCGACATACGGAGGGGGCTCGGGCAGCCACGTGCCTGCAGAGCGGCTGCGTTTAACCCCAGCCACGGAGAGTCTTGGTTTTGTTCCTGCCTGAGGGGGGCTGGCATGGGGAGCTCTCAGGGCTCGAGGTTGCACGTGCGCGCCCTGCTCCAGGAGCTCCCTGCCTCCCCGCCAAGGCCCAGCAAACTGTGCTTCCCTTCGAGTGCGCCTGCGCTCTGGAGGATGGACTGTCATCAGTGCGTTAGGAGCCAAAAACTGCAGTTGGCAGATCACAAGCTGTTGTTAAGAGCAGCTCAAGGCAATTACAGCTGAAACCTAAAAACTGGATTTCACACTGGGTAGGGGCAGGAGGGAGTTGGTTGCCAAGATCCAGTTCTCTCAAATTGCAAACCTCTAAGAGGAAACAGGCTGCCTGGACACAAACCAGCTTCCACGAGATCCCAGATAACGGTCTGTGCTCACACTTGCACAGCCAACAGCTCCCTCACCCTCTGGAAGATGCGATGGAAGCCACAGGAAGGCTGAATGGTCCTGGCCACCAGTCTCAGCTTAAGAATCCAAGTGGGGCTGGGAGGGCTTTTACGGAATCTGCAACTGTGGGGACCAGGGGGTTGTCTAGAGAAGCAACTCGCCTGCCAGGGGTCAGTGGAGGGACTTGGGTCTGTCTGCCCCACACCACCCATTGCTCACCAGCCCGTCGTTGAGCTGGAGTCAAAAATAGAGCAAAAACTTCCCAACCTGTGGTTCATGTTTCCACTCTCTCCCTCTCACCCAAGTACTTCTAGCGCCACTCTCCACCGAAGACCCAGGGGTATATCTGAAGCCACTCCAGCCCTGTAGCTTGACAGGGCCACCCCTCTCCATCTTGGTCCAGTCTGGCTCCAGCTGCCACAGGTGTCTGCCTCACCCAAGCCCTCCCGGCCCTGCCCGACTGATGCCACCTGATGCTTAGGACAGAGCCCACTCTGAGCCTTGAGGTCTGCAGGCCTGCACCCTCAGGGCGCGGCCCGTCTGCGCTTCTCAGCTTCCCCCACTGACTCTTCCTTTGGGTCAGCTTCCAGGCCCTCTGTGCTCCGGGCCTGGGCACTGCTGCAGAGAGCCGCCAGGCTGCAGCCCATTGAGGTGTTAACAGGGACAAGCCCCAAGACGAGCTCTTCACACACGGCCTGGCTTCATCCTCACTTCCGCCCCACGTGATGGCTCCGTTCCTCCTTCATTTCGGATGAGGAAAATTAGGCCCATTTTTGTACTCAGCTAATCAAAGCCAGGATTTGAACCTAGTGTTGCTGAAAGTTCAGCACTTGTCCCTGAGGCCGCATCAGAAGAATGAGCACAAGTGGTTTGAGGAGAAGGAAAGAGGAGTTTATTAATTTTCGGGCAAATGAGGGGGTTGACAGACAGCCGTCTCAAAGTACCAACGCCCTGTCTCCAAGAAGTAGGGAGACTTTTAAAGGTTCTGATTGATCCCATAATCCCATCTTTGGCTAAGACAATCTCATGACCTCCACCTGGGCAATTCCCCGGAGCCATCTCCTGTGGCACAAAGAACAAAGGACACTCCCTGCCCCTCCCGACAACTGGCCTGAGGCATAGACGTAGGTTTAGCTCTCAAACAGGGTGGGGGGTTTGAAGAGAGAGAAAACATTGTCACCCTTTTTCAGGCCATTCTCTCTGTTACACTAGACCTGCGTGACTTCTAGTTCGGTGCTCTTTCTTCCACCCATTCCTGTCACCTGTGTGCAGCGAGGACATCAGGAGAACCGTCCAGCCAAAAGGGGAGCAGGGGCGAGCTTCCTGGGGAATGGTCACAGAGCCTTGACGGAGGGAGGCCTTTTTTGCTTCTGTTGTTTCATTCATTGAGTGTCATGTGCTGGGCGCCCAGTGTCGGACAAAGCCAGCAGGGGCCCTGCCCCAAGTGTGACAGGCATGGGGAGAGGCAGTGCCAGCTGGAAGGGGAGCGTAGGGAGCAAAGGCCCTTGGCCCCCTAAATGTTCACTGAAAAATCACTGACGTGGCAGATTGATTAGCAGGAGAAAAGACATACAATTTTATTTTAACGTGTATACATGGGAATTTTCAAAATGAATGCTCAACTCCCAACGGGGCTTAGAAGCTCACATGCCCTTCTGGTAAAATGGGCTATGGCAGGGGAAGAGGAACTCTGCAGCGCGGCGATGAAGGATTGCTAGGGAGGACGAATGGATGGGGAGCAAAGATTAACTGGCAAATAGCTCTCTTTGGAATTCGAATGAGCCTGAGAGATGGGACATTGTCAGGTGTGGTCACATTCCTGGTCTTACAGGGAGGAGGAGAAAAGAACCACTTTTCTCCTTGGTGGGTCTGGATCTTAGGCAGATAAAGAAACTTCAACTTTTGGGGGACAGCCGATGGTGGCGTTGGAGAGGAAGGACAGATCTTGAGGCTGCTTCTGTCAGTCCAGCATGTCAAAATGCCATATTCTGGGGTATTGGTTTCTGAACCCCAACAGGTGCCTGCCACTGCCGTGTGCCTAGGGAACAGGTTGGAGGATCAGGCCAGGGTCTGGAAAGAACCATCTTCCCTGGAAGCCAGAGGCCCGTGGGCAGGACCAAGCATTTGTCCTGAAGACAAAGGCAAGGACGTCTGGAAGCACATTCTGGGCCCCAGGGATGCTATTTAGCCCTATGGAGCCCAGACACAGGTCAGGGTCAGGCAGGCTCCCTCTCAGCACCCACCTTTATGCCCCCCCATCCCCCGCCGGGCTGGCCACAACCACTCTCTCCCTCTGGAAGCCAAAAACTGGTTTAGAGGGATCTTGAGCAGATTTCTTAACCTCTGTGAGCTCCACTCACCTCATCTGTAGAATGGGGTCTTGCTGCCATGCCCTCCTAGGCCAGAAGCTCAGAGGATGGGTGAGTGAGGTAACATTTGTGCGAATGCTTTAGCCTGCGTTGTTAAGAAGCAGAACACCCCTAGGCCTTCAGAAGGAGGCTGGGGAGGGAGAAAGGCGTTTTGCTGGTTCTGATAAAACTGGCCTTAGACGGGAAGAGTGGCTTCTGCAGGAAAGGCTGTTGCCTTGAAGGGACAGTCTGAGGGGGCCCCACGATCCGGATCCGCATACCCCTGATTTTGCCCACTTTCTTGCCTTCCAGCCAACTTCAGGTCAGCTCGTCCTGCCTTATGGAGTGGGTGAAGGTCCTGGACTGAGAAGGGGCCTCCTTTCCAGAGCACTTGCGTGTGTGGTGGGGCAGGCTCACCAGGGGGCTGCCTAAATGAGGCATCAAGGAGTAACAGAGAGCAGGGCCTGGAAAGGGGTGAAAGTGTTTTCTTGTCCCTTCAAACCCCTGCCCCTTTCTGAGAACTAAAACCTGCATCCCTGCCTCAGGCCAGTGGTCGGGAGGGGCCGGAAGCGTCCTTTGTGTCACAGGAGATGGCTCAAGGGAATCATCCTGGTGTCTTGCGAGGATGATTCGGAACCTTTAAAAGCTCCGCACTTCTACTCAGAGGCAGGACGTTGGCACTTGGAGACAGGAGTCTGCCCGCTTCCTCATTTGCCCGAAAATTAATAAACTCCTCTTTCCTTCTCCTCAAACCACTTGTCCTCATTCTTCTGATGCAGCTTTGGGGGAGGGGGGGAAGTGCTGAACTTTGAACCTTTGGTAACAAAGGAACCCCCAGGGGGCAAAATGTACCTTAGCTAAAGAGAACGCGGAGGGCGATGTTGGATGCGCTGCAGAGCTGGGGAGTCGCTCCTCCCACAGGGCAGAGGAGTCTCTCTAGAAACCAGCCCCAGGGCTGCCTCCCATGAACTAGCTTAATTCTATCTGCACCAAAATCCTGTGAAGTGTCCCCATTTTACCCCTGAGAAAACAAGCCAGAGAGATTTTGTTTGTCCCAAATCCTTAGGTAGGGAACTAGGATTTGCCCTCAGGCAGGCAGCCTCCACCTCCCTGCTAGGCCGTGGCAGTCCTCCCCCACTCTCTGGCTGCGTCCCGTCCCGTGTTGTCAGTGGCTTCCTGGTGCCCAGAGAAGAGGACCCCATGCAGTGTGCATGTCCTGCCACCTCCTGATGCTTGTTGCCGCCCCCAGCCCCGCAGCAGCCCCGCCCCCAGGCCGGCCTCCTCGCTGCCCTGCCAGGCGCCGCCACAGATTCTTCCACCCACGTCGCTCCTCTCCTTTTTCTCCATGTTCTTCAGGGCCCCATGCAGCTGAGAAGCTTCTAGGGTGACTCCAGCTGGACGCGTCCCCTCACCCATCTGAAATTAGCAACCGGCCCCGCAGATTCAGCGCCTGTGAGTGCGTGTCCGGTGCAGTCACCTCCCCGCCCCAAGCACCTGGGCGGAGGACTTGGCTTTGGCTGCCGGCTTGCTGTCCCCGGCGCCTGACTCACACTCACAGGGAGGGACGAGGAAGACAACTGCCCCTGGCTGCTCCAGTGCGCCCGGCCCTGGGCCAGGTCTTCCCACGGATTACCTCATTTGATCCCCACTCCTGCCCTGTGACACCCGTTTCACAGGTGAGGAGACTGAGACTCAGAGTGGGTGAGAAGCTTACCCGAGGCTGCACAGCTGGTAAGTGGTAGGCTGAGATTCAAACCTCGGCCTGGCTGACGTGGCAGCCAGTTCTCCTCTTCACTTCAGGAGTCCTGTTGGCCTCTTTTTGTGCCAGTGGATGGGCCTGGGCCCCGTGGGCTTTCACTCCCGCTGCGACAGACCGGGGTACCCAAGGAAGCTTCCTGGCACGCACAGAGAGTAGATGGGAAGAAAGGGGCGGACACGGAAGGACCAGCCAGGCGGAGCAGTTGGACTTGTCAGATGCCACCTGCAGGGCCGGCTCCCTGTCCTGTCGACCTCGCTGCGCCCTGCAGGCCAGCGGGGCACAGGGCACTGGCTCTGGCTGTCTTCGGACATTCTAGAGACCTCTCTCAGAAGGCCCCAGGGCAGGCTGAATTTATCAAACAATAAACCGCAGCCCCGCCGGCCTAGCAGGTACCTGTGTGCCTTACAGTGTCCCCACCGGGACGGCTTCTGGAGCCAAAAAGGCAAACGGGTGGCCACCAGCTGCCACAGAAGCCACTGCAAACTTCTTTTCCTTTTTCTTTTTCTTTCTTTTTATAACTTCTGGTTAATAATCTGCTTTCCATTCACCTACCCTTCCAATCCCACTCTGCAAATACGCACAAGACATGCACGTAGCCTGGAGGGTTCCACTCTCTTCCAAAAATGGGATCTTACTGTGCACGATACTCTGCAAATTGCTTTTCTCACTTAACAATGCATCACAGACGTAGCACTTAAAAGGCAGCTTCTCTCACTAAAAATAGTCGCATTACATAACATACAGGTGTATGCATTTTATTGTTATTCTTTCTGCTTGTCTGGGCATTCAGTCACACCCTCGTAGGGAGGGCTAAGCCACACAATGTGAGAAACGACACCCCTCTCCTGAGATGCACAGAGAGATGAGCTATCAGGTTGTCTTCTCAAATATTTTAATAACATTGGAATTTAAAATCTCAATCGGTTTTTTCTGGGGAGAGAAACTTTACAAAATGTTTCTCAGAGTCACTTGGAAGAATAAACAGATGAAAGAAAAGCAGAAATTGTCGAAATTGAAGGCACAGTTGAGCATATGAAAGAGCTACGATCGATGAAATAGTGCGATACAGGTACCAAAAAATGGTCAGTGTGACAGAGTAGGTCATCTAAAAATAGTACCTAGCGTGAAACTAGGAAAGTGTGGTACGGGGCCAGTAAGACGTCACTATATAGAGAGCAAAAGACGTCTTACCCCATGAACTACACTGGTACAATTGGTTGCTATTTGGAAAAAAATCCATCTGCATACTGTAAACCAGTATAAACCCAAACAGATCAAACAAAGAGTTACATACCACAAAAGCAAGAAAAGAAGGAAAGAAACCTTAAGAACTAGAAAGAATGCTAAGTCAATACCTATTTTATCTTTTGTGGAGAAGACTTTCTAGGCTAGAAGGCGTCTGAAAGGGGCGGATCAATAGGTTTGACTAAAGATGATAAACCTGTGTCCACTGAAAACAGTAGAAACAACTGAAAAGTAAATAACCAGGAAAACTATTGCAACTAATAGAACAGACATAGGGTTACAGTCCTGAGTTACAAAGAGCCATTGGAAATCGGCAGGAATATGAAACACCAGCAGACGGATGAGAACAGGCAGGTCACAGAAGAACCCAAATGTTTAACCTTTCTAGAAATAAGAGAAAAAACTAAAATGGCACATCTAAAAAACATTTTAATAGCCTTTTCTGATTATAAAAGTAATGCCTGTTTATGGTAGAAAATTTGGAAGATAAAATTGACCCACTAGATCACTATCAGAAACGACTGCCACGGACATTTGCGGCATATCCTGCAAGTGTTGTTTACTCTGCCTTTTTTTTTTTTGAGACAGAGTCTCACTCTGCTGCCGGGGCTAGAGTGAGTGCCATGGCGTCAGCCTAGCTCACAGCAACCTTAAACTCCTGGGCTCAAGCGATCCTCCTGCCTCAGCCTCCCAAGTAGCTGGGACTACAGGCATGCGCCACCATGCCCGGCTAATTTTTCCTATATATTTTTAGTTGTCCGATTAATTTCTTTCTATTTTTAGTAGAGACGGGGGTCTCGCTCTTGCTCAGGCTGGTCTCGAACTCCTGAGCTCAAACGATCCGCCCGCCTCGGCCTCCCAGAGAGCTAGGATCACAGGCGTGAGCCACCGCGCCTGGCCTGCCTTTTTCTTTTTTAATGACGAGCACATCGTTGGCATCCCATTTGCTGCCTGTCAGACTAGCAAAGCTTTTTTTAAAAGCTTGTCCTCAATGCCAGTGACAGTGCACACGGCTCAGTCGACGTCAGTGCAGCTGAACTGGATGGGAAGCTGGGGTGTCAGGCAAAGGCTGACCCCGGTAGGCCAGGCGGGCTGTGGATTCAGAACTCCAAGGTCCAAGTGCCAGAGTCAGCAGGGAGCTTTTCAAAAGAACAGACCACCCAGCTCCAGTGACTCAGAGGCCCCCTTCACCCAGGGGTCTCTGCCCCTAGTCGGCTGCCTGGTTTAGACCCAGGATCCAACTCCAGAGAACCGCGTGGCCTCGGGCACTCTCCGAGCTGTGGTCTCAACGGGAATCCCGCCTCCCGGGGCCATTTTCAGGGTCAAAGGACGCAATGCAGCCGATGTGTTTCGCCCCTTGCCTGGCGATAGGAAGTGCTCAAATATTGTTAGATCAAAAAGGCAAGCTCCGAGTGGGTATTTGTTTTCTGTCTTTGTAACTAAGGACCCTCAAGGGATCTTCTTCTGAGCAAAGGCACTGTGAATTCAGGACTCTGCCTCCTGAGAGTCGGAAAGCTGCTTGCAGCTTTCGAGTGGCAGCTTCTCCAGGTTTCCAAATGTCTCCCCGCTGAATCTCAGAAAGCCTTAACGGTCCTTCTCTGAACACCTCCTGTCCGCCCAAGGTGACATCCACGTCAGAGGCAGAAATGGGTCCCGGCCCCTGAGTCCAAGCTGCCTTCCTCCCCACACAGTCTTGCCCCTGGACTGGGGGTGCCAGGCACAGCAGCGAGCGGGTGGGGGCGGTGGGCTGCAGTCGGAAGTGGGGGCGAGGACGAGAGGAGCTGCTGGGGGCCCCTCCAGCGCTGGGCCGGACGCTCGCTAGAGGGTCACTGTGTCCAGAAGCGTCCTTTCCTTCCACGGACAAAGCGCTCAGCCGACGCAGCCCCCCCACAGAGCCCGCTGTCCACATGGGGCGGTCGTCCCCGCCTCCCAAGGCACATTTATGCCTTGCTATAATAAATGCTTCAGCCGAATGTCCTTTATTTTGGGGAATGTCATTAAACTACTTTTGTGGAAACATTTTAATTGAATTAGATTGTTTTCTGATTGTAATAAATGTTAATTAATCGAGTGGGCCGGGTGTCCTTGGACCTAGCTGGCTTCTCCCAGTTTAATTAGGAGGTGAATGCGGACTTATTTCTTTTTGCCATGAGTCTGTGGTTTAAATTTATCTTTTGTGCTAATAAAGCGATCAGGCGAATGCAGGGAGCAGATTATTTCTTATATCTGAAATTTAATAATAACCTGCTTCGCTCACAGAGCTGAGCGGCAGCCTCTGCCCGGCATCATCCGGGCGTGACCCAGTTCTCCTGTCTTGGCTTAATGAGGTTTCTCCATTTCTCTTGGGAAAAGAAAGAAGTTTTGAGTTTTGCAAACATCTCTTTGTCTCCCAAGGATAGCAGTCACCTGGGGGGATGGAGGTGCTGGCTTCCTGGGCACAGCCAGCCTGAGTGGGAGGTGGCCTGCAAGGCAGCTGGGACTCCCAGGCTTTTCGGTCACCCCTGGAACAGGTAGGCCGTGGGCAGTCACTGAAATTCAGAAAAGCCAGGAGACCCCGGAAGCTTCCTCATCGTAGAGATGCAGAAACGACAGCCCAGAGAAGGAAGCGGCATGCCCAAGGCCACACAGCATGGCTCTGCACCCCACAGCATCTTTGACTAGCAGCCGGTTCAGCCTGGGCCAACCAATACTGCCACGAGCCTGAGCCTGGGCTAGGTGTGAGGGCGGAGGCAGGTCCAAGGTCCTCAAAGAGGCTGCAGAATATTGACAGCGATGGTTGTATAAACTGGGTAACAACAGACAGATCCATACACCATAGAAGGCAGTGTGAGGGGCCAGGCATATTACCTTGACTTGTGGGTAGTAAAGGCAGTCTGGGGAGCCTTCTGAGAGAAGATGTGTCTGCACTGGGTTTTGAAGGATGAATAGGAGTTCCCCAGGTAGACAAAGTGTGAAGGTTATTCCAGACAGAAGCAAGAGTATGTGCAAAGCCAAGTTCATTCTTGTATGTTCTGGAAAACACATAAGAGCCACAGGAGGCTCTCAGCAGAGACAGGACATGCTCAGATGTATAATGTAGGAAAGATTCCCTCAGGCTACGGCAGTGGAAGGAGGCCAGAGAGGGAAGGAATCTAAGGGTAGAGAGAGCTGGGGGAGAGAGGCTGGGAGCTCCCAGCTCAGCTCATGGGCATGGAGAGGGAAGAGCAGGGCCAGATTCTCGAAATACTTAGTAGGTGGAGTCAACAGTTCCTGGCAGTCCGGGAGGTCAGGCGTCCCGAGGAGATGCCCAAGAGGGAGCAGGCGAGGAGGAACGAAGGGTGCTGCCCTCGCTGGGGCAAGTTCCTCGGCAGCTGAGTGTCTTGGCTTTCCCTTAATGGTGCCGCAAGGCAGTGAGACTTGCAGTGGCAGTGACAGCTCACGCCCAGCAGCTTCCCTAGGCCAGATGCCGTTCCCTGTGATCTGCCGTGTGGTGCGTTTAATCTTCAGGACAACCCTGTGAGGTAGGTCCTGTTCGCACCGCATTTCACCAGTGAGAAAACCTGGGCGTGGAGACAGTCAATGATTTGCCCAAGCTCACCAGGCCCAGCAAGAGGAGAGCGGGAGCCCCTCTGCTCTCCCCCCAGCAGCGCGTGCTCCACATTCACATGGGGCTTAATCGACTCCTTACCCAAAATTATCTGCTATAATGACAACAAGAGTCTAGGTTTTCCTTCGAGAAAACAAAAGACCTTCCCGGCACCAAACATCATTCCCCAGGAGCATGGGGCCCCAGACAGCTGGTTCCTTCCTCATCCATTCCCAGGGCCCTCCTGCCGGGCAGGAGCAGGTGAGGACCCGGGCTGGGCTTCCTTCCTTAAGGCCCCACGGCATGGCCAGAAGGGCCCAGTTCAAACACGGACTCCCTGTGCGGTCCGGGCAGGTCCCTTTCCTCGCCAGTCTCAGGCACTGAGCAGGTCTGCACCAGCCCCTCCCAGGGCTGCCGTGGGGTCCCGGGGGCCACGTGGGCAGGACTCCTGGCACGTAGTAGTTGATGGCTGCCATGATTGTGGCTGCCTATGCCTTGCTCCTGGGTCTCTCAAGGCCCAAGGGGTCTGAGGACACAGAGAAGTGTCTTCACAGGGGCAGCCACTAACCCTAGACATTGGCCCCAGGCCCTGCCACCCAGGAATCAAGCTCACTGCTTGTAGAGCCCCTTCCTTCTGCAGGTCCCCTCCCCTGCACAAGCCCCCGGTTTGCCGGGAACCCCAGGCATACCCTTCCCCACCCACACATCTACCCCATCTCTGCCTGGCAGGACTGTGTTCACCCTTCAAGGCCTTGGTCTAGCCCACCTCCTCCCCGCCATCGAGCTTCTTCTCCCCCACCTGCTCTCGAGGTGCTTCCTGTGGGTGTCTGCCCCGAGCTTGCCTGCTCTGCACCGGCGCTTGTCTGAGGCCAGAGCGCTCCCAGGGCAGGCGCAGCCTGTGACCAGCCCCAAGCCTGGCAGCCCTTCCTGAGGCAGCTCTCACTGAGGGTTGTGGACGGATAGAGGTGGGAGGAAATCCACCTTCTCCGCCACATACACACTGTCTGGTTCCACTCCCCATCTTGTGGTCACAGCGGGCCTTCTGTCTAGCTCTGCCCCATCTGGCTCTGGGCCTCTCCTCGCTCTGCCCTTCCCCTCATCGAGCTGTTCCAGAAGCTCACTGGGCCCCCAGGGCATCCCTGCCCTGCCCTTCTCATTGGGACATGCCCTGACTTTGAGGCAGGGGCTGGCACCGGCAAGATGCCACTACCCGCCACGGTGGCCCTGTCCCTGGGGAAATAAGAGGAGCATGGCTTAGTCATCTACCGGCTCAAGGAGACGCTCACAACATCCAGGGAAGGAGCAAACCTGGATCCTTCCCAAGGAGGCCAGGAAAACGGGCCCTGAAAAGCAGGGCTGAGAAGCTTTTCCCTCCCATCCTCACTGCAGCGCAAAGCAGCGGGTCAACGGTCCCCAACTGATAGGTGTCCTGTCCCCCACAGCAGGATAGACCAGCTGTCAGTGCCAGATTAATGGCCGCAGTTAAAAGCAAAATGCCCTTGGTGTGGCCCACTGTCCTCCCACACCTGCGAGCCTGGAGGCTGAGCTCTAAGCCCCGGGAATGGGAGATTTGTAATGAAATCAGACAGGCCTCTTAGCCGCTGACGGTATCAGAGCGCAGGGGAGATGCAGACTTATTTCCTAATCTCCTGCGGAGCATCTGTCAGCCCCGCCACACAGCAATGTCATTCCCGTGCGCAGCAAGGGCCTTTCACGGGGCAGACTGTCGCTGCCTGCCTGGCTGCCCGCCCGCCCCCGCCAGCCCTGCGCCCGGTCCCTTCCTGCAGCCGCGCCCAGGCCGCGCAGGAGCGTGCACAGTCACCCCGATTCATTCACAAATTGCCTGCTGTGCCCCAACTGCACCGACAGGCAAAAGACAAAAATATCTCGTTAGCAGCGTCGGCAAACAGAAAAGGGCGCCACCGATAAAGCAGGTGCTGCGAGAGCTTCCCAGAAGCCGAGACGCAGGGAACAAGAAGGACGAAAAACGCACTGGTGCTGCGTAGCCCTGACCCAGACAACCCTGGGGACTGGCTTCCCCACGAAGGCACAGGGAGCCCCCGGCTGTGGCAGCAGGGGGCGGGGGGCCTCGGAGCTGAACCCAGTACCCCCCCAGCCCGAATGGACCCCCTGAGGGCACCCCGCAGACGCTGCGGGGCTGGAGGGGGCGGGGGGCAGCAGGTGCGTGGCCCGGGCACTGCTGGAGCCGCGCGTGCAGACCCGCCGCCACCCGGCCCAGCCCCTCGATGCCAACGGCGCCCCACGACACCTCAGACTTGAGGCGCAAGGAACCCTGTGGCCCCAGGCCCCAGTGGCCACGTGCTCCCAGGTCGTGCCTGTGGCAGGGAGCTTCCCGCCACAGCCTCCAACGAGGGCCGGGAGGGGCAGGAAGCGCCGTGTGCTACGGCCCCTTGCGCGCGCCGCGGTCCCTACCCAGACTACTGTTGTGTTTGCACTCGGCGCAGGCGCACATCGTAAATGAATGAGCTCGACAGTGACACCCGCATAACCCGCACCCGCGGCAAGACGCAGAACATTTCCGTCACCCCAGAAAGTTCCCTCGTGCCCCCTGCCCGCACCCACCCGCAGGCAGCCAGGGCAAGGGTCCTGTGGCGGCGCGCGGGCTTCGCCGGTCGCGAGCTCGGCGACTCTGCCACTCAGCACAGCAGGGACCCGCGTCCCTGTTGTTTCGTGCGTCAGCGGCCGGTTACTTTTTACTGATGAAAAGTGGTCTGCTGTAAAAATATGTTTATTGCAATTCGTTCATTTTTCTGCTGGTGAATATTTAGGTTTTCCCAGTTTTTGCTAAGAACAAAGCTGCTATGAACGCTTGCGCACAAGCCGTGCTGTGAACATACGAGTCACGTTCTTCCTGGGCAGGCACACCTGGAAACGGCATCCCCGGGCGCGGCTCGCTGCCAAACCGTCCTCCCAAGCAACGTGCGAGAATGACGGTCGCTCCACATCCTCGCCAGAATTTGGAGCTGCTTCTAAAGGAACTTTTACAAATTTGATTTGATTCAGCATTTTCCACCCTAACTGAGCCACTGAAGTTTTGAAAAATAATCCCTTTTAACATCCCATGGAACTAGCGTTCTGAAAGACGTATTTGGAGAATGAGGATATACAGCTTCGTTTGTAAGGAGGAGAAACGGGAACAGCGGCTCCCGCGCAAACCGCCAGACGCAGGAGGCCGAGACGCGGGAGGAGGCGGAGCCGGGTTGGGGGAGGCGCGGCGGCGCGGGGAGCGGCCCGCCGCGTTCCAGGGCTGTCGCGTGGGCGAGACCGGGCGGGCCAGGCGGAGAAGGAGAACAGGGAAACTACCACCACGACGGCCAAGATGAAACCTGAAGAATTAATGAATCGGAATAAACTCTGCTCCCAACCAGTGACTGACGCTCGTGGTTACCAACAGTGGCTGGCGTGAGGGCGTCTCTACCCCTCTTTCCTCCCTGAAACCAATGAAACACCTTAAGAAGAATGAGAAACGGGGAAAAAATGCTCTTTTCCATGAAACGAGGCCCCTCCTAGCACCAACATGCAACGTGTGCCTGCCATGGCAACGCGGCGGAGAGCACGCTGAGACACGCGCTGCCGAGAACCTGCGGGGACAGAACCGAAGGCTCCTCTATTGGAGCAGCGAGGACCGGGTGTTTGCATGGGCTTCAGAACCTTCCCGAACACCACGTGCCCGCGCGGCCTGGCCGTGCAGGGAGCCGCAGGGCACTGATGGTGTCGCACAGCCCCGCCGCTGCGGGTCCAGGCGGCTGAGGAGAAGCGGGGCGTCGGCACGCAGACCCGGGCGTGCTGGGGCGCGGCGGCCTGCTCTCGCGGCAGAGGCTCGGCCGGAAAGCACCTTAGTTCCTGTGGCTGCCGTAACGCGTGACCACGAACTCGGGAGCTGAAAACAAGGGACATCGACTCTCTCGCAGTTCTGGGGGCCGGCGGTCCCAAATCGGCGTTGCCGGGCTGACGTCGAGGCCTGGCGGCGCGGGGCGCCCCCTGGGGGCGGGGGGAGAATCTGTCCTTCTCCACGCGGCTCCCGGTGGCTGCGGCACGCGTAGCTCGTGGCGGCGCCACTCCCGTCTCTGCCTCAGGGGTTGTGCTGCCCTCTCCTCTTCCGGATGTCAAATCTTCTCCGACCGCTTTCTCCTGAAAACATTTATGATGGCATTTAGGGCTCGCCCTGATAATCCAGCCTGATTTCTCCCTCTCAGGATCCTTAATTTAACCACATGTGCACAGTCTGCCATTTAAGGTGGCAGTCACACGTTCCAGGGATCAGGGCCTGGTGTCCTTGGAGGCCAGCGTTCAGGCTGCGACAGCAGGCATTACAAGGCACTGTTCCGCCAAAGAGCCGTACACGCAAAGCGACCCCCAAGTGCCCGTGGAGCTGAGAAACCAACGAATGAGGCAGCAGATCTAGTTTGTCGGTTTAGGATGATTCATGAGGGCGACTTACGGGCAGAAGCCTGGTCTTGGCTGGCTGCAAGACAGGTATGTCTCTGCCCACACCCCCAGAGCCAGGGCTTGTATCTTGGGGAAAAGTATACGTTGCTCTAGGAGGAACGTGGAGGTGGCTACGTCACAGCCTGTGATGGGTGCAGAATATCAAGGGTTGTTTTGGAGGAGAGGTGGGACGATGAATAGACGTTTCCACATAAACAGTAACCATCAGCTAGGCCTTTTGCAGGCAATCCCAGACTTGGGATTAGTCAGGCGGATTAACATTTAAAAATAAAGTCACTCTTGTCCCCACAGGCACAGACCAAACCAGAACTTACTTCTCTGGCTCCCTCTCCATGCTATCCTTCTATTATATAAAAACCTAGTCCAAAACGACTAGAAAAAGCTAGTTAAAAATGAATGATATAACAAACAAAAAGCGTGAAATAAAATGGCAGGAAAACCAAACATTTCATTGTCACAGCATAACTGTGACTTAGCTAAATGCCTCTATTTAAAGATAAAGACCCTAACGTTGGGCATGCACACACATATGCTCATATACGCACACATACATACACACAAGTCCGGCCATGCACCAGTTACACAATACTTAAAACAACAAAGATTAAGATTTAAGGTCTGGGCCAGGCGCGGTGGCTCACGCCTGTAATCCTAGCACTCTGGGAGGCCGAGGCGGGTGGATCGCTCAAGGTCAGGAGTTCAAGACCAGCCAGAGCAAGAGCGAGACCCTGTCTCTACTAAAAAAAATAGAAAGAAATGATCTGGACAACTAAAAAAATATATATAGAAAAAATTAGCTGGGCATGGTGGCACATGCCTGTAGTCCCAGCTACTCGGGAGGCTGAGACAGAAGGATGGCTTGAGCCCAGGAGTTTGAGGTTGCTGTGAGCTAGGCTGACGCCACAGCACTCACTCTAGCCCGGGCAACAAAGCGAGACTCTATCTCAAAAAAAAAAAAAAAAAAAAAGATTTACGTTCTGGCAAAGATATCCCAGCCAAAGGCTAATAAGAAGGAAGGATATACTTAGGTGAGACACAGTAGAATTCGAGGCAAGAAGCATTAAACAAGACAACATTTTTTTTTCAGATAAAAGATGCACTGTACCAAGAAGATGCAAAATGAAAAAGCCTTTAACCAAGCCATACTCTTAGTGGGAGAATTCATCAAAACATCTTTCTCAGATTCAAACTCAGTAGAGGAAAGAGAAGGTTTGAATATGACGTTAAACACACTTATGTGTAGTCCCCAGAGTCTGTTATCTTTTCAAATCCTCATGGAACAATGACAAAAAATTGACCACATACCAGGCCACAAAAAACTTGGTAACCAAAAAGTAGAAATCATATGAGCCACATTTCCCGATTACGATGTAATACAATCTAGAAACTAACAACAAAAAGATAATACCTTTACCCGGGTCTAACCACTTATAAATTTTCAAACATTCCTCTACACAGCTCAAGTGGAATTAAATAATAAAAATTGAGATTACAAACTGAAATTAAGAACAATGAGAATATTGCATACCAAAACCTAGACAGGAAGACTGAAGCTTTCCTCGGCACAGTGATCCTAGTCTTCAGCTCTTACGTGCAAAGTCAGTAACTCGTTCTTCCATTCCGAGTGCCTGTCGCGGTCCAGCGCTGCTTCAGGGGATCGGGCAGTAACCGAAAGAGAGTTTCTGTCTGCAGAGCCTACATTCAAGTGGATAATTGTAAGAATTACTGGGGGAAGAAAAATGTCCTGAATATTCAATTCAAGAAGCTAGAGAGGTACATTAAAATATTCTCAGAAAAGCAAGAGCGAGAAATAAAATATAAAAATTAAGGACTTAGAAAGAGTAATAAAGTACAATTGAATAGACTCTGCTGAGTCTATGAAAAAAGGGAAAACACAAATATATATCATTAGAGATGGCAAAGGGGAGATATAACTTCAGCTACAGAGGAGATTATATAGATTATAAGAAAATAATATTTAAAGCATAATGTCAAAAATTTGAAAACTTAGATAACACAGATATTATGGATAAGATGGATATATGTCTGGAAACATGTAAAGTAACAGGTTGGCTCAATGAGGGGTAAAAAACCTGAGTGGCCCAGTAACCACAGAAGTTGAAAAGATTGTTCAGATCTACCCACCAAAACACACAAATACCTAGATGATTTAAAAAAAAAATTAAAAGCAAAACTTGACAAACTTTCAAGACACCTACAGTCTTATTAAATTACGCAGAGCATAATGATGGAAAGAGGCTCTTTGCAAGGCTAGCACACAGAACAAACATTGGAATTACAATTACAAGCAGGATGGCTGGAGCGCAAACTGCCCCGAGGGAGAAGTTGTTGGCGGTTGGCAGCACTGTATATGTTCAGTTGGGCACATGGGTGGCCTGTCACCCAAACATAGCTGTGGGGACATCTCACATACTGTGGTACAGCCCTCCTCTCACTCCCACTACAATCGACATCTGTGGCTTCATGGGGTGTTTTCTATGGCCACTTTACAGGGGAGGAAAATCGTTGAACAGAGTTTACACACAGCTGGGCCACTAAATGTGGACAGCTACAGTGTTACTGTCCCACTCAGGGGAGCCCCAAAAGACAGTGGGGAAGGGAAATCCTCTCGGGAGCATTACGTCTTGTTGACACTTTCCCTGAACGCGAGAGGGCCTGACACCTAGAGCGGCGCTCGCTCGTGGGCAGCAGTGGATGGTTCGGCTGGACAGCCAGGGCTCAGAGCAAGGGCGGAGACTGACGACGGCGTGGTCTGGGGAGGAGAATGTGAGTGGATCGCTCAGAACTGACTCGGGGCAACGACTGCTCGTGCGCCATGCGGGCGCGCTCCACAATGTCCTCGCCGTGGAGGAAGTTCTCAACGCTCACGCGGACAAGATGGCCCACCCCGTGGATGAGTGGATGTCCGTGAGCCTCCTTCCCAAGTCACCCCGGCGCCCACTCAGAAATGAAGTAGTTTTGGAAGCAGGAAGAGAGGCCACTCGGTTAAGTCCAAGTGAGGACTTGGGTCTAATTTCCAGAGGCAGAAACCAATTCTGCAAATCTGATATCGCACTACAGTGAGGAGGACCAGGCAGCCATTTGATGGCAAGTTAGTTACGCTGGGCTTCTTCCATCATGGAGGGGCAGCGATTTGTCCTCATGGGCATAAAGGCTTGTATTGGAGTTGAGTGTGCATGCTCTCTCCACCATGCTTCCCTCAGCACCATCAGTGGACCGAATAAATGTCCTCCACGCCATCGCAGCAGCCACACAACACTGTTTCTGCCCGAGGAACCAGCTTTACATTCAAAGAAGCGAAGCAACGGGCTGATGGTCATGAGCTTCGCTGGGTCCTGTCACGCACGCAGGAGCCGCGGGCCTTACAGAAAAGTAGAATGCACTGTTGAAGGGTCAGTCACAGCACCCTGGTAGGCGGCATCTGGTGAGTTTGGGACGCTGTCCTCCGGCACGTGCTATCTGAGCTCAACCAGCAACCAAGTTATAGTGACAATTTACAGCAGTCTTGGCACTAAGGCGTGGATGTGGGAATGGTGCCCTTCACTATTAGACCAAATGACCCCCTTTCAAATAATTTGCTTCTTTTTCCCGCAACTCTACATCTGCTGGTTTGGAGGCTTTGATATCCAAGGGAGGAAAGCTTCAATCTGGAGACACATAATGGTTCCCCCAAATAGGAAGTTAATACTGAAAACCAGCCATTATGGGCTCCCCATGCCCCTGGAGGAACAGGCACAAAGGGAGGTCATGGCGTTGGCTGGAATGGTTGATTTTAGACCGGTGCTGTCCAATACCGCGGGTGCCAGCCACATGTGGCTATTATAATTAGTTTGGATTAAACAGTTCCTCAGTCACGCTAGCCACGTTTCAAGTGGTCAGTGTCCACATGTGGCTACTGGCTGCCATGTTAGGCAGAACAGCTATGGAACTTTTCCACCACGGCAGGAAGTTCCACAGGCCAGTGCTGTTGAGACCGTCAAAGGTGATGGGGAGCTTGTTACAACGGGGCATGAAGAAATGAGGTTGACCTCCGGGAACGCTCTGCCCTGCCTGCTAGTCCTCCTCTACGCAGTGCTAAACATGGAAGGGAGATAGGGCACCGGGGCTCGGACGCCTCAGGAATTGTGGTCTAGGCCGCCCACCAGTAAAGAACCCCAGCCAGCTAGTGTGGGCTGAAGGCCAAGTAAACATGGAACAGATGGTGGAAGAGGGAGGTCACACATCCTACCAAGGCAGAGATCCTATATTTTCTTCCTTGTGCCATATACCTATTACTATATTTTAATGAATTTCTCTTATTTTCCCCTTTAATCCATTAGTGTATATATTGTTTGCAGAATATTGAGACAGGATTGGGACAGAGGTACAGAAGGACTGGGCCTCACCCAGAACTATTGGACTTGAAGTTGTATAGAGTAACTGAGAGAAGAAGTGATGTTTTCAGTTTGTTAGGCTGCAGCTTTGCAGGTAGAGGAAAGAAGCCTGCACTGCAGTAGAACCAGGTTGGCAATTTTGCCTGCCGGAGCTTGATTCTCCCAATGGCCTTCCAATGTTAGCTCAAGTAGAATTGGTTTCTGTTGTTTGCAGACAAAACCTCTGACTGATATAGAAGTATAAGTATTGGCCAAGAATAGAGCACATGGCTATTTGCAGATGACATGCTTGTCTTCCTAAAGAATCAACAGGAAAAGAAATAGAAAGCATTAAAGAATTTACTGTGACATAAATGATAAATGTTTGAGGTAATAGATATGCTAATTACCTTGGTTTGATCATTACACAACGTATACAAGCATCAAAACACCACATTGTACCCCATAAATATGTGTTATTACGCGTCAATTGAAAAAAGTCAAGAATTTACTGAGGTGGCCAGATATAAAATTGCTTTCTTATTTATCAGCTTTATTCTGAAGGAAAACTTAATTTTAAAATCCCATTTTCAATGTAAAATAAAACCAGAGGCCAGGCATGGTGGCTCAGAGGGATCACTTGAAGCCAGGAATTTGAGGCCAGCCTGGGCAACATAGCAAGACCCTGTCTCTACAGAAAAATTTTAAAAATAGCCGAGTATGCTGGTGCATGCCTGTAGTCCCAGCTATGGGGAGGCTGAGGCAGGAGGATCGCTTTAGCCCAGGAGTTTGAGGTTGCAGTGAGCTATGATCGAGCCACTGCCCAATCTCTGCACAACAAAGCCTGCGCAACAAAGGGAGACCCTGTCTCAAAAAAAAAAAAAAAAAAAAAAAAAAAGAGAAAAAAGAGAGAATTCACTGCTTCCCCTGATGTAGTTAACCAATTTGTTATTTTATTAGTGACAGTTTTAGAAAAGTTTCCTTCAGCTTCATGACCTACTGGTAAAGTCATAAATTTGGGAGATTATTGTCGAACCTTTATCAAATTTCTTTTATAAATGAGCTGTAAGATCTCAGGGTGTTTCAAGTTTTCTTGTGTTAAGGACCAATCTTAACTACTCTGAATTGATGGTGCTCGTTAGCCAAGCCATTCAGATGCATTCTTAAATTGCTGCTACATTGCATTGAGCTACATAATTGTGTAATAAAATTACTCTTATGTTACATACACAGTACTTATTGATGAGTATGTGTGGGAGTTTTGTCACTGGGATACTTGTTTCTCTAGGCTGTCTTGCTGTGTTGGTGCAATTTCGTGTGCTATTTCATCCGGACCTGCCAGACCTCATCAGGACAGGATGCATCAGTTATACCAAGATGCGATTCCATATATTGGGATGCATAAAATATCTGACTTCACTCACAAAAGTACTCACTGCAGGACTGCTATAACACTCAAGCCCTGTAAACACTGAAATTCTGGTAAATTTTATTTTGCATGAATCCCATTAAAGAGAAACAAAATGTGTGGTGCATTTATAATGGTATATGCTGCATTACTGAATATACTCTTGAAAGGAGAGAACTTCCATTTAACTGGCCATCCATGAGAAATAAGCCTGATGTTCTGATGGTGGGAGAATTTTCCACAGACTGGCTTCTGGCTTTGTATATTTCAAACCTTGTTTCTGTTTCAGAAACTGCCAGTGCTGGGAGTGGCACATTCATATTTCAATATGGCCTCTGGCCCTGGACCGTCCTGTCGTGACGGTGGTGGGTGGGCATGGTGGTATTGGAGGGCAGGAGTATTACCCCTGGAAGCCATTCCTAAGCCAGAACAGCTAGCAATAACTTACCTATACACAGAAGTGACTGTAAACCTCATAATTATATCCCACCAAGCCAAGCAAATGTGTCTTTGACTCAACTTCCCATTAGCCAGATCCCAAAAATGCCAATGGGCATCCAGCACCATCCAGCATTCGTGGAAATATGACCGAGAAGTTGGAGTAGTAGAGAGAACCATCTTAATTGATTGTGGCTGAAACATTTTACTTCTGCGAGTTCTACAGAAACATTATGACCATGTAAATATATTGCTAGGATGCCTCCCAGGGCTTTGCATGGGGCCTGCCTAAGTGAGCGTAATTAACATCCAAGCGTATCTTCCCTCGGCTTGGGCTTCCGGAGTGGGAGCTGGGGAACGGGGAACAGTCCTATTAGTCATTCCTCTCAGCACGAAGCATGCCACGGTTCCACACGGCAACCCTCACACTTGCCCTCTCATTTCCTCACTGCAACGGGCAGGCATTGTCGTTCCCATCCCACAGAGGGAAAGTGGGGGCCCAGAGAGGAAGGACCCTAGGCCGCGGCCACACAGTTGGCAAGTGACAGAGCCCAGCTCTCTGTATCCCCGTCTGGGGCTCAACCCCTGCGCCAGGGCTGGACTGCCTCATTTGCCCCTCACGGAGGGGCGGGGAAGGGGTCACGTCCCCGTTTCATAGCGGCGCTATCCTTTGTGATCACCTCCTCACACCCACGCCTGGACAAGGGGCTTCTACGCGCATGCGTTTATGTAACTCTCGCAGCAGCCCGCGGCGTGTTATGCCCGTTTCCTGGTAGCGGAAACAGGCTCAGGGAGGTGCCATGGCCGAGTAAGGCTGAGAAAAGAGGCCTGGGAAACCGGGTCTCTGGACTCGCAGTTCAGCGCTCTTTCCCTGCATTTTGTTTCGTCCCCCTGTAGAGGCTGAAGGGACCTCAGAGTATCATCTGGCCCCCAGACCTGTTGCACAGGTGGGAAACTGCGGCCCAGAGAGGGAAGCCAGTCGCACAGCCCGTTGGGGCAGACGCCCGCCTGACCCAGCTGTCGAGTGGGTCTCTCCGCCTCTCGCCTTCAGGCACCCAAGAACCTTCAGTCTGCTCCCCCATGCGGGGGTCCCCGTTACAGGCCAGGCCTTCGCCCTGACCTCGGAGCGGCCTGTCCAGCAGTGGCCGGACCAGGCGAGCGCACTATCACCTTCTCGCCCAGCACCTACTTCGCAGCTGTCCCCTACAGCCCACGACGGGGGCAGAACCACGCGCCCACGGCCGCTGATTGGGCGACACGCGACCCAGGGGAGCCAATCCCGTCCGGGCAAAGCCGGGAGCGCAGGCGCAGTGGGCGCAGGGCCCCGCTGGCGGGGTGCGGGGCGCCCGGACAGCCTCTGCCTGTAAGGTCATCCGTCCCCTGAGCCTTAGCAGTCCCTGGGGCCTGCTCATGTTTCCGTGTCTTCACATTAACACACTTTCCCACGGAGTACCGCGGGACGGTTTTTGTGCCATGCAATTTAGACATTATAGGGTTAATTTATTTTTATTTTTATTTTCAAATAATGGGTAATATTTATGTGGTTCACAAATCGAAACACAAGAAGGGACACGTTAGGATGTCTTGCTCCCATCCCTGTTCCCACACACCCTATTCGTTAGTCCTCACTACATAACCACGTTTATTCATTTGTGGTGTATCTTTCCCACCATTTCTTGATGCAGATATGAGCAAATGCCAGTACATTTCCGAGCTCCCCCTTCTTACTGAGAGGTAGCATATACTTGTGTTCCTTGCAAAGCAAGCATACAGTGTGCCTTGCATTTTTTGACTGAACAATCCTTTTCAGATCATGAGATGATGCATTTTACATTCCACTGAAATCATGATGTCCTGGGCTCCTTGCAATAGAGATACCATAGGCTAAGGAGCCAGATTTTATTGGGAAATTTCAATATTTCCAGAATTCCAAAAGCCTCCTCTTCTTCTCAACAGCGGTGCTTAGCCATGTGAAGTCTCGTCTGCTACAGGCCATGTGGTGCGGAGAGGGCGAGGGGGCTCTGGCGAGGCTGGGAGAGAGAGATCAGGGTGGGCCTGTGCATGGACAGGCGAAAGTCAGATGTGAGGGCCGCACTCGCCTTGGGGCTAAAGCCCTGGAGAACAAGAGGGGCCGTACCGGGGGGCCTGAAGCGGTAGACTGTCTCCAGGGGAAGTCTTGAGCCAAAGGCTCTAGATCAACTCATTGGAAGCCGGTGACCCTGCCAAGGGGTGAGATGGGCCCCTGAGACTTCAGGTCGGACAAAGGAGCAGCGGTGTGTGGAGATGCTTCTGATCACTCTGCTAGCGGAGGACGGAGGAGGGAGGCTTCCACAGTGTCTGCGGGAGCCAGCAAGCGCCTGACCCAGGGCTTGGCCGGGACAGGGATAAAAGCCCATCATCATTATCTTCCCGCAGGCCCGCTGACCTCTGCCACCCTCACGTCCCCTGGCCCTTCCCTGTGGACTTCAGAAGTAGGTCTCTCGCCCAGCTCTGATTGCGCGGCTTATTTTTCTCTCGCCAGCAGTTGTTCCACCCATTGAGCTGGTGGCTGTGAAAACATGAATGCTGCCAAAGCCTCCTTGTACCTCCACCTTCGCTGCCTGTCCACAGCACTGCTGGGTCCACCTCCGGGCCCTGCTCCTCAGGGTCCCCTCACCCATGGCCTCAGTCAGGGCAGTACCAGGGGCTGTGGGCCCGGAACAGGCAGCTTCCCTTTCCCTCTGCCCACCATGACCATCGTGGGGCTGTGTCCGGCCGCTCCCTGAGCTCTGGTGCACACATAGCCTCTCAAGGAGCCGTGTCTGCACTCCTAGACCTGCGGTCCCAACCCCCGGGCCACGCCAGGTAACGGGCCATGGCCTGTTAGGAAACGGGCCACACATCCCTGCCTGAGCTCCGCACCTCACCCCCACCCCACCCGGTTGGTGGAAAAATTGTCTTCCATGAAACCAGTCCCTGGTGCCAAAAAGATTGGGGACCACTGTCCTAGACCCTGGAACAATCACTGGCAAATGGTGACGTGGCGAATGGGTCTTCGCCCGCTGCCTCAGTCTCTTTAACCCAACCCTCAGGCTTCCCGGGCCCCTGGGCGGTGAACTTTTGCATCTCTGCTCCTACCTGTACCCAGTGCCCCGGGGAATCACACCCCTGTGCACCTGTCTCTAGGAATCACGCCTCCGTCTGCTCTTTTCTCCTCTCCACACGTCTTTATTCTGCCCTGCAAACTGCTGTCGTAACTCTGTTCCTGCCTCAAGGCTTGACTCCTCTGAAATGCCAGTTCTTGACTTCAGCCTGGCTCCGGCATCTCACCCACATGTGACTATGGGTCACCTCCTCTTTTAAGGAACTCCAAAGTGTCTTTCTTTTCTCTTCCTCCTCCATACCTTGTCTGTTTGCTTGTTCGTTTTAGATACACTGTCAAGGTTATGGGGCCATTTTAATTAGGGCCAGGACATCTTCTCACAGAGGAATATTTGCTTTGGTAGGTAGTTCAGCTGAGATGGTATTGAACATGTCTATATCCCTGAAAAGAGCGACTGCGCCGTGTGAGTTCACACGCTCTGTCTCCCCATCAGATTGGCAGGAGGTGAGAGCCCCTTCTCCATCATTCCTTCAGTCAGCAAACACTCCCTACAGCCTCCTGTCTGTGGGCCCTAGGGACACATGTAAGAATAAGACATCATCGCTGCCATCGAGAATCCTCCAGTCACGAGCAAGGATAACTTGGCACCACCAGTTGCATATTTTTGTGACACTTTATCCGCTATAGTAACTGTGACGCATCTTTTGGACACCCATTATGTGCCAGCCATTGTGCTGGCATTTATATTGCTTCATTTCATTCTCACAACTACCTTGCAAGTTACCTGTGGTCAACCTCACTTTGCCGATGAGAAAACGGAGGCCCAGAGAGGTTGAGTAATTTGTACAAGGTCACATAGTAGGTGCAGAGCCAGGTTTTGATTCCAGGATAGTCTAACCCCAAGGCCAGGCTCCTTCCACGGGTGGGTACAGCCCTCTCTCAGCTCTGGTGGTAGGAAGGAGCCACGTCCACACTGGGCCTTCACCCTGCCTCTCTGCTACCCTCAGTGCAGCAGGCTGGGCTTGTTGGACAGAGCTGGGCCCAGACGCTGGAAGGGAGCAACTGGCCTGCACAGGGTGAGCCATGCGAAGCAATGTGTGTCTGTTTGTCTACACATGCACGCGAGGGCACAGCTAGCAGGGGACAGCAGGTCTTATGGGAGTAAATGGGCCATCTTTGCCTTTGCAGTGCACCTTCGTATGCATGGAGGCCGTAATATCACCAGAGTCACATCTGATGGGTGCTCCTAGCCTGGAACAAGCCCTATCATTCAACCAACAAACCATTCCTGAGGCCCTCCTGTGAACTGACCACAGAATAAGACATGCACGAGAAACAGTCCTTTTTCTCTAAAGGAGCTCGTAGCAGAGCCCTTCACAAACCAAGGTGCTAAGTGGGTCGATAGCAGGAGTGGGGCCCTGGGAGCCCAGGGAAAGGGCTTTGGCCCAGCTTGACGGGGACATCAGGAAGGCTTCCTGGAAGTGATGTTCAAACTGAATCTTGAAGCATGAACAGTCCTTCAAGGGAAAAGGGGTGAGAGAGGGCATTTCAGGCCGAGGGGGTAACACGTTAAAGTCTCGAGGGGAGGGAGGATAAGGAAGTTCGGGGGAACTGTGAGCAGTTCAGAGTGGCCAGAGACTTTGTACAAAGAGCCATCTAGCCAAGCTAGGACTTCGGTCTATTCAGTAAACAATGAGAATTACCAGAGTCCTTTAAGTGAAGGTAAGGAGTGGCCACAGATTTTAGAAAGATCGTTCCAGGAGATGTCTTATTCTAGTGGTGTGTGGAGAGCAGCCCAGGTTGCGACCTTCTGCACTTTTCATAGGAAGCACACGAAAATGCAAAACGATTCTGAAAATCACGACTGATAATCAGTTACCAGAACTAGAAAGGCAAAACAATCACTTCCCTGTGCTCCAGCTAGGGAACAAAGTGATCTGCCCACACGAATAAGCAAGAAATACAGTTAGTCCTCCAAAATCTAACAACTAGAATGGCCGCGCTTGCTATAGATGCGCTACCTTCTGAAGGACTCAGAGCAGTGTCCTCAAATTCTTATCCTTCTTGCACGCACCTCTCTACAGCCAGATGAGGCTGCGATCCCAAAATAAGGAAAGGAGAGAGAGCAGAAGGCCCAGAGCGGCACGTGACATCCAGGAAGGCAAAGGGTCTCACGGAGAGGGGGCCCTGAGGAAGCTTTTCACACGCTCCGTCGATGTAGAATGGCAGAGGCCACACGGGGCAACAGAAGGGACCCCATTTTCTGTGCATCAAGAAGCTAGAAAAAGAAGAGCAAATTCAGCCCAAGTAAAGTAGAAGGAAGGAAATAAAGGTAAGACCAAAAATGAATGAAATGGGAAAACAAACAGTAGAGAAAATCAACAAAGCCAAGAGTTGACTCTTTGAAATGATGAGTACAACGGTCAACCTCTCTGAAAAGGGTAAGTCACAAAAGCTCTGCTAGGAATAAAGGGGACATCCGCAAATACCCTATAGCTAGTAATGAGACTTGATGCCTGTGATATGGGAAATATATATTTTGTCCTCATCCCCATCTCTTGGCATACAATTCCTGAAATCCTCGGAATCTTTAATAATTGTCTTTTTGTATATTAATGAATTTTCTGGCAACTGGCAGCTCCTAGGTAGCTTCAGGATGGGGGCTGGTCACAGGAAAGACCAACACACGATTAGAGGGTTGGGACTTTCACGCCCATACCCCAACCTCTGGGGAGGGGCAAGGAGCTGAAGGTTTAGTTGATCACCAATGGCCAATAATTTAATCAATCATGCCTGTGTAGTGAAGCCTCCATAAAAACCCAAGAAGACGGAGATTGTATGAGCCTCTGGGATAGCTGAACACGTGGCGTTCCTGGAAGGTGGCGTGCCTGGCGAGGGCAAGGAAGATCCACACCCCTCGCCGCTGCCTTGTCCTCTGCATCTCTTCTCTGTATCCTTTGTAATAAGCTGGAAAATGTAAACGTCTCCCCGAGTTCCGTGAGCTGCTCTAGCAAATTAACTAGAACCCAAGGGGGTGGCGTGAACCCTAATTTATAGCCAGTTGGTCAGAAGCACAGGTAAAACAACCTGAGGCTTGTGACTGACACGGGAAGGTGGGGGCAGTCTTGGCGACTAAGCCCTTAACCTGTAGGATCTGACGCTTTCTCCAGGTAGATGGTGCCGGAACTGAAGTGAGTTAGAGGACACCCAACCTGTGTGTTCTGCAGAATCCATGGCTGGTCTGGTGTGCGGGGGGAAAACCCACATGCGTTTGGTCATAGAAATGCTCTGTTGTTGATTGCTGTGGAGGGAGAGCAGAGGAAAAACAACTTGTGTTTTTTTACATTCAGAATGCCAATAAATCTGACAATTCAGATGAAATGAAAAATTCATTAAAAAACACAATTTATCAAAACTGATAAAAATGCAATAGAAAATAAAAATAGGTACTATTCATATTTTTAAATGAATTATGAAAAATAATTCATTAAAAAATCATCCTACAAAGAAATCTTGAAGTCATAAGGGTTTACCAGTGAACTATTCCAAACACTAAAGGAAGAAATGATTCTAATCTTACACAAATTCTTCCAGATGATACAAAAAGGGAGAACAATTCCCATCTCATTTTATGAGGCCAGCACGATCTCAATACCAAAACCTGATGAGGATTTTAAGAGAAAGGAAAATCACAAGCTAATATTTCCCATAAAGATAGATGCACAAATCTGAAAGAAAGCATTAGTGAATGAAATGCACTGACATATAAAAGGGATAATACATCATGACCAAGTCAATTTATTCTAGAAATGAAAAGAAATTAGAAAATAAATCAACACAATTCCCCAAATTAACAGAAAAAAGTAATCATATTATCTCAATAAATGCGGAAAAAGCATTTGATAAAATCCAATACCTATTCATGATTTAAAAGTATAAAACTTCTTAGCAAACAAGGAAGAGAAAAAAATTTTTAATAATCTGATAAAGGTATCTACAAAATCCTGTACCAAATGTCATATTTAGTGGTGAAATAGTGAAAGCTTTCCTCTGATTGGGAATAGATCAGGAAGGCCTGTTGTCACCACTTCTATTCAACACTGTGCTTGGATTTAACTGGGGCAATAGGGCAGAGAAAAGAAATAAAAGGCTATGTCTTATGTATTGGAAAGAAAGCAAGCAAGCTGTCATTATGCACAGGCAACAGAATTATGTACATGGAAAAAAATTTTCTTAATTTACAGATAGAACTGGGCATGGTGGCTCATACCTGTAGTGCCAGCTACTCTGGAGGCTGAAACAGGAGGCTCACTTGAGCCCAAGAGTTTAAGGCTGCAGTGAGCTATGATGACGCCTGTGAATAGCCACCACACGCTAGCCTGGGCAACATAGTGAGACCTTGTCTCTAAAAAAAAAATCTACATACAAACCCATAGAATCAATAAAATTTTGCAAGGTTACTGGATAGATTGTCTATATACAAAAATCAGTAGTATTTCTACTAACCAGATACAAAGAATTAGAAAGTGATGTTGTAAATGTAGGACAGTTAAGAAGCAATAAATATCTAAGAACGAATATAATGAAAGATGTTAAGACTATACACCACATGACTGAGTGAAATTAAAGAAGATTTAAATAAAGGGAGGAAGGGCTATATATACCATGTTCATGGATTGAAGACTCAAGAATATTTATAGGAGCACTATTCTAAATAGCCTAAAAACTGGAAACAATTCAAATGTCCCTGAACTACAAAATGCATAAATTCATCATAATGTAATCACATAATTGAATGTGAATATTTATGAGAATGAACACACTACTGCTACATGCAACAACATAGATGAATTCCATAAGCATAATGTGGAGTGAAAGAAGCTAAACTCAGAAGAGTCTGATTCTTTATGATTCATTTACACGTATGATTTCATTTACAAAAAGTTCAAAAACAGGCAAAACTGACCTGATGTTAGAAGTCAGGACAGCGGTCACTCTTGCTGGGAGGGTGATGACGAGAGGAGCCATGAGGGAAGATTTCCGGGGTGCTGGCCATCCTATATTTCTTGATCTGGGTGGTAGTTTCCTAATTGCTTTCACTTTGCAACGATTAAGCCATGCACTTATATCTGTACACTTTCCTGAATGTATGTTTTAATTCAGTAAAAATTTTAATTAGAAAAAGAAATAATTTAGGAAGTGGAAAATTGTGATGTAAAGGCTTCTCCAACTCAGCGACCGGGTTGAATTCTGTGTCATGTATGGCTCCCGCTGCTCAGCAGTAGAGCTGAGTACTTTGTTTATTTACTCATTTAATCCTCTCAGATTAAATGTACTCAACGAAATAGGTATTATTCTTGCCACTACTCCCATTTTGTAGAAAATACAGTTGTAACCTCTTCTCCACGACTTCACTTTCTTAGGTTTTTGTTACCCATGATCAACCACAGACTGAAAATATTAAATGTAAAACTCCAGAAATGAACAATTTATAAGTTTTCAATTGTGTGCCATTCTGAGTAGCATGATGAAGTCTCTCGCTCTCCCGGGAGTACAGTATTAATGAATATTATTCCTCATTTTACAGATGAGGAAACTGAGGCCCACAGAGTTTTAAAATAACTTGGCCAAGGTCACAAAACAAGGCCACCTAAGGGGTAATAACCAAGAGTCAAATCTCAGCAAGTTGGTCCCAGGACTCACTCTGCCACGCCACTGCATCAGCCTGCCAGCTGTTTCTGTGTGTTTCACTTCTTCCCCAGTTCCTGGAAAAGTGTCTCTCAAGCCCCGTTATTCATTCCGCAACTCACGTGGCATCTTTGCCATGTTTGATGACACAAAAAACAATAAGGACTCCTATTGTGTTTCAGCTCTTGCCAGTAATAGACAAACTTCTAAGGAGCTTGGAACACTGTGCCGGGAAAACAGTTGAACGAAACGTCTTCTGTATTTTATCAGCAGAAGCAGAGTTGGAAGCGGCAGCGCAGTGTTCGCTTGCGCCGCGGAGAAGATTGCAGAGCGATCTTCCACATCTTTAAAGCCGTGAATCTACTAAGGCTTTTTAGTTGGTAAAGAGTAATACACTATGCAAATGGAAGGAATTAGCCATCCCCTAGCACCTCTTCATGTCATCTGTTTCGTAGGAACTGCTAAAGTGTCTTTGTTAACTATGCATACAAATTTGGAATAATCAGTGTAATCTCAGTTATGTAAAAATGTAAGTTTTTAGGAAATACACCAAATTATTAACAAAAGTTATATCCGGGTTGTAGCCTTTTTTCGTAGTCTCAAATTTTCAATAATGAATAGATATCACCTTTTAAGGCAGACAATTTTAAGATCAGTTTAGTTACACATTTTTATATTATGATATAACTACAATCATGTTAAAATATGTATATAGTAAAAGACTAGGAGAAATTGTTAATAGTTATTTTTTCCTGGATGTAAAGCAATACATTTTTTTCTTCCTTCTACTTTTTTGAATTTTCTAATTTTTCTATAAAAATCATTGGGTTCTTCACTATAAATGACAGAAGTGGACTCCAGTCACCTTGAGCAGCAAAGGATTAATTGTAAGAAAGTTGGGCAGTTCCAGCATTGTTCAGAATGCTGGAAGCTGAGGAAGGTTTATCAGGGGCAAACTCAGCCAAGGTCAAACCACAGGGGTAGTTTGGTTAGGAGACTGCCGCTGGCACTACTGCCCGGGCACCCACGGCCATTGCTGTTGGACTCTCAACGTCCACACTGCCATTGCAAACATTCTCTCTTGTTGTCCCTATGTTTTTGTGTCACTCTATCAAGGTCTAGATCTCTGGGCAGGATCATCTGACTTGCCAACATTCATAATGTGCCCACGTTCCAGCTGCCCGAGAGCGGGGAGGACTGCCAGGCTCTGGCCTCCGCTTCCCCACAGTTCATACAACGGGGGTCCTCCCAGACAGGCAGGGTATTCAGATGTGCGATAGCTCAAGACAGACAAATGTCCACTACAAGCAGGTATTATTATTATTATTTGCAATGTCTCACATCAGGCTGCAGAGTGAATCTAATAAATACATGAATCACCACAAACAGGCATTGCTTTTACCATGGGGGAAAATAACCTTTTCTTTTTTGGTAATAGATTCTTTGTATCACACAATGTGGATCAGGATGAATTTTACTTCCCATACTACAGACTCAAGAACAGAGTTTATTGGAGCAAGTTATAAGCCAAGGGTCTGTAAGAGAAGGCACAAGTGCCCCATCCTTCCATCGTCCCCAGACAGGTGTGCCACTGTCAGATGCAGTGGCACACAGAGTGACTCTGTGTTTTGGAGGAAGGGCTTTACCTCCTCAGCTGCTCTCTTTCTTACAGGAGCAATTTTGCCAGTGGAGGTAAAATAAGACTGCTTGCGCACTGAGCAGTAGGAATTAAGAGTTCCAGGAGCTACCTGAGAAGGCTAATTCTCCAGGAAGAAGGAGCCTCTCAGTGGTACGAAGGGGTCAGCGAGGGAGGGTATGGGCCACGATAGCCACATCCTGGCCTGGGTAGGAGGCTGGGTGTGCTATTCATGGAGCTGAGGAACACAGGTAGAGGAGGGGCAGGTTCAGGGGAAGTGATGAGTTTGGTTTGGGACATGCTGAGTCAGGAGCGCATATGAGTTGCCCACATACAAGGTCTTGGTCCTTGGTATACTCTCACGGCAGCCTGTGACTCTCATTTGCATTGCTTATCCCAACTGCAGTTAAATCAACAAATGCATCATTAGTGTTCAATCTCTGCTCTGGATGGCAAGCTCCCCGGGGCCATAGCCCACCCAGGTCGAGCCACTTTGCTGCTATAACCCCAGCATCTGGCATAGGGCCAGGCACAGAGTGGGCAACCAATAAATGTGCTGAATCAATAAATGAATCCACCTGGACCAATGCAGCAGGCAGTTGGATATATAGATAGGAAACTGAGAGAAAGACCTGGGCTGAAGTTCTAGGTTTAGAAGTGTTCTGTGCTTAGATAGCAACTGAATCCAATGCACTGGGTGAGCTGGCCCAGGTAGGTTGAGAAAGTCAAAAGATCTGAGCCAAAACTCCGGGAAACACCAACACCCAAAGCATGCAAGGAAGAGGTGCAGCTAGAGAGGCAGAGAACTAAGAGAGGGCAGTGTTGTGGAAGCTAAGAGAGGAGAGAGTTGGAGTATGGAGAAGTCAATGGAGTCAAAGGCTGCCACGTCTTGCACGTGGTAAACATCAGAGATTAGGGAGCACTATGGGTCAGGTCCTCCTCTGACAGCTCTAAGTGTATTAACTCACTTAATTCTCACAGCAACCACGTAAGGTAGATATTATCATTAACATCCTCTCCCTAAGATGAGACTGAGGCACAGAGAAAGCATCCAGCTAGTAAGTGGTAGGGCTATTAGTACATTTTGAACCTAGGCTATCTGGTCCCTGAGTCGGTGCTCTTAACCGTGACATATGCTGCCTCAGAGATGGGTAACACAAAAGTCATTGGTCACACTGGCAAGAGCAATTTTAGTGGCCCCGTGGGGTGATGCCGCCTTGCAGCAAGTGAAAGGGTGAGTTGGAAGTAAAAGAGTCACGGCCAGAAGCCCAGCCCCTCCTGCACAGAGTGGTCCAGCCGCATCCACACTGCCTCGCCTCTGCGTTTTAACGAGATCTGCAGGTGATTCGTGCCCAGTGAAGTCTGAGAAGCACTGGATGAGATGATTCTTCTAGGAATTTTGATAGAAGAAAGAGACAGAAAACAAAAACGCAGTTTATTGAGAGGTTTTTCTTTCTAGGATAGGAAAGATGAGACCATGTTTATAAACTTAGAACAGTGGTTTGCAAACTGACAGCATATTAGAATCACCTGGGGTGCTTTTAAAAATGATTCCTGAGGCCCACAACCCCAGGATCTGACAGTTTGCATGGCCCAGGTGATTCTAACATAGGGGCGGCCTGAGACCCACCCAGGGAGCAAGTAAAGAGCACAGAATGGAGGTGCAGTGCGGGAAGGGTGAGTGGATGGAGGCCTCCTCAGGGAAACCGGAAGGGGTGCAAGGAGGATGAAATGGTGCAAAGGAGAGGTTTTGGGAAGGGAGGAGAAGCAGTAAGAGCACAGCAGAGTGAGAGATGTATGAGGGTAGGGCCAGCAAGGAGGTAGATGCTCAAAAGGAATCACACCTGAGAGCCATGATTTCTTTTTTAAAATGTTAATTAGGGCATACAGGGTGTAGCAAGAATGGTATTTTAAAAACTTAAATCAGATGCTGTTACTGGCCTGCTCAAGGCCTTGAGGTGTCTTCCCATCACACCTGGCTTAACAGGCCCTTGGTGAGCTGACCTTGCCGCCTTCACTCTGTTCCTCACTGGCCTCCCGCACACCAGGCTCTTTGATGCTCCTTTTCCTACACAGTGACCACGTCCCCCAGGCCTTTGCACGTGCTGGTCCCATCTCTGGGCTGGTCCTCTTCCAAATGGTCATTTGTCTTGTCCCCTCGCTTGACTCCGGGCCCTTCCAGGGTCCTCTCCTCAGAGAAAACTTCCCTCGAAGTTGTTTTCTATCAGACCCAACACCGCGCCATAGGCCCCCTGCTAGTGTCTGTGGTCTGCCGCCTCCGCCGGAACCAGCCAGCCCAGAGCCAGGGTTTGTCCTGCCCGCAGCGGAACACCTGCCGACGACGCGGCACAGAGGTGGCACGTGCCAAAAGTTTGACGAGTGAATCAGGGGCCGCTCTGCTGCGGGGAGGCGACGACCCGGCGACTGCGGGAGGACGAAATGATTAAGGACAATAAGGACAAGGAGACCGGCGTTTCTAGGGGAGCAGTCAAGGAAGAAGTGCGGGCTAGGATGGCAGGACAGACAGAGACGAGTTGGGGTGTGGCTGAGAACGTGGTTTCCGCACCGGCCCACCTACGCTGTGAGCGCGGGGGAGTTTCGTGCCCTTTCTCGGCCTCCACGAGCCATCAGTAAAATGAGGCTGATACCCCAGTGACCTCCTCGTGAGGGCGTGGCGGGGGAGGGTCAATGAACCTCCTCGCACGCGGTGAACACTCGATAATTGTTAACTGCTGTGACGGATCCAGGACTGGGGGAAGAGTGTGAAAACTGGAACGTAAAAAGATGTTTCTGTACTCAGGAGTCTTGGCCCGAACGTGCCGCCCTGGCGTAGATCCTGCTCCCAGTTCTGACCCACGCAAACCTGCCTCTCCTTGCCGACCCCGCGCCTGCCTTGGCCTGTCCGGCGACTCTGCTGAGAGCGGCCTGGCGCGGCCAGCTCTCCACGCGCGTCCGTGGTGTTCACTGCTCTTCTCCCCCAGCGTGTCCTGCTCAGGACCACCTCCACGTGCACGGAGAGACTGGTGTCCCCGACCTTCCTAGGTGAGTACGGGCTCCACGTCAGCACTACGGCTGGAACAGTAAGCGTGACTCAATAGGAGGGGAGTTGGTTTGATCCGCCAGAACCTCCCTAAGGAGCTCTCTGCATCCAAAGGCGGCCCGAGGCCTAGAAAAGGCGTGAGGCTTCGGCTCCTTTAACAGGCGTGGCCTCGCTGAGGCCTCCGTGGCGTGATTGGCTGAAGCGGCCGCCGCGGCCGCGGGAGGCGGAACTCGGTTGCCAGGGAGCGGCGCGCGGCCGGGCCGGGGGCGGCTGCGGCTGCGCGCAGGAGCGAGGAGCTTGCTGGGGTCGGGGTTGCGCGGCGGCTCCGGGGTCTGCGGGACGGCCACGCAGGCGGCGCAGTTCTCAGCGGGAGGCGCCGCTGCCGCCATTGCCGCCTCGCTCGGTGGGCGCAGCGCCGCTCGCCGAGCCGGGCCTCCGCGGGCATCCGGCGCCATGGGCCAGTGCGGCATCACCTCCTCCAAGACCGTGCTGGTCTTCCTCAACCTCATCTTCTGGGTGAGCGGGGCCGGCGGGCCGGCGAGGCCTCGGCTGAGGCGCCCGGGAGCCGGGGCTGGGCCTGGCAGGCGCTACGGGGGCCGCGGCGGCGGGGAGGGATTCGGGCCGGGGCCCTGCGGCTGAGGCGTGGGGAGGGCCCGGGCCCGGAGGCCGCTTCGCGAGGCCCCTCCCAGTCCCTGGCGAAGGCCCCGGGCACGGAGGACAGGACAGTGGAGGGAAGTCCTCGGGTTCTTCTCGCGGCTGCAGCCGGCGGCCTCCGCGCTCGGCCCGACTGGCTCCGTGCCAGGGGCTCTGCGTTGAGCTGCTGGGCCGAGCCCCCGTCTCTCCCCCGGGAGTCGCCTGCTGGGCGGAGAGCTCTCACTGCAGGTTCTTCCAGGACAGCAGGCTTGAAATAGGATAGTCCCCAAAGGGGTAGGCTCCGCTTTCTTTGTCAGGGGCCCCAAGACCCAGTGGCAGTCTCATCTCGAGGTGCGCGAGCAAGCAGTGCAGATGCGCGGGACGCTCCCGGGGCAGGGGCGAGAGTTCTGACTTAGAGGTCTTTGTGTATGGAGAACTGGTCGGCTGCTCACCAGTCCAGAACACTGAAGGATTTCAACTCGAGAAGCCACATAATACTTTGACTAGGAAAATCAGTCATGAGAGGGAGTAGCCTGAGGTTATAAACCTCGGTTAAATATGATTGAAATGTTATGAGATTTTTAAAGTGATGAGTTCACTTTCAATAAAAAGTGGCTTATGAATTTTGGGGGGCACACCCCAGAGAAGGGAGTGTTTAGAACCATTCCATCTTAGTTCAGGTCCTTATCTACTTTTATAATAACCTGTGTTCCTATCAGTCTCTCCACCCTCCAGTCTATTTGGACCTTGCACCCGGATCAATCTTTTGAAGCATTTTCTCCATCACATCACTTTGTTTTATTTAAAAAAACAAAAACAAAAGTTTCAGCAGTAGAATAATTCAACCTCCTTCATCAGGTATTGCATCCGAAGTCCTCAGTCTGGTCCCAAGTCACCTTTCCTCCCTCAACGTGTCATTTCCTTAAACGCTTGCTTGCCCTGAATAGTATTCTCTGTCCACGGTTCTCAGAACACTCCTTGAACATTCCCATTAACCATACTTTTGTACATTCGCCTCTCCATCCTCACTGGTCCCTGTATGGTTCTTTCCTCCCACACATACGCACACCTGTTCTGGAAAGAATCCTTTCCTTCCTTCTCCCCTTTCCCCCAACAAGGGGTGGAACTTTTCGTATCTGACAGCTGTAGCATGAAAGGATAGTTATGTATAAAAAGGCATTTGCTACACATTTGTGTTGCCTCAGCATCTTTGAGGATGTTTATGGTGTAAGGGAAAGAGTCCTGACTGGGAGGTGGTACCTGTTCAAAATCACCCACGTGACATTGGAATTTCCATGATTTCTTGTCCAATTAGAGCAGTGTTACTCGAACTTTGAGTTACAGGCCTTTTTAAAAGGAAAAATAATTTTCAGGGATCCCCAAATGAGAACACTTTATTAGATAGTAAGATACTTAAGAGGCAGAGGCATGGCATTTTACCCTTTACAGTGCCTTGTGATTTGTGGGCATAACTGTTTGATTTTGAAGAATAAATATTGGGTGAATTCTGGGCTATTCAAGCTCAAGGGCTAGAATTGTTAATGTAACAAAATATTGGAACTTCAGCAACCATTTTCTTTAAATCAAAAATTTTTTTTCTTGACTATATTAGTTCATTCTAACTGATTGCTCAGTAACCTTTGGATGTTGTATAAGATGTGTACTATTACTCCAGTGAAGAAAGTTATTTTGAACTTCATAATGTGTTGTTGCCAATACTGAAGTCATACTGTTTAGTAAAACTTTGCCTTTATCTGGGTTAGTAGGATGGTAAAGTTTTTGTAAGCTGTGATAAGGAACTTAAATAGACATGCAAGGGAAAAAATTGTGCCCTAGTGCAACATAACTAGTGAGAAAACAGTATTTGGTGTGTCTCCCAACAATTTATTAGTTTATGGACAAACTATTGGAATCTGGTGACGATGGTAAGGATAGCCACCATTGAGTGCTTACCAGGCACTGTGCTAAGTACATGAAGCAACAGCACCCCTATCTGGTAGGGTGTATTATTATGCTTATTTTACAGATGAGTGCATTAAGGTTTACTGAGTTAAAGTAGCTCACCCAAGGGGTGGTAGAGCCTGTGTTCAAACCCAGGTTGCCCCATACTCTAGAGCCTGAGTGGCAGGGCAAGGTGTGATCTCAAATATTTGAAAAGAGGAAGGAACTTGTTAGGCTATGTTAGAATCACTTCTCTAAAACATACTGATTTTAACTTTGTTAAAATTAGAAATTGTGCCAGTATTTAAAGTTGTTTGTTTAAAAAATTAAGCCATTATGAGGAAGTAAGTACATTAAAAAATGGTAATAGGTTCTTCCTGGGAAGTTGTTATGTATTCTTCAATTCTAGTAAGTGTATTCACATGTAGTGGCCCCTCCCTCCTTTTTTTATGCCTTGAGATGTAAGAAGAAACATTCTCTGTATAGAGCATATCAAAAGTTTATCTAGGGACCCTTGGGCAACTTTAGTAAATGAAGACTTAACTCTGTGGCACTGGCTTTTCACTATCCAGTGGTAATGGCTGATTGCTGATAAGTGTTAAAGTTTAATTACTTTAGCAATTTTCTTTT
>NW_012149419.1:709066-723198 GCF_000956105.1 Propithecus coquereli
GCCCGCTTTGTGCTTCTATTGTCAATAGATGGTGAAAAAGACAGAGAAGATCCCTATTCTTACGTACTTTCTGGTGGAGCAAGACAATTAAAAATAAGAAAAAGATCAAACAGTGGTGTACCATGCAGGGAATTAAAACAGGGTGATGTGATAGAGTGATTGGCTGGCTGCTTTAGGTTGGCAAAGAATCTGGAGTATAAGAAGGAGCCAATTTGGGGGTGATTTGAAAGAGATGGGGGAATTCAAGACTGAGGGAACAGATGATAGACCCTAAGGCAAGAAAGAATATACTTGCATGTATACCTTCATTCTTTTGTTTAAGGAATAAAAATTTATAGTGAAATATTTCAAGAGTTGTTTCCTCCTCAAAATCCTGTGCATACTTCGTGTTTCCAGCACATCCTACACATTCAAGTTGGTAATATGATACTTTGAAACCGGATCCTTTATCTGACATCATGGAATTTGCTTTTCTACCTCCTGTGTTTCTCCTGCTGTGAATGACTGCTCTGACAAAGAATATGTCATTGGAACACACCTTCAGCTAACAGTTTTTTCATAATTGCTTTTCAGTTGTCTAGAAGAAAAGTTAACTTTGTCAGTAACCAAGTCATGGTACGTAATAGGAAATGTATTTCTTAATTTGTCTTTGACAGTTAAGAAAATCAATATTTCCAGTGTTAGTATATTCTTAGTCATCTGTCCACTGACCAAGAGCCTTGTGGCCCTGAGTAATTATTAATATTTAGAACTTGGAATCAGCAGGAGAGCTCTCTTTAGTTGCAGTTTAAGGAATAAGTTGTTTATTAGCTTTGTAGGATATTTATCATGCTTTGAAATATTTTAATGAATTTTATTCCATAAGGTCCAATTCGAGTCATGATTTTTTAACAGAAAATTCATTCCATAAAATTTGTACTTGCACCAAACAAGTATACTCTAAGAATCATTTTACTCAGTAAATGCCTGTTTCTGAGAAATATGAAGAGTATAAACATAGTCCCTGCTATCGGACAGCTAATGGGGAGAAGGGGCAGACTCTTCATTGAATTTAATTTCTAGATGCACCTTTCTTTCTCCCAAAAACCATACTTATGGATGGTCTCAAGTTTTCCTTGAAAAATATTATCTCTTCTGCCTTCTCCTTACCCCTTCCTTTTAATAGCTGGGCAGAGTAAATAAATGAGAAAGATTATTTGCATTTATATATTTGTTTTTAATCTAAAGGATGTTTATATAAATGTTGACATATTGTATTTTACATTGTTGCCACTACTGATTAAAGTTAAACACACAACCCAAGCATGGACAAACTCTAGTATTATAAAGGTTAAGTACTCCAGGCTCCTATAGTTATAACTGACTCTTTTCTCGGAGTAGGGTGGAGCAATGAGGGTCTCAAAATGCATGTTTACATTCCATGCTTCTCAGATGACGCCTGGAGTCCTGCAGTCTGAAAGTAGTCAGTTTTCATGCTGTTACAGTAATTTGGCTGTGGCAGCTGGTTGTTCTCCAATTCCATTTGCTATTTGAACTTTTGAGTCTTTCAACTGGTAGGTATAAATTGGATTAAATTGAACAAACTTTGTAAAGCTGGATAAACAATGATTATAAAAACCAAATATAGAAAAAGTAAAAATAGAGCAGAATTTAGGATCGTGACCTTTGGAATATCCTCAGAGAAAGAGCAGTTTAAGAGGATTAAAATATTTCTTATTTAAGAATAATGGCAGTAATGATGTGATGTCGATGGCAAAAGTGGCTTATTATCAAAATTTTAAAAATCCAGTTCAAGTAGGATTTTTTAAAACTTGATTTCTTGAAAGGTGAGATGTGTGATGTGCACTGAAAGAATCAGAATTGCGTTAGATAATCAGCAAATATCTAAGGGATGAGTCAGGGCCGCATAGACCTGAGAAAAGTGATACATGGGAGAGCTTGGCAGAAGTGTCTACAATATTTGGGATTGAAGAGATGCCTGTTTTATGTTGGTGGTTAAGGACATATCTAGGAATTCATTTGGGAGAGAATAGCAAAGTCTCCATTTCAGACTTAATTTTAAATATTGTTCTGATTATGCAAGTAATAATATGCTTTTGTAAGAAGTCACTAAAAAGTATTTAAAAAAACCACAAAAAACAAACTAACATCACCCATAATTCTACCACCAAGAGACAATCAGTATTAACATTTTGGTTTGTTTTTAAAATGTCTGTTATGTGATATACGTGTGGTTTTCCGCTAACACACCACAAACATATTATTATGATTTAACAAAATATTTCAGGGCTGTAATGCAAGCACACCTCTGCATACCAAGGCTTTTGCTTTTGCTATTACAATTACAATTTTGTTAAAACATTTTGATGAACAAACCTTCTACACGCATCGTTGTTTCCATCTAACTTACTTCCTTAAGGATAGATGGCTGCAAGTGGAATTAGTAGCTGTAAAGGCACAAATGCGGAGGCGGCTATGTGTTGCCAGATTGCTTTCCAAAAAGGTTATCTGTATTAATCGATACTCCCTTCAGGCTAAAGGCCCTTCTCTCTGTACCCTCACGCGTCTTTGAATACTGCTCAGCCTTATTGACCAATTTGTTAGGTAGAAAATGATACTTTGGTAGCTTCAGAAATTTTGGTAAAAATAGCTTTAATTTCTGAAAGAGGATTTGAAGTCTTTGGAATAGTCTTTTCCTTGAAAGTTGATAGAATAAATGAAATATGCGGGCAGTGGATTTAGTAAAGGAGTAATTGTGTTTAGTGACATGAACTATTTTATCAGAGTAAGTCAAAGTTGAAACAAAGCATGGTTAGACTGGAGAATATTATGGTAAGTAGAATGCTAAAAGATTTAAGATGGACTGGGTGCTGTGGCTCACCTGTAATCCTAGCACTTTGGGAGGCTGAGTCTGGAGGATTGCTTGAGGCCAGGAGTTTGAGACCAGCCTGAGCAAGAGTGAGACCCCAGCTTTACAAAAAACAGAAAAATTAGCTGGTGTGGTGGTGCATGCCTGTAGTCTCACCTCCTTGGGAGGCTCAGGCAAGAGAATCTCGTGAGCCCAGGAGTGTGAGGTTGCAGTGAGCTACGATGACGCCACTGCACTATACCCAGGTGACAGAGTGAGACTCTGTCTCAAAAAAAAAAAAAAAAAAATTAAGATGATTTTGAGGCACTTGTAATGGCACTAGGGTTTTGGGAGCTTTCAGAAGTGCACTGTATGAAATTACCAATGATTCTTTGCAGAGACAAGTGAAGTATATAAAAAACTAATATGGTCCAGGCGTGGTGGCTCACGCCCGTAATCCTAGCACTCTGGGAAGCCGAGGTGGGAGGATCCCTTGAGGTCACGAGTTCCAGACCATCTTGAGCAAGAGTAAGACCTCCTCTCTACTGAAAATAGAAAGAAATTAAGCTGACAACTAAAAATAGAAAAAATTAGCCGGGCATGGTGGCACACGCCTGTAGTCCCAGCTACTCGGGAGGCTGAGGCAGGAGAATCGCTTGAGCCCAGGAGTTTGAGGTTGCTGTGAGCTAGGCTGACACCACGGCACTCTAGCCCGGTCAGCAGAGTGAGACTCTGTCTCAAAAAAAAATAAATAAAAATTAAAACTAATGGCTGTGCAAGAAACTCCATATTAAATGTTAAAAAATGTGTCCATAATGTATTTCTTCCCATTTTTCCCCCTTTCTCTGCTTTTAAAATATGCTTTCTTATAGAGTACACAACAGTTTTTAACCAGGCTTTCTCTTCTTGACTTATTTTTTTCTTTCTCCCAGCGTTCCAATCACTTCTGCTTTACCAGTTGATTCTTTGAAGCCAAAAATCACTCCAAAGGAGTAGTTCACACAGGCAAGCAGGGCACTGTGCTTAGCTGAGTGAAGTCCAGATGGTCCCTCATTGTTACATTGTGCTGATTCTCGCCAGTTCTGGACATTGATCATGCATGTCTGCTTCACACCACTGTAGGAAATCACTTCTGTTCTGTGGGATGCTGTTGCCTTCGCATTTCTAAATTTCCATACAGACACGCTTGATGGCAGAGCTACTTTGTCTCCCAGTTTGTAACAAGTCTGTTTCATTTTTAATATTGCCATATTTCAATGGCAAGTTACACTGTGGTTGATGGAAATGAAGGAATTTAGCATTTTATCAGCTCATGTTTCTTTTATAGAGAATTTGAAAATTACCTCCCCCAAAAACCAACTTCTAAACTATAGAAAAAGCTATCTTATGTAAGTATGGAATTTCTTACTTTAAGAGATTCCACATTTGTGCATATGTAGAAGAAGAATAAAGGAATAAAATGAAGTATCATACTTTTGGAACTCATGTACTTCCAAAATTTTATAACAAGAAAGCTTTAACTTTTAGAGGAACAGCTTGGTGTCATAGAAATGCACAGACTCTCTTAAAGTTTTAAAATTCTGTGACTTAATTTAGAACATAGATAGGCTTATTAAAAGATAAAGAAGAATTTTTTTTAAATTATTCTTTCTGTAGTTTCAGATCTCAGCCTTTCCTTTAAATTTCCTTTCACTTCTTTGTAAAAAGGATGAATATTTTTAGTATACTGTCCTGGCACAAATCCTCCTTATAGGCTCAGATTTTCTCATCAGTGACTAAAGCAGTTCAGCTGCTTCCAAGATCTACATTTCATCTCCTCTTCTTTTGCACCTCCCTCCTGCCCTCGCCTTCTCCTCTCCACCGTTTGCAGCTGCTGTGTTGGCAAAGCCCAGATCCTTTGATAGATCCCAGTCCCATCGTAGCCCTTCAGAAGAAGAATTTAACCGAGCTCACCTTTGATTCAGCTTTTCTAATACCCACAGCTTCTACATTAGAAAGTCCCTACGCATACTAGTTAGGAGTTACTTATAACCTCCTCTCCATTTACCGTACAAACTCCACTGTTTCTCCTGTTACCACCTACTCTGTATTTTCAGAGTAAGTGGTGTCATTTCATAAATTGTTTATTATACAGCTTAAGATGGAAACAGTGTATACAGATTTCATTAAAAGCAGAATATTTTTAAGTTGTTTTCAATTTAGGAAACACAGCCACTAGTTACACATAATTTGATTTATATAGTGTTTTTTTTTTTTAAGGCGGGGAAAGTGAGGTTCAATTTCCTTTTTTTTTTTTATTTTCGAGACACAGTCTCACTCTGTCACCTGGGTAGAGTGCAGTGGCGTCATCGTAGCTCACTGCAACCTCACACTCCTGGGCTCACGAGATTCTCTTGCCTCAGCCTCCCGAGTAACTGGGACTACAGGTGCATGCCATAATGCCCGACTACTTTTTCTGTTTTTAGTAGAGACAGGGTCTTGTTCTTGCTCAGGTAGGTCTCAAACTCCTGAGCTCAAGGGATCCTCCCAGCTTGGCCTCCCAGAGTGCTAGGATTACTGGCGTTAACCACTTCTCTTGGCTATTTGTATAGTCTTTATAACAGCAGTCAGTCCTGTTTCTGCTTTTGTGTGTGCAACTGAGTTGCTTCCCACTGTTATGTTGCCAAATAGAGCTCTATTATGTTCTCATCCCTGCTGCCTGAATTGGATATTGACTGATTTGCAGCCTGGGAAAAGAAACTGCTCTAGAGTCTACCAGGAAAGAAACAGCAGCTTTACAAATGACGTTGCCTCCATTCCATTTGTCATAAGTCTGGTTGTCTGTGGTGGTGGTTTGTTTTCTGCCTTCTTGCGGTCTCAATTTCAGATGAGTGCCTCTGCCTGGGGGAAGGGTATCAGCACGGGAAGCATTTCACCGGACCCATTTCCAAGTAGCACTAAGTGTGAGTCTCAGGAATCTCTTTAGGTTGAAAACTCATCATTTTATATCTAAAATGCAAGTAGTTCTTCAGTGCTCTATGCTTCAGATTAATTGTTGAGTACATATATCCTCTAATGTTATCCTGTTTTCATTCAAATTTACATAGGCTAAAACTTGCCTTTTGGAATAAGAAGAGCTAAGAATCTAAAGGATAAAGAGATGACTAGTGAAAACAAATTGGACAAAATTTGATTAAGTCATATTTAGGATTGCTTTTTTCTCTTTCTTTCTTTCTTTCCTTTCTTCCTTCTTCCCTTCCCCTTCCCCTCCTTCCCTTTCCCCTCCCTTCCCTTCTTTCCTTCAGTCCATCTGTCCTTCCTTCCTCCCTCCCTCCCTCCCCTGGGTAGAGTGCAGTGGCGTCATCAGTAGCTTACTGCAGCCTGGGCTCAAGTAATCCTCCTGCCTCAGCCTCCCACATAACTGGGACTACAGGTATGCACCACCACGCCTGGCTAATTTTTAAATTTTTTTTTTTTGGTAAAGACAGGGTTTCGATATTTTGCCCAGGTTGGTCTTGAACTCCTGGCCTCAAGCTATCCTCCTGCCTCAGCCTCACCAAGTGCTCAGGTTATAGGCATGAGCCACTGCAACTGACCTAGGATTGCTTTTAATTCAGCTTGAGGACTGATACTATTTACTTTAGCAAAATGTATGTCTATATACTTGTTATGAATATATATCACACACGTAGTCAATAAAAAGTAGTATTTGGTAAAAGTGTTAAGTAGTCCACATGCTTCTGTAATAAATGCAGCCAAATTAAAATTAATCTGTGTCTCCTTATTTCCTTTTCCTGTGCTCACATTCATTCCACTCTACTACACCTCAAAAGCAGTTATGCCAGCGACCTCTGAGGACCTTTGAACAGGCATGGTTGCTATAAGTACAGCATTATATTTATGCTAGAAAACCTTTTATAAACTAATGCAGTCTTGATGTGATGGCCATTAGAATTCAGTAAGGTGGATTAAGTTTCCAAATCATAATTGAATGGTGAATTAAAAACTGTAAACATTGGGCCTAAGAGAAACAAAGCAAATTCAAAGCAAAGCCTATGTTAGAGATGAGAAGGTGTTTTCATGGGAAGGGATACAATGAGATGTACTCGATAAATTTTAATACATACCTGCTATGTGCCAAGCACTGTTTTAGGTGATGGGTGGTGATACAAGGCTGAAAGGCAGTTGGGTACAGTGTGTGCTCTGAAGGGATGTTGAAACATGTATAGTTATAACTGCAACAGTTTTAATAAATGCTCTGTTAGAGCTATGCCCAGATCAATACGTACGTGGACAAAGGGCACCTAATCTAGCCTGAAATGGTCAAGAATGGCTTCCAAAAGGAAAGGGTGACATTTTAGCTGCATCTTAAAGAGCAATGAGTTCCCAGGCAGATGAAGAGAGAGCATTCCAGAAAGAACAGCAGAGGTAAAGAAGTGAGAGATGTGGTACATTTACATATAATAGTTTTATATTGTTTGGGGTATATGAAGTGTAATGAAGTTTGAGCATAAAAGCAAGGAGGACGGGCTTGGTTCATCAGGAGACTTACTTTCCACATCCTGATTTTAAGCAAGGCTAAGCTTTGATCTAGTTTGTATTTTTAACAAATATAATCCTGGTAATATAAAGAACATATTAAGGGGCAGGGAAAGTCAGCAAGTAAGATTTAGGATGATTGCTTTGTATGGCTTCCTTTTCTGCAAAAAAAAAAAAAAAAGGAAAAAAAGATTTAGGGTAAACAATGATAAGGCCCAAATGAAGACAGAAGCAGTGTGGGACAGTTGAAGAGAAGTTGAGGCATTCAGGTAATGTTTTGGAAGTAAACTTGAAGGAGTTCGGTGATTGATGGGATATAGGGGCGGGACAAGAAAAGAGTACAGGGTGACCTTCAGGTACTTGCCTAGAAAAGTGAGCTGTATGGTGCCTTCCACTATGCTAGGAATGTGAGGGAAGGTTGGCTGGAATGAGCAGGAAAGCAGATGGAAATTTGGAGGTTTGAGATGATACTAATAGCTCAGGGAGTAAGCTGCGGGGACTAGTGAAGCCACGGCTCCCGTAGCCCAAGGAGAGCCCAGAGAATGAGTAGAGAATGAGGCCAAAGATAGAAGCCTGCAGATCACTAACAGTTCTGAGTCTGGTAAAGAAGAGTCCATAAAGAGAACGAGAAAGTGTGCAGCTGGGGAAACAGGAAGAAAACCAACAGTGGGGCCTCTCCGAAGCCAGAGGAAGGGAGTTTAACAACAGTACGTTTTTTAAAATTGTCTTCATTATTCTGGTTGTCTTCTCATTTTAGACAGTCTACGTTATAAAAAAAAAAAAAATCAAGTTACTTTCCCAACTTTACATAAATGGAGTCTTTTTCTTCCTGATTTGACAGTGATTATAATTTCCTAGTATAAGAAAATAGACTGAAGATGCCCAGATTTACTGGATTTCATAGATTTAAGAAGTGAACTGAGTTTTCAGGTTCAGAGGAGTTAATGGTATTTCCACTACCATTGTGGAGTCTGTTTTCTAGTTTGAAGATGATTTATGTCAATTTTTAAAGGATGGTGAAATAATTCTTTTCCTCTGAAAGTCTCAAAGGGTTCTACACATGATAACTCATTAGACTAAATGTTGTAACAGTTAATCTGACACTGCACTTGCTTATTTGCATAATAAGCAAGTGGCATTGGGCTGTCAGCACAGAGTGGTACCCAACGATAGCAAAGTTGACAATGATAGAAAACGTGTGTCAAACTCTGCAGCTAGAGAAGGGCGCCTGGAGCAGCAGCTGAAATAAGGCATACCTGTTTGTGACTTTCCACATTCACTTTCCCTTCAGGTCTCTAACACCTTGTTGCTCAGACTGTGCTCCAAGAACCAGCTGCATCAGCATCACAAGGAGCTTGTTAGAAATGCAGATGCTCAGGCCCCCCCAGACCTACTGAATAAGAAACTGCAGTTTAGTAAGCCCCTCAGGAGATCCTAGTCACATCAAGTTTGAGAAGTGCCATTGTCAGGAACAAAGAGATCAAAGTGGAATGTTCTTTAGTGGCTGAGCCCTCTGGCTTTACTATTTCACAGTCTCTAGAACGAGTTTTTGGAAATAGGTATCATGTTCACTATTACTATATTTTCTTTCCCCCGAGGGGGCAGAGATTTAGAAGTGCAGATTATAGAGTCAAATTGCCTGAGTCCAATTCCTAGCGCTGTCACTCGCACCTAACTTCCCCGTTTGTTGAGAGCAACTCCACAGAGCAGAGACCTCCCACCCCACTGATCTGTACTGGACATGTAGTTGCGCCACAGATGAGCCTTTGTGGGGAGTGTGTGGAAGGGGTGTTGTCATCTGTGTTATTTCTTTGACTCATGGTTTCTTGGTCCTAGCTGAACCGTCAGTTACTGAAAAGTAGGTAAACTTGGGAAAATTTTTAAATTTTATGTAGTCAAGAAATGTGCTTAATAATGAAGTAGACTTTTAAGCTTTACTGAAAAAAGTCTACAAATAGATTTAAAAGTGATGAGAACTCATTAAATTTTAACCTACTAAATGATAGTAGGAAATATTTTTACTGTCATGGCTTAGAGACCAGTGCTCTGACCTTGTTTTCTACAGGGGGCAGCTGGCATTTTATGCTACGTGGGAGCTTACGTCTTCATCACTTACGATGACTATGACCACTTCTTTGAAGATGTGTACACTCTCATTCCCGCTGTGGTGATCATAGCTGTGGGAGCCCTGCTTTTCATTATTGGGTTAATTGGCTGCTGTGCCACAATCCGGGAAAGTCGCTGCGGACTTGCCACGGTACGTTAGCACGCCACTGACTGCATGTGTCATCAGAACGTGCGGGAGTGTTTTTTCTGTTACTCTCCTTGAGTTGAACATGGAATTCTGTAGTCTCTTTGGCTCTTATAATTGGAATAGAATTAGCACTTGTCTTGAACTTCTAGCAGTTATCTCTGATCATTGTTGTTTTATCAAGTGCATTTAGAGTTTTTTTTTCATTTGTATTTAATTTTTCACAATGTTTCCTTACAGTTTGTCATCATCCTGCTCTTGGTTTTTGTCACAGAAGTTGTTGTAGTGGTTTTGGGATACGTTTACAGAGCAAAGGTATGTTGTCTACTATAATTCACATAATGCTTTAAAGGGTGATTTATATTTTTCAATTGAAATAGAACAAATTTATTTTATCAGAGTCAACATTTTCTTTTGCCTTTTTTGTTTAGCCAATCCTTTAAATATCTAAAGTCAATTAGCAATGATTTACATATCAAGACTTCTAGTCTCATTTAATATAGCACAGTTTTAATTATATTGTTGACTATAGGTATTTATGGCTGCAAATGAATAATCAGCTGAGAAGTTTGTTCAAATTTCCTCAGCCTGTAGAGTCCCTATATTGGGGGGGGAATATAAATTTTCCAATTTTTATTTATTTATTTTTTTGAGACAGAGTCTTGCTTCGTTGCCCTGGTTAGAGTGCAGTGGCATCATCACAGCTCTCTGCAACCTCAAACTCCTGGGCTCAAGTGATCCTCCTACCGCAGCCTCCTGAGTAGCTGGGACCACAGGCGTGCGCCATAACGCCTGACTAATTTCTCTGTTTTTAGTAGAGGCTCTTGCTCAGGCTGGTCTCAAACTCATGAGCTCAAGGGATCCTCCCACCTCAGCCTCCTCGGCCTCCCAGAATGCTAGGATTTACAGGTGTGAGCCACTGTGCCCAGCCTGAATTTTCTGATTTTTGTCATAGAAGAACTAAAGTGAGGATTTCATTTTCCATTGCCTCTTTCAAAAATGCCTTGGTCCTGGACATAGAAAAACATATTGTTGTGATCCTACCTTCCACACCTGTCCTGGGAGACAAGGGTCCTACCAACCTAGAATGCCAAAGCAGCTTTTGCCAGCGCTCCCTTCCTACCCCCCTTTCTCTTTTTTAGTCATTCCCTCTTCTTTTCTTTCCATTTCCTTCCTCTCTATTTTGCCTGATTTTGCTTTCCACCCATAGTACCATTTAAGCTGTTTTAAATTAATTTGGGTGTAATTTTAGAGCCATGATAAAGACATACTGGAATCATTTTCATTATAATTCAACAGTTTTAAGTCAAAAGCATGATATTTCAACTTCACATTCAAACCATTGATACGTAAGGCACCATACAACTATGCCTGAAAAATGCAATGGATCGTGTCCCTACCTGTGCTCTGGTTATAATTTTATAGTCTTATCACATCACTGTTACAAGTTGTGAAGTTTATTTCCTGTCTCCTCTTTGACATACATTGAACAGCAGCTTTTTCATAAAGCGCCACTTTTAAGGACTGTTTTTTTCCTAACCTGCTGATTACTTTTACACATTGAGCCAACTCTAAACGTTGAATAAGTAAAATGGAAATCATGTTGGTGTTTGTCCCAAAAGTATCTTATGGGGGCTTCAGAGTTGTTTTATTTATACCTAACTGAGGAAAGGAAAATGAGTAGGTCTTCTGAGAAACATTGAAAACTTATTTGAAAAAGGAAGGGTATCCATTTATAATTTAAGACATCTATCCCAAGGTTCAACTTCTTTCTCTCTGTTGAATACATTGTTAGCCTGCCATCTTGTGCACAATCTTCTCTTTGAATGCTTTAATGTGTGTGATATAATATGTCTGAATTTTTACGTGGCACTTTGAATCTATATGAAGGCAGGACGGGAGAAAACTTTTTTCTTATAAGAAATTCATAGAGATCTGACAGTTTGCAAACATTTAGGTACTTTAGCTGGAGCCTCGACCAATGTTACTTTTACCAGTATTTTTGAGGGACTGAATTCTTTATTTTGATTCAGGTGGAAAATGAGGTCGATCGCAGCATTCAGAAAGTGTATAAGACCTACAATGGAACCAACCCTGATGCTGCTAGCCGGGCTATTGATTATGTACAGAGACAGGTGAGCTTTTTCGAGGCAAATTTGATTTTGAAGGCCAATCACTACTGGGTCAACATTAAACTAACTGGTATTACTTGTGTAAATTAGCCATGTACCTTCATAGCCATGTTTATCCTCCTGATGTGTCCAATATTTTTCTGCACTCTTCACGCTTGATAAGTTTATTTCAACATCATCTAGCCCGATAAGAAGTGTCTTAAACTTTTTTGTTATCTGACTACCCCCTCGCCAACCCCGGTGCTCTCCCCTCCCCCAGCCAAGGAACTTGGAGGGGTCATAATGGAAGAGAGGTATGTGTCACAGGAAAGGTGGGAATCCAGATAGACTCTAGGGCAGGAGGGAAGTCTACATATACCTTTAGAAAGATCAGAAAAGGCACAAAACTGTTAAACAAAGTTATCATGGATAATTTAAAACATACACAAAGGCAGAGAGAGTAGTATAATAGATCTTTGTACCCATAACCCTGCCTGAAAAATTATAAACTTTTTGTTAATCTTGTTTTATTTATTAACCCCACATATTTTGTGCTCAGTTGTCTTAAAGCAAATCCCAGACATTTCAGACAAAACATTTTAAACACTTTGTCATTGAAAGTAATATTTAACTTGGAACCAGATATTTAACATGTAAGGTACGAAGATTTTCCTTAGCTGAAACTACCCCTTATAGGCAATGTGCTTTTCATGTAAAGATTCTAGAACCACTATAACCATGTCTAACTATTTAAATTTAAGTTAAAAATTCAGTTCCTTGACCACACTAGCCACAATTTAAGTGCTCAGTAGAGCTTCATAGGGCTAGTAGCCACCCTGTTGGACCGTACAGACCTTCCATCATTGTAGCAAGTTCTGTTGGACATCACTGCTCTAGAGTAGCTTATCTGAAAGCTTTATAGTGTATGGAACCCTAAAATTCAGCCATCTGTTCTCTTCTTCTCTAGCTGCACTGTTGTGGAATTCACAATTACTCAGACTGGGAAAATACAGATTGGTTTAAAGAAACCAAAAACCAGAGTGTCCCCCTTAGCTGCTGCAGAGAGACTGCCAGCAGCTGTAATGGCAGTCTGGCCCACCCCTCTGACCTCTATGCCGAGGTGAGTCCTTTGGCCACAACTTGAGTCTACCACGAGACCTGGTTCTCACTGTGTTACCACCGCCTGGAACTTCTTTTCTACCCCCTTTTGCTTGTCTTGAATGCCATTTTATTACTGTGAATTATTTTAAAAGGTACTATCTTTTGCTTTAATTACATCTCTGTAAGTTATTCTAATCATATAATCTCTTTTCTCGCTTTCAGTCTCTGTCATTTTCATTTCTGTCAATGAGTACTAATCTGTGAATCTGAAGCTTTCACTTTAAAAAAGGATTTCTAGTGAGGATGACTACATGTTTGTTACAGGGGTGTGAGGCTCTAGTTGTGAAGAAGCTACAAGAAATCATGATGCATGTTATCTGGGCAGCCCTGGCGTTCGCAGCTATTCAGGTAAGCACAGCTGGCCAAGGAGCTGTCACCAGAATGAGCTGGTTCTCTGAGGTCAGCCCTGAATGGTTTTAATCACTAAGTATGATGAATCTTTGTATGTGTAGGTAACTTGGACGAGATTGAGGTTTAGCCACCAGTTTCCAACATCTTCCATTTCTTCTCTGTAGACCTAGACCCAGAATGGTCTAAAGAAACCAGAGTGGACTCTTTGCCTTATTTTCTTGTCTTGATTAGTGGGTAATCTGCACAAAATATTATTGTAAACAAACTGTTGTAGTATATTCTTGGGAGATATTTTATAGAACTTCACAGAACTTTTAAAAATCGTACTGCTTTATTTCTGTTTGGAAATGGAAAGCTATATTTCAATCTTTTTGTGTACCATTCTCTTTCCAGTTCTTGTTTTTGTGTCCTTGAGGGTTTCACATATTCGTATAGCTAGATGAACAACTGGTACTACAACACTAATGTCTTACATTAAAAGAAACAATTTTATTGCTCTGTAGAAAAGGCCTTCCCAGTAAAAACTGAGGTTCTGGCCTCTTCTGTATTTGTGGACTTAGTTATAATATTTTAGACTGACAACCGTCAAGGAGTCTGAGACATCTCTTGGTGCATATGGAAGTGTGCTGTGCCATTGTTGGTAGCTGAGAGGACCTGTTTTCCCAGCTCCTACCAGTGAAAATAGTTGTCCTCTTCCCTAGTTTGTGCTAGTTCAAGCTAGTTTATGCAAAGTAGCTGGTAATTGCTTAATTACCTCTCACTTTATCCGCTCCCAGCTCCTCACCCCCTAAAAATACCACACACTCATCCTTCACCCCCACCTAAAAACAATTAAATAAGGAAGATGGCCATTTTGTCAACACAGCTATTCCACGTTCCTAGTTTCTCAGGT
>NW_012149419.1:724540-726082 GCF_000956105.1 Propithecus coquereli
TGAGTAGCTGGGACTACAGGCACGTGCCACCATGCCTGGCTAATTTGTCTGTTTTTAGTACAGATGGGGTCTCGCTCTTGCTCAGGCTGGTCTTGAACTCCTGAGCTCAAGTGATCCTCCTGCCTCAACCTCCCAGAGTGCTAGAATTACAGGCGTGAGCTACTGTGCCCGGCCATAATTTGACATTTTCAATTCAGCAAGTCTAAGTTAGGGATTCAGAACTTTCATGGACTCAAAACCTACTGGTTTTGAAAATAAAAAAACATTGGTTTTAAGAGAAAAACATCCATTTGAAATAATAAAAGAATTTTCCCTAATGTGTTTTTTAAGAGTACCTATAAATGTTCTAAGCCTTTGGTATTCAAAATCTGATGCGGATCGGTGCCCTGAATGTGGAAAACCTGAACAGAGGCAGATAACTGAACGATCAGTGGGCTTTTGTTCTTGTACGTCAATCGTGATATTGAAATTTAGAGCTAGAGAGATGCTTGGGGATTCTCCAGTCCCAGTCCCCTTTCTTTTGCTGCAAAATTTAGGGGGAGCAAGGATAATATGTTTGTGACATCACACAGAGAGTGGCAAAACTAAAGCTTAAACCCTGGCTCTATTTGTACTCTGCCTCCAATTACATATCTAAAAATTAAGATACTCAGAAGATTAAATGCCTAAATTCTGTTAGGAAACCTGGCAATTAACTAACTCTTCAGCTGGGTAAAATACAGAGATAAAATGGTGGAGTTGAGTAGTTACGATATAGACTGAATTTTGTCTCCTTGTTTGCAAAGCCTGAAATATTTAGCCCTCTAAGAAAATGTTTGGTGATCTTTGCTCTAGTTAAATAATCTGGGTTTGGGTAGAACCAAAATGATCCAGAAAGAAAAATCTGAAAAATACTAGTGGGTTATTATGACAGGATTTTTGAATATAAGGGAATGAAGGTTTTAAAATTTTGCTACATTCCTTATTAATTGGCAAGATGTTTTGCTGCTTTGAGAGTAGCCAGCCTGTTAAATTAACAAATGATCAATTATGAATTTTATATTTAAAGGGTGTGATCATAGTAATAGACAAAAATCTGAGTTTTGCTTTGTCAGGCTCTTAAGTATCTGCTGTGGTCAAGGCTCTCTGCAGGCAATATGGGGAAAATGGGAAGTGTTGGTCCTTACTTTGGCGTCTCTTGAAGTTGGCATGTCCTTAAGATTTAGTAATCAAGGGCAAACTTTCATAGAGAACTGTTTCCCGAGGCCACGTTGCTTTTTCTTGTCTTTGTGCCAGTCACAAAGGAGATTGAGACTGCTTTTTCCTTCCTCTTCCTTTTTGATTACCAGTTATTCATTAAAATAAGTTAAAATACATAAATAAATAGCACTTTGGGTCAGACCCCCAGATAGTAGTTACGATTGACTGGCTTAATTCTGACACTCTTTTGAAAAAATTCCAAACAATTCTTCCGTAAAAACTTTAGCCAAAGTATAAGAGGCTAACTCTCGAGTGGCTCAGATTTTTTTTTTTAATTTGAGGAAAATCAATTGATAACTTTTT
>NW_012149419.1:726315-806740 GCF_000956105.1 Propithecus coquereli
GCCTCCTTTTTGGTAGTTTTTTAAAATCGACAATACCCATTTGATAAAATTTTTTTCAAATGATATAAAATGATACAAATTTGGTCAAAGGTAAGCCTCCCTCTTAGTCTTGATTCTAGTTCTTGAGTCCCCTTTGTAAAGGCAGCCACTGCTATTAGTTTCACATATATCCTTCCAGAAATAGTTTGTGCTTATACAAACATATATATAAACCAATAGAAGCTAATAAGATGCAGTTTTATACCTAGCTTTTTGTTTTAATTGAGTTAATTGTAGATTCGCATGCAGTTGTAAGAAACAGTACAGGGAGATAGATCCCTCCTGTGCTTCGCCCAGCTTCCCTCAGCAGTAACATTTTGTAAAACTATAGTATGATATCACAACCAGGCTATTGGCGTGATGGAGTCTGCCAGTCTTGTTGAGATTTCCCATTTCTGTGTCTTCAGTTCTGTACAATTTTATGGCCTGTGTATGTTTCTGTATCCACCGCCACAGTCAAGGTACTGACCAGTTCCAACACCAGTCGGGTCCCTCCTGTGACGCTGTCATAACTGTATCACTTCCTTCCCCGGAAACCCTGGCAACCATCATCTGTCCATTTCTAAAATTTTGTCATTTCAAAATGTCATATCAATGGAAGCATATGGTTTGTAACCTTTTGTACTTCGCTTCTTAAAAATAAATTACTATATTTTGGGTATAAACCTACCTTTTTATTTCATAGCTGCATAGTATTCCATTTTATGGGCATATTTTAATTGACATTAATGGGCATTTATGTAAGTCTTGCTATTAGAAAAATGCAAGGATTCATGTTCAAAGACTGTAGCAAAAATTTATAGCCATGAAATTGAGGAGTCAGAATGTATGAGTGAATTTTGATAGGTATTTCCAAATTTTTGTCAGAAAAGGGTGTTTCTAATGTACAAGAATTCTTATTTTTTTATAAGAATGCCTGTTTCCCCATACCACTGCCTACATAGTGTTATCACAGAACGTTTTACTTTGGCAATCAGGTTTTTTTACTCACCACTTGTCATTTTTTGCAGTTTTTGCAGTTCTGGGTATTAAATAGAACTAAGTGGGCTAAGTGAAGGTTAGTTCTCCTGACTTGAATGTTGCAGGGCATCATTTCATTACAAGAAATAACACTGGAGCTAAGATATTTGTACGATATTTCCAAGTCTATTGTTGGAAAATTTCAATAATCAGTTAAATTTCAGTATAGCAAAGCTTTGGAAATGGGCCTGTAATACTTAGGGGTGAGGGTAAGAAGTTATTGTGTAGAGCTTAATGTTCTTAAAACAGACTCATTCCCGGCCGGGCGCGGTGGCTCACGCCTGTAATCCTAGCTCTCTGGGAGGCCGAGGCGGGCGGATTATTTGAGCTCAGGAGTTCGAAACCAGCCTGAGCAAGAGCGAGACCTCGTCTCTACTAAAATTAGAAAGAAATTAATTGGACAACTAAAAATATACAGAAAAAATTAGCCGGGCATGGTGGTGCATGCCTGTAGTCCCAGCTACTTGGGAGGCTGAGGCAGGAGGATCCCTTGAGCCCAGGAGTTTGAGGTTGCTGTGAGCTAGGCTGACGCCATGGCACTCTAGCCAGGGCAACACAGTGAGACTCTGTCTCAAAAAAAAAAAAAAAAAAAAAAAACAGACTCATTCCCAAGCACAAATGGGATTTTATCAAGCTTATTTAATTGTTTTAAATCAATGCAAGTTGACTTAATTGAAATAAAAGAATCAGAAAAGAAATACTTATTTTAGACCTCATTTTGAGAATGCTGACTCTTCCAGTGGAAGTTAACCAGCTGAAAGGAATGTGAGGAGGTGGGGGATGGAAGAGAGATTTTCTTTTTTTGCCATAGCAAATCAGTAATGTCTGAGCTTTGCATTTTTATTGCTCAATTTAACATTGCCTGGGAACATAATTGTGTTTGATTTTATAGCTGTTTTAACAACGTTTTGATGTACAGTGAACAGAAATGTATTTCTCTAGGAATTAGGTGCTAAACTTGTCGAATTGGCTTAAGATGTTTAGTAAACTTAAACAATATCCACTTTTTAAATGTCTTTAAGGTGCTTTGCACTAGTAAGCACTCAGCAAATGGTGATGTAATGAAACTGATGGATTTGAGCAGCAAATACACACATCCTGAATGGGTAGAATGGAGGCCAATCTGAGCGCAGAAAGTGGAGTGTGTGACTTTATACCATGGAGAACTTGGAATGAGGATATCCTCCTCTTATGTGTGTGCCTTATTAGTAGTTAATCTTCCACTTCAAACTTTGAGAGTCTGTTTATGGATCTGGGTACATTTTGCTGAAATTAGATTGACCCCAAATGTACAGAAGGCCTTAAACCTTTTAAAATCAAATAACCGGCCTTTCGCTGTCAATGAGAAGTCAGAACAGCAAATTAACTTACTCTTCTCGAGCCCTCTGGTTACTGTTTTTGTTTCGTGAGATGGTAGGTCAAAAATTCTAGAATCGTTTTCTCTTTAATCCAGATTAATCCTCTTACTTACCCAAAATAACATGGCACGACTTCATTACTATTCCAAAATGCTACCACAGGATTAGGGACTTATTAAAATAAAACGATGAAGGAAGAGTGACCTTTAAGTAGTAACGTGTATGTGATACCCAGACCCAAACCTGGGTTTCAAAAAGAGTAAACGTGAAAGAAACAAAAACCTTCAAACTGTATTTTTTGGCATCACGATTGGTTTTCCACAGTAGGGCTACTCGTGTACTGAATTTTGTGGATTGTTATAAAACCTATTTCTCCAAAATCCAGATGACCAAAAAGACCACCATTAAACACACATAGTCACAATCATTCCACTCCCTGGACCTTCGCTGTCTGGTATGGTAGCCACTAGCCACAGGTGTCTAAATTTAATTTAAATAAAATAAAGCATGCAGTTCCTTAGTTGCACTAGCAACCTTTCAAGTGCTCAATAGCCACATGTGACTAGTGGCTACCACATTTGACAACACAGATGTAGGATGTTTCCATCATTGCAGAAAGTTCTTTGGGACAATATTGCTCTAGATTGATAGCAGAGGTGGCAGTAAGAGAGCCTCCTCTGCTGGTTTCGCAAATATTTCCCGGGTATAAGACAGGGAAGCTGAAGCTTAGTGCTCAGATAATTCCTTAAAAAATAATGTCCTCATAAGAAATTCCTTCTGTCATTTTTATTGCCTTTTTGATGATTTGAGGTTATTGAACTTTGAAACAGCTCCATTGCCAGCAAAGAAATACACACTTGCCATAAAAGTTTTCAGCCTTTTCCCCCATTGTTGTTTTCTTCCAACAGCTGCTGGGCATGCTGTGTGCATGCATCGTGTTGTGCAGAAGGAGTAGAGATCCTGCTTATGAGCTCCTCATCACTGGCGGAACCTATGCATAGTAGAACACTCAAGCCTGAGCTCTTTAGTCTTGTTCTGATTTGGAAGGTGAATCGAGCAGGTCTGCTGCTGTTGGCCTCCTAAGTTCATTTAGTGAAAGCACACGTGCACTGGTGTTGGATACCGCAGCTTGGCTTTTCACGTACCCACCTACTTACCAACCCCCCCCATGACTTTCTTTTCCCTTGTTCTAGCTGACTTTTCATGCCCCTAAGTTTTTAAGTATGATGGTAAATGTTCTAATTCAGAACCAATTGTGAGTGGCGTAGTGTGGTAGAATTAAAGGAGGACGTGGGCCTACTTCTGTTACCTCCAAGAAGTAATGGGACTTACGCTGAAGTATCACCAGGTCCTTTCAGTCTTCACAATGGAGAACTCTTGGCCAAAGGTTTTTGGGGGGAGAGGGAGGAAGCCAACTGTCTGGTTAAAGTTAACACCAGATGGTGCCCCCATCAGTGTCCTTTTGAAAAATATATACTCTAGTCCAATAAGATAGCAACTGTACAAAATGGCTAAAATAGATTTTAGAATTATATGGTATATATGTTGGTTCATCTTCAAAATCAGAGACTGATATTTGAAACTAGTGGTTTTTAATCAAAGCTGGCTTTATAGGAGGAGTATATGTATGCACTACTGTTTTAAAACAATTAGTGTGAGTGCGTTTTCGTGTGATTGAGCCCATTCTTCCTAAGTCAAACTTGTTAGAAATAATGTACCCCTCCATGTAGACTAGCAAAATAGTATGTAGATGTGATCTCAGTTGTAAATAGAAAAATCTAATTCAATAAACTCTGTATCAGCCCTCAACATGTAGTTTTTAATTATTTTGGGGATATTTCAACTCCAGAGCAGCAGTATAATGTTTTCTATGTTGGTGCTGTCTATGGTTCATTATGATTTGCATGTGTTTTCATTACATTGTTGCCAAATTCTAAAGGCCTTGGTATTCAAAAAACCACAGATGCTTTTCAGTGCAGTATATTCCACAAATATGGAGCATCTACTGTGTACCAGGCACTGGGGACATGGTGATTAAGCTGTCCTTGTCTTCAGGGAGTTTGGAGTCCTAGTGTAGGAGACGTATATAGGAGCAGATGACTTTCGTACAGTGCAGCGATGGTAGTAATAAAAGAATGGGAGCCAAAGGAAGAGCCCAGAGAGGTCAGGAGTGACTTCCTGGAGGAGATGGCCAAGCCTGAACGCTGGATAGGCTTTATTGGAGAGAGCACACAGGAGTGGGAATGTTTGTGTGGACAGGGAGCTATAAGGAGCTCATTGTGCCTGGAGCTTGAAATACAAGGCTGGGAAGAGAAGTTGGACAAGTGGCAAAGCTCAGGTTCTCTGGTGTCTTATGGGACATCCTGTGGAGCTCAGACTCAACTTGCAGATGGAGGCAGCTAATAAAGGGTTTGAACATGGCTGTGATGCAAGCAGACTGTCCTGGACGGTCCGCATGGCTGCGGTCTGAGGATGGATTGGAGGGGACGTGCCTAGGCGTCAGTTAGCTTGATGTGGTCATTCAGGAGAGACTTAAGCATGAAGGAGTGCACTGTTGGTAGGCGTGGTGAAGGCTGGACTTGGACTGGAGGGGGAAAAATGGCAGAATTTGATCATTGGTTGACTGGATGGGATACAGAGAGAAGGGAGAAGAAAGGAGGAATCTAGGGTGAGTCCCAGGTTTCTGGCTCAGTCAGCTAGGGAAACAGAGTTAGCCATAGAGGTAGGAGCAATTAGGGATCACTTCCAGGGGTGGGGGGGTATGAGTTCATGTTCTGTTTTGGACCCATCAATTTTGAGATGCCCGAATATCATGCAAGTCCATCCCACCTGAAAATGGAGAATATGTAGGAAAGGAGAGCAGTAAAAACTAACTCCTGTTCACAAAGTAGAAGTTACCAAATGATTTCGGAGAGCTACAAAGCATTTGGTAATATTGCCACTGACCCATTGCACCTCTTGTCCCTACCTGTTACACTGTGGGCAAGAATGTTTGTGACCTTCACTTCACCACCTCTCCCCAGCCCTGTTCCTCCAGTTTCTGATATGTCCTATTCTGTGGCTACCCTGTCACAGGTTGAAGCTGAGGTGAGTAATATTTGGACTGTGACATTGGTTGCCCTCCCTCCACTCTTTCTGTGTGATAGAATTAGGCCTCAAGTAGGGAATTACTTTGGGAAAATGCACCAATTGATGATAGCCCACTCCTTGAACTTGCCTAAGAGGATAATTCCACACCCCTTCCCACCCCTTCCTGCACTCAGCCCTCTCCATTTGTCCGGTGAGAGCAGCTCTCTACCTGTGCTTTGCCTGCTGGCCAGACTGGCCACGTTAGCAGCGAAGCCAAACAGATGAGGCTGGGAGGTAGCTCTGGGGGCCAGTTAAACATTCTAGCTCCTGCCAGCTTTAAGTTGTGTTTAATTCCTAGGATAGTCATCCCGGAAATGCCTTTTTCCCTTGCCTGGGACCGATGAGAAGGGGAAAATTCGGCTTCTACCTGCTAAACATCTCCAGAGTCTTCAGCCATTCCACATGTCGCTGAGACTGGGAGTTTGCGCTACCCAGCGACCCTATTCCCCAGTGCTTATTCTTGTGAGGGCAAAAGAGCTGCTGCTCATGTCTGACATTGAATAAATGAGCTCTCCCACTGTGCCAGTGTTTTCCACCCTTGTCTGTACATTGGAAGCACCTGGGGAACTTGGAGAATTACAGATTCCTGGGTCCGAGAGCTGATGAAGTGGTCTAGGGTGCTTCCAGGGTGCAGCCATGGTTGAGAACCACTGCTGTAGTCTATAGACTTTTTTTTTGAGACAGAGTTTCGCTCTGTTGCCCGGGCTAGAGTGCCATGGCGTCAGCCTAGCTCACAGCAACCTCAAACTCCTGGACTCAAGCAATCCTCCTTCCTCAGCCTCCCGAGTAGCTGGGACTACAGGTATGTGCCACCATGCCCAGCTAGTTTTTCTATATGGTTTTAGATGTCCGGCTAATTTCTTTCTATTTTTAGTAGAGACAGGGCCTTGCTCTTGCTCAGGCCGGTCTCGAACTTCTGAGCTCAAACGATCCTCCCACCTCGGCCTCCCAGAGTGCTAGGATTACAGGCGTGAGCCACTGCGCCCAACCTCTATAGCCTTTTTTAAAAATTAATTTTATCTGGAAATAATTTCAAACCTACAGAAAAGTTACAAGAATAAGAATTGTACGTATAAGGCCCAAATATCCTTTACCCAGATATACCTGTTAACGTTTCGTCCCATTCGATTTGCCGTATGTATTCTCAGATGTGCACTCTCACTCTCTTTCTACGTACACATCATGGCCTTTACCCCTGATACTTCCCTGGGTATTTACTAAAAACACAGATATTCTTACAACTGCAGTACAATTATCAAATTCAGTACGTTTACCACTGATAAAATACTTTACCAATCGTATTCCAGTGGACCTCATAATGTCCTGTATAGCATGTTTTTTCTTCTGTTCTTCTGGATCCAGTCTAGGATCAGGTATTATGTTTAGTTGTCATGTCTCTTTGGTCTTCTCTAATCTGGAATATTTCCATAGTTTTCTCTCTTATGACATTGACATTTTGGAAGAATACAGTTCCTCCTTTTAAATGGTGCTGCTCATTTGGGATTTATCTAATAATTACTTCTTGATTAGATTGGGTTTTGCATTCCAGGTGGCTGGAATATACCTGTGTCCCGTGGCCTCTCAGGGCCTCACACCGGGAGGCACACAATGTCTCTTTGCCCTGATGTTAATTTCGATCACGAGGTCGAGTGAGGAGAAATACGAACAGGACATTTTTAATATAAATGTTAACTGTGTAAAAGGTGGTTAACTACTAAAAGGGGTAAAAAGAGAGCTCTAAGACAGCTTAGCTGAAAACAGCTGCCACCCTAGGGGCGAGGAACTTGGAATCTCAGAGGAGCTTCCCCCAAAGCTGAGAGACCTCCAAGGGGCAGCCGTGGCTGCCACAGGGACACCTGCCTGCCCTGTGCTAAAGAGTCAGCTCACTGGAGGTGCCCACCCCCAAGCCGCAGGAGCAGAGAACCGCTGTTGGGAGAATGCTGCCGGCACCGTGCCAGACCAGAGGAAACAGAAAGACCTTCCTCCGCTAGCCTTGCCTCCCCTTCAGAGCCCTTGTCGGCCAGCTGGCAAAAGAGAAATGTTGTTTACAGGTCCCTGCTTCAGTGTGACAAGAAGGGCAAGGACAGGTGAGTTTGGAGCTAAGAGGCAAAAAACTAATGGTTGGCACACCCACTCAAGGTGTTGTCCACTTTCTCCATGGCATAGTTACTATTTTTTCCCTTCTGACTAATAAGCAGTCTCCAGGGATGTACTGTAAGACCATGTAAATATCTTCCTCACCAAACTTCTCCCCAGACTTAGCAAATACTGCACATTCTGGCCTGGCTCGGCCCTTATGATGACACTTGCCAAAGGATGTCTTTCCAGTCCAGCACTCCTTCCTCATTTACCAGTCAACGCCCCCCCATTTATTCTTTTATTTATTTTATTTTTCTATATTTTCTTAGCAAATCCCTCATTTATTTTTATATATCCACTTACATCCACTGTGGACTGATGGGTTCCCATTTTTTTCAACAGTCTATAATTCATCATTGTCCTTTTGGGGGTGGGGGAAGAGTTCCTTAAATAGTTCCAGATTTGGCCAGTGGGGAGCCCCTTCAGGTCGCCCTGTGTCCTAGCATTTCTCTGATGCACTTCCGCAGGTCTGTCACCAGACATTCCGGGCTCATCTGGCGCCCTCTGTGTCCAAGCCCTGGAGTCAGTGTTCCTTTGAGGAGCCCAAGTCCCCTGCACTAGGTGAGCTCATTCCCACCGGAGTGTCTGCTTCTTGCCCTAGCGGTTGACAGAACTTGTCATACCACCTTTTTAAAAGACAATTTTTTTAAACAAAAGTAAGTGGTGCTTTAAAAAATGTAAACAGCGTAGACATCTGTAAAGAACAAAGTACCCACAAGGAAGCAAGTTTAGCAGTGGTGTGTGTCTTCCCAGACTCTCCTCTCTACACGTACAGAAGCAGACTTGGTGGAAGTTTTGGTTTTGCTTTTTGCTATTGTGAATTTTAATCTACAAGGTCCTACTTTTCTTTTCATGACATAGTATGGTACTCTTCATGTCAGACTGTGGGATTTGTCATTGCTTTTTGTTAGCTTAGTGGATATATTAACACCATGATTAACCAATGTATAGTGGATAGAGTTTCAGGCTGCCTCTAGCCCAACTCTAGTGAACACCTCTATACACATCCTGGCAGTTATTTAAGAATTTTTTTTAATTAAAAAAATTTTAGACCATGCGTGTGGCTCATGCCTGTAATCCTAGCACTCAGGGAGGCCGAGTGCTAGGTCAGGAGTTCGAGACGAGCCTGAGCAAGAGTGAGACCCCGTCTCTACTGAAAATAGAAAGAAATTAGCTGGACAGATAAAAATATATAGAAAAAAATTAGCCGGGCATGGTGGCGCATGCCTGTAGTCCCAGCTCCTCGTGAGGCCGAGGCAGGAGGATCGCTTGAGCCCAGGAGTTTGAGGTTGCCGTGAGCTAGGCTGACGCCACAGCACTCTAGTCCAAGCAATGGAGCAAGACTCTGTCTCAAAAAAAAAAAAAAGTATTGAGTTGAAATTCACATGGCATAACATTTTCCACTTTGCAGTAAACAAGTGGCATTTAGTGTATTCACAATGTTGTGCAACCACCACCTCTATTGAATTTCCAAAGCATTTTCTGTGTCATGCATTTTTGCATGTACTCAAGGATGGATTCTTGGTAGTGGATTTGCTCTGGATCAAAAGTCACATCTAAAAATTGTTATGGATACATCCAATTGGTCTCCAAAAAGCTTCTATCAATTTATATAGCCACTAGCAGTGTATGACAATGTGCATTTCCCTACATCCTTGTTTACACTTTGGGTGTGATCAGCCTTTATCTTTTCTTCTAATCCAAAAGATGGAAATATGCATTCATTCATTCATTCATTTATTTTTGAGACAGGGTCTCACTTTGGCACCCAGGCTGGAGTGCAGTGGCCTCTGATCATAGCTCACACTCCTGGGCTCAAGTGATCTCCTGCTTCAGCCTCCTGAGTAGCTGGACTACAGGTGTGTACCACCACACCCGGTTAATTTTTTATTATATTTTTTTTGTAGAGACAAGGTCTTGCTATTGCCCAGGCTGGTCACGAATGTATGTATTCGATTGTTAGCTAGGCCCAGGATGTGTTTTTGAGGTGTTTCAGCCTCTTCTGAATTTTCTGCCCAGTTTGATTGGTTTGGGGGTTTTTTTCTTCCAGATCTTAACAGAGTTTACTTAGGAAATTTTTCTGTTAAACTTAATTCCTGCAGCTAATGTGAATGGAGTAATTTTCCTGATACATTTCCTAATTGGTTATTGTTGGTGTATAGCAGCACGTATTTTTTGGATGGGTTGATTTCATATCCAGCATCCTTGCAGTTCTTGAAAATAATGTGTGTGTTCTATGTGGCTTTTTATTGCGGTGTCTCTGAGATCTCCTGAGGGTCTTGTACAGTGACCTTGCAGAAACCCCCCAAGTCTGTCTACTGCATACCTGTCTGGACAGTGCTGGGCGTGTTGCTGGCTGTTGGGAAGTTGACTCATACACAGATCCTGCTCTCCTGAGTTTATCCAATGAAGACAGTAAGACAGGGAAATTATAGGGTAGAAAGAAAGTTAGTTATCTTTGCATCTTCTAGCATCTGGCAAATAGTGGACACTAACGGTCTGAAATAAGTCACTATGGTGCCATAAAAATGTGGTTTTCAAACTTTTTAAAATTTTTAGCTGGAGAACCCATTAGCCAGGTCGTCCTCAAGTCTGAACACGTTAGAATCACCAGGAAGAGGTTTGAAATATTTATGCAAAAGCTCAGCTTGCAGAGATTCAGTTTCTGTTTGTCTAATGTAGGACAAACAGCATTTTTAAAAGCTAATTCCCTTGAGCAGCCAGGGTTGAGAACCACTGCTAGTCTAACACGTAAACTCTGTGAGTAGAGCTTGAAATGGAGCACCCCACCCGTCTCCTCCTTTTGGGCGCTAGGGGGGCTCTGCTGAGCACAGTTCGAAAGTGGTCCTGATAATCCCGTGAGGATGCTGAGGACATGGAGCCTACTTGCTGGGGATGACCTTGCTCTGGGCTGTGCTGCTGGTTCCCGTGCCGGGTGGGGAAATAGGCAGCCATCAGGCTCAGCCGAACTGAGCCCAAGCGCTAACTCTTATGCTGAGCTCACTTGGCCTAGGAATGGCTGTGGGGCAGTGGTCAGAATTAGGTGTTGGCACTGCTGGTGTGTGTGTCCAGTTTGGCCAAATGGTGAATTGCTGCTCCTCCTCACCATTGGAAGGACTCAATGACAACCCCAGCTGTCCCAGAGGCATGGGGATGGGGGGTGATTATGCTAAGCTCAAAGCTGCTGTTGACGATGGCCAGGATTAGGAGGTTGTGGCCTTTTTGTTAAGAGTAGTATCCCTTGCTTTTAATTAGCAGTTAGCTGTTATCTTATTTGAACCTTATGGAGACAGCAACTTGTATGGGGCATATTGCACCCATCTTACTGATGGTGAAACTGAGGCCTAGAGAAATTGTGACTTGCCTAAGACCACGCAGGGAAGTGTGAGCCTGGGTTTGGACCCTGATGTTCTGATTCAGAAGCTGTGCTTTCCCTCCTGCTCTGCGGTCTGGGCCCTTGTCAGGAAGAGGCTGCAGTTATTTATACACCCAGTCACACACGCCAGCTCTCTCTTTATCTGGCACCATCTCTGCTGGGAAGGCCGTCCTTCCACGCAGTAGCTCCCGGCAGCCGAGGCTGTGACCTGGTGCCTGGGGAAATGGAAAAGGCTGCAGAGGCAATGACTCTGACTTAGATTCATTTGTGGGTCCCCCCCCCCCCCTATAAATTGTGACCCAAGAGTTGCTTTCAGTGCTATTCTCTGGCCGCCTGAATGACTGGAGAACAGGCTTTGTTATCTAACACTCGCTACCCATCACCTTCCAGTACCCACAGACACTGCGGCACCTGTCAAAGATGATGACAAATATCTAGGCCAAAGGTTTGAAAAAAAATCTTTGCAGTGGAATGGATGCTCAATCAAGGTGACAGGGCATTTTCGCGGAATAAATAAAGCACTGGTACCTAACTTCACACTCTCGTCTTTCCTCTTCCCTGCCCACACAGGACCTGACCCGAGTGGCCGGCCCCTCGCCTGTCCCGCGCCGGCTGGGCCCTTGCTGGGGCTCTGTCCTTGCTGCTGCCCCTCCTCCATCTCTCGCTCCACCTGGGGGAGACCTGCCCGTCTTCCAGGCCCAGCGCTGAGATCCTCCCCGTCTCCCCTTCTCACTCCCCCACACTCGCCTCACATCCCATAAGTTGCCAGGTCGCGTTCTACGCCCTGCATTCTTCCAGAATGGCTCTCCAGCCCAGTGGCCGCTTCCCAGACAAGCCACCACGTGTCCTGTGTTGGACAGCCTGCACTCAGTCTCCCGCCCCCCACACCCTGCTCATCGTCCGCTGTGTATCGGGGTTAGAAAGTGCCTGTCTCCTCTCCCGGGGTGCCGTGCTTGAGAGGGAGTGTCACGGGCAGCAGTGGCCTCCCCAGGCCCCAGCTGGGTGGGGAAGGCCGTGAGGCCCCCTTGCACCCACAAGCCTCTAAGCCTGTCCTCCCAGACACTCCACCATGGCCCCTCCAGCTCCAGCAGACCCATCGCTGCTTTTCTGCTCCAAACAGCTTGCTCACTCCCAGAATATTCCCTGGGTGTCTCCACCGCCTTACCCCTGCCCCACCCTCCCTTGCCCCTGCATCCTTCCGTTTGCCCAGGTATGACTGTGTCTCCCTGGTGTTCTGGGAGCTCCCAGTGACCAGGGCCGGGCCTCTTCTGTGTCCCCAGCAGACCGTGGGTTGGCCCGGGGCCCTCAGAGACTACAGCTGAAGCCTTGTCTGAGGGGGCATCTCTGCTCTCCAGGCTCCTGCCCTGTCTCCTTTGCCTCTTCTGAATTGAGCGCTTGGTTGCTAAGGCAGGAGAAAGAGAAAGGGACCCAGCAGACCAAGGAGAAAAGAACGCACCCTTTATTCCTAATGGGAGACTCCTTGGGGCGCAGCCGGCACCCATCCCATCCTAGGGTGGGGGAGGCTCGGTCTGGGCCCCAGCAAGGCCAGGGTGGGTGGGGACACTACTGACTCCACGGGCAGGGCAGGTGGGGGGAGCTGCTGCCCCTTCCTCAGAGCTTCTCCAGGTAGGAGCCAGGGACAAAGCCACGCTGCCCGTTCCGTTCCACTGTCCACCAACCATCCTCCCCTTCCAGGATGACCACCAGAACGTCCCCGGCAGAGATGTCCAGCTCGTCGGGATTCTGGGCAAGAGACGAAAAGCACATGGGGCTGGCGGGGCCTGCTGGGAGGGCCCTGGTCAGCTTGTCAGTAGGGTAGGCAGGGTCCGCTGAGTCACACCCATACCTCCTGGGAGACGTATAGGATACGGGTGCCCCAAGGGACTTGCCTTCTGTCCCCCTCAGTTTGTCATCGTAGGCTTCTCCCACCTGGGGTTCTTCCCCTGCCCCCTTCTCTGCTCCAGACGCAGTGACAGGCACGGCAGGGGCAGGGTTGCTCACCACACCCTGAGCCCAGGTCGCGCTCTCCACGGCTCACCACCCAGCCTCCCTCGCTGCCAGTCCCCAGCCCCAGCCAGCCAGTTCACTAGAGCACGCCAAGGACCCTGTCACTCGCCTGGCCTGGCTGCCCTGCCGGGGCATGGGGGTCTGCGTCCCCGAGCCAGCCAAGTGCGGGGCCCCACCTCAGCCCAGGTGGAGCTGGGGTCCAGCCGTGCACCTCCCCTCAAAGCAGGGAGCAGACTGGACTCTAGGGGTCTCGGGACCCCTACCCTGTGGCTGCCCCGGCCCATCCTCTCCCTGTGGACACCAGAAAATCAGTGCTGGCCCAAGGGGAGGACTCACTCGTGGCTGCAGTTGGTCTCTGTACCCACACGGCCTGACCCCCACGCCATTACCTGCAGGCAGCCCCGGGCGCCGGCACCTGCCTGCATGTGTGTGCCTGTGCCCACGGCACACGGGGCCGGCTGCGGGGCAGCGCAGGCACGTGCATGCCACGCGTGTCCCGCACGCAGACGCAGGCCCTGGTCCCCATCACCAGCTGTTGAGCAGGCGCGCTGGGGCCGCCTAAGCACCGAGGGCTGCGCCCGCGCTCGTGCCCCAGCGCAGCTGCCTGCGAGCGTCCGTTCTCGCCCGCACACGCACCCTCCCGCGCAGCAGAGGGCCGGGGCCTCACCTGCGCTGTGTAGTCATAGAGCGCGCGGTAGTCCTGGGCTGGCGCAACCAGGTCGCCCTGTGTCTCCCGCACGGCCACAGCTGCGTAGACACCCTCATTCCGCTCGAGGCAGGAGGTCAGGGTCTCTGTGGAGGCTGAGAGCAGGGTGAGGCCTGTACCCCTCCCCTGTCTAAGGACATTGGCCCCTGGAGGTCCTGCGGGGTGGAGTTAGTTTCTCCTGCTTGGCCCTGCCTCCCCCTCCCTCTCGCCCGCTTGCTGTTGGAGAGCACGCCCTTCCCCTTGAGGGGCCTCTGTGGCCCCATTTGTGCCACACGGGAGTCTTCTCCTTCCCCCCGGGGTCACAGTGTGTTTGGGGGCCCCCACATCACCCCCAGGTACCAGCAGGAGTTGCCAACGAGGCCTTGGGACTTCCATGCAGCAGCCCGGAGAACCTGGGGCCAAGGAAGGAGGGTGAGTCCCTCACGTGACCCTCCGGCCCCGCGGGGAGAGAGGGCTTAGGCAGCGAGAACTCTCAGAGCGCCAGGGCTGGGGATGCGATTTATGGGGTGCCCCTCAGGCAGGAGGGCTCTCAGAGGGTCTTCCCAGTGGCTCTTCCTTCTGCAGCCGGGCCCTCCCACTCACACCCGGGCCCATCTCAGCCCCTGCTCCCTGCAGGGCCCTTGGCGGGTGCTAAGACCTCCATGCCGCAGGCTCCTGGAAATGCCCAGCTCCTCCCCGCCCCACCTCTACTCCAGCCGGTCCTACAGCTGCCCCACATGCCCCCCTGGGGCCTTCACCAGCAGGGGCCCAGCCAGCCCTCCTTCCCACGGCCCTCAGTGACAGCCGGCTGTGCCACCGGCCGCACAGTGAGCTCCAGGAGGCCGGGCTGGGCTAATGTGCCCCGGGCCTGTCTCTGGCCTACACTGAGCTGGGGTCTTGAAGGTTTGCTGAATTAAAGAGGAAAACAAAACAAGCATAAGGCCGACGCTGGGCACCCCACAAGGCAGACAGGCATGCGGGCTGAGTAGAGGCAGGCGTAAGTGCTTAAGTGACCACCTATGCTGGGATCCGGGTCCTCACCGGGGTGCGGGGAGGGCTGAGTCCTGCAAGTTTTTGTAGCATTGTTTGGGTGTGGATGTGCCTCCTCCTGGGGCCACTGCTTTCGTAAGATTCTCAGAGGGGTGTGTGCACCCCTCTCTGAGTGCGGGCGGTTCCGCAAGCCTCAGCCTCCCGAGAGCGGGAGACTCCAGGGCCTCCTGAGGCCTTGGAATGGGCTGGTCCTTGCAGCCCGGTCGGCACCCTCCCCACTGTCCCCTGCCTCCCAAGGTAGGGCCTTCTTTGTTGAAGGCTGGCTGGAGATAGGAGCAGCGGGGGTGGGGGTGGGGCACAGGCACCACATGGACCCACAGACAGGGCATAGGCCTGCTCAGAGCCCTTGCTACGGGGGCTCCCTGAGCAGGGTATAGCGCCCCCAGTGGGCTGCCAGCGTCATCACCCACGGCCTCAACCAGGAGGGTGTTTAGGTTCTGAGTCAGACCCCAACACTCAGGGGCCCTGGCCCTAGAGAGTGCGAGTGACCTGCCCAGGCCACACACTGGGGCACTGCGCTAGGTAGGACCTTGGCACTTGACTGCAGCCAGGCCAGGGAATGGGCCCTGGAGAAGCCCGAAGAAGTCCCCACACGCACTGGCTGGGGCTCCTGCTCCTCTGCGCCGGGTGCCGCGCCAGCGGGGGCATTGCCACTGCAGCGGGACAGTCCGCGGCAGCAGCCCAGGCTAGCAGCGGGGCCTAAGGTACAAGGAAGCGGCATGGGACCCCCCCCAGAGTTCGGAGCAGTCACTGGTGAATAACTGGGGTGTGGTTATTTGTTTAATGCTGGGGTCCCCTTGGGCTCAAGGTTCCTGGAGACTGGACTGAGCCTATCTTGTCTCCTTAGAGTGCCCAGCACCTGAACAGGCCACCAGGCACAGCAGGTGCTCCACAGATGCCACTTCCTGGCCCGTCCCAGCGCCTGCTTCCTGGCCAGCCATCATGCACGGGGTGTCTCACCTCTTCATCATGCCACAGGACGGTGGCACGCCAGGGCTGCCGGATGACGGGGTGACCTCCCGGTCGTAGTAGTTCTGGAAGGGCACCGGCGCTGTGGACAGCAAGCCTGTGAGGCCCAGGGCAGCCTAGGGCAGGGCAGGCAGGACCTGTGCCCCCAACACCCAGCCAGTCCCTCCCCAGAGACCAGACAGGGGGTCCACTTTCCCACTCTGGCCCTGGCCCATCCCGGTGGTTGTGGCGGTGCCTGTCTCACTCCCCCAAGAGATCCCACTGTGGGTGCCAGAGCGAATGTTCTGCACTCACAATTTAGTGGGACCAAACAGACTGGGGGTGGGGGCTGTGGGAGGTTCCCCACCTCTAACCTCCCATCCTCTTCTGAGTGCATAGTGCACCTAGCTCTGCTGTGTTTTGCCTTGGGGGAGGCAGCAGTCCAGGGACCCAGGCAGGGGTCCTGTCCCTGACCCCTCCCTGGGTCTGGCCAAGACTCTTCCACCCAGAAGGCAGCTGTGAGCTGCCCGAGCCCTGTCCTGGCACTCGAGGCTCAGGGCCCTTCCAGGGCCAGCCAGGCCTGTACCCAGGCTACCCGCAGGCTGGGCCTCACCCGGGGGCTCGGTGCCCGTGCCCTTGGCCTGGATGAAGCTGTCAATGTCGGCGTCCACCCGGCAGCCCTCCAGCGTCAGCCGCACTTCCTCATAGAGCTGGGGGCAGGAGGGAGCAGAGGCTGTGGGGCCAGGCCGCACCCCGATGCCCACCCCTGTCGAGGCCCTGCCCCTCTGGGTCTGAACTCCAGCCAGCAGTGGCCACCCCACCAGCCTCCTCTCGGGCTTTTTGTGCACATCTCAGCACCTGTAATTTGGGACCTGGGGTGTAACCGCCCCAGGCCGGCTGAGGGGTCAGAGCCCTGGCTGACAGCTTCCTGTTTCCTGAACACCTTTTGTCCCTTCTGTGCTCAAGGTCCCATGCAAGAGACTTAACTCACACCTGTCCTCCAGGTAGACACCATTTTCCCCATTTTATAAATGAGGAAGCTCAGGAGAAAGCAACTTGCCCAAGGTCACAGAAAAAGAGCGCAGCGCAATGGGCTTTGGATCCAGAGCCCACACTCTCCTCTGCCACGAGGAGGCCAGCAGTTGGGCTCAAGTCATTCGGACAAAAACAAACTAACGACGACAACAAAAATGAAATGCCCACAGGCCACGGGGCAGGAGGAGTCAGGGCCTCCCCGAGAGAGAGCTCCTGGCTCTGGGGCTGCACTAACAGCGGTCAGGGCCCCTGGTGGAAGGTGGCGGCCCCTCCCTGCCAGGCAGCTTGGGCTCAGTAGGGAAGAAACTAGGACACCTTGGAGAAGGCGAGAGCAGAGGAGGCCAAGCCTCCTGCCATCACCAGGCCTGGGGCAGAGCCAGCCAGGGTCCACTGGCCCCTCTGCAAACCTCTGAGGGGCTGTGTTTCCCTACCCTCCCTAGCCTGGCAGAGGGAGCTGGTGCTCTGTGGCTTTGGAGTGGGGGCGTGGGGACGTGCCAGGGTAACCACCAAAGCACAGTCTTCGGGCAGAGCAGCTGTGGCCCTGTGCAGTACTGACCTCCCTGTCCTGGGCTGCTGGGAGCAGAGGCTGAGCTGCTGAGGCCCTGAGAGCCCAAGGGCCAGGCTTGGACCACAGAGAACTAGGTGTTCGTTGACTGACTCAGATGGACCTGGGCATGCTGCCGCCCAGAGGCTGCTCTCTCCTCACCACCCCCACCAATGCCCTCAGTCCCACCTCGTCGTCCTTGACGCACTGCATGGACAGCTGGTTGCAGTGCACCCACAGCGCGTTGCGGAGAATGGTCAGCCGGTCAAACTCCTGCAGCTGGAAGGCCTGGGGGCGGGAGCGAGGTGAGAAGTGAGGAGGGGGCTGCAGAGCCAGGCCAGGCTGGACCCCACTCCCAGCTCAGGCTGACAGCCAAGTCTAAAGGAGAGACCTTCCTCTGGGTCCCCACCCACTTCTGTGCCCACCCTGAGGCTGCTGGGAGGGGCAGAGCAGCCCGGGCATTGCTGCTGCAGCGGCTCCAGGCTCCGGCACTCACTGGAAGAGCCGGGAGGCGGGGGGGAGCGAGAGGAGCGCAGGACCCAGAGTCCAGAGCCCTGTTCGTCAGCAGGGCCCAGAGAAGATGCAGGTTTTGGCTGAGCCTCAGTTTTGGTTTCGGCAAAAAGGGTTGAAGAAGGCCCAAAGCCAGGCAGGGAGCGCCCTGGGGCAGTACCCAGCCAGTGCCTGGCGAATGCGTGGACGAGCGGATGGAGGGTGAACGATACCCGCGCCCCACTGCCTCGTTTGTCCCGTGAAGCAGCCACAGCGGGGATGGGGGTCTCCTGTTCTGCACCTGGGGAAACTGACCTCCACGCCAGGTAACTCACCTCACAGGTGGTCCTGTGCTCCTGCTCCCACTCGCCCCGCACCTTCTCCAGCTGCTCGGTGCTTTGCCTGTACACCCGCTCTGCAAGCACAGTGGCCCCAGGGAGTGGCACGAGCCCCTCCACTGCTTTGCTCCTGAGGGGCCCCTCCCCCGGCAGCCCCACCTCCCAGGGGGACCTGCCCTGGCTGCTGGTGGGGCCTCATCTGAACGATCGTCAGGGCTGCCCACTCTGCACTGCTCTTTTCGGGTGACTCTTAGTTCCCCCTCTGTGCTTCGAGCGGCTGAAGGGCTGGAGTGGCGCCTCGTACTCGCAAGTTAAGCATCCAGGCCATTGCCATCTTTGCCCTCAGCTGGGAAGTGGGCTCAGAGAGGGTGGCTGTGCCCTGGAGGAGGGGCGGAGCCCAGCAGACTTGGATCATGGCCCCTGTCACCAGATCTCTGGGAGTCACCTGTCCCCGAGCCTAGGGAGCAGCTGGGTGGTGGGAGAGGCAGAGCAGAAGGGAGAGAGCTTCCCAGGGAAGCAGGAGGGTGAGCGCTCTGTCCTGGGAGGGATGCCGGCAGGCACAGGGGTGCTGGGGGATTCCAGCATCAGGTGAAGGACAGAGGCCCAGAGAAGACCGTGTGCGCGCATGTGTGCACATGTGTGCCTAAGCATGTGAGCATGTGTGTACGTGTGTGAGAGAGACAGCGTGGGTCTGTCTCCCGTGAATGTGGCCATGCGAGTCTGGGGCTCTGCGGCCAGATGGCCTGGGTCACACGCAGTCACCACCACTCACTGGCTGTGTAAAGTTGGGCAAGTACTTAACCTTCTTGTGCCTCAGTTTCCTCATCTGTTAAAAAGAGGATGATGGCAGCAGCCACGTGGTAGCATTGTTGTCAGGGTCAAACATGCAAAGTGCCAAGAGCAGTCTCAGCAAATGGGAGAACACAAATGTGTCTAATCGCACAAGTACAGGATGAGAGTGACATCTTGTGACTGTGTGTGGCCACATGGGGGTGTGTCCCAGGGTGAGGGAGTCCTGTGGTGGGGAGGACTGTCCAGGTCACCACCCTGGTCTGGGGAGGCAGCTGGGGCCCACGTACCTGCCTCCGTGGCCGCGTCCCTGCACTGCTTGGCTTTGTTCTGGCTCTGGGGAGACAGAGGGACAGCAGCCCTGAGCCCCGCCCCCGGCAGCCACAGCCCCCAGGGCGACTTTGGAGTGACTCTGTCACATCTTTCCCGGCCACCCAGTGGGACACTCAGTGACCGCTGTGAGCAAATTCCATCATTTACTAGCAACATCACCCCGCAAAGGACCACAGGCTGGTTCCCATAAACCCAGAAACCTCCAGCCCATGTAGGTACACATGAGAAGTAGACAGGAGGTCCCAGAGCGGGAGAAGTGGGGACCAGGGCCAGGCCTGGCCCCTGTGACCACTGCTGAACCCACCGGCTGGGACTTGGGCCCCTGACTGGCCCCCAACTCACCCTCAAGTCCCCACCCTCTCTGGGCCTCAGCTTTCCTGTCTACGTAGTGGGTGACATGTGTCTTGGGTCCTGGTAGCTCTGACACCCCCACTGTGGCCCAGAGGCCACAGCAGTCAAGAGCCTGGGCTCTGGGCCACCTGGGTTTGATCCTTTCTCTGCTGCTTCCTAGCTCTGAGACTTTGGGCAAGTCACTTACGTCTCTGGGCCTCAGTTTCTCCTCTGTGACATGGGCCTACCGAGCCCCTCTACAAGGCTGTGTGAGGTTAGCGTCTGCTCTCATGGCCCTGGGCCACGTGGGCCTGTCTGAGAACTGGGTCCCGGGCGGAGGCCGGAGATGGCAAAGGAGGTGAGGCTGCCCCATCTGTCCACGCCCTGACAGTCTAGGAAACCCGCCGCACAGAAGCCGAGGTCAGCGAGGGAGAGCAGCCGGCACATCTCAGCTGCGGACCCTGCCTGGGGGTGTCTACAGCACCCCTCTCCTGCCTCCCCTCCCCACCCCGGCCCTGGGTGACACCACATGGCCCCGTGATCCACACACCTTCTCCGTCTGCTTCTGGTGGCCACTGGCACTAACGCGCTCAAAGGCCTGCTCCGCGTCATCCGCGTCCCGGCACCTCTGCTCGTAAGTCTTCTTGCACTGGGGTGTGGAGGGTGTGACTCGGGGGCCGCACAGTCCTGCTCTGTGGTCCCCTGGAGTGAGGCCCCCCGAACCCAACCCCCCCTTTCCCCTTCCCGGGGCCGGGGGGGGGGCCAGGGCAACCCCCCCAGGGACAGGGGTCTGGGGTCCCGAGTGCTGGTGGCTGCTGGCAGCCTTGCTCCAGGCCCCTTCCTGCTGCGGCCACTGTGGTCCTGCCCTGGCCTTCTGGGGGTGCGGCCTTTGGCAACGCCACGCCCCTGCACGTGCCGCCCAGCGTCCCACAGACGCGGCTGGAGGGTGCCTGTGCTCCCTCTGCCCCGGAGTCCCCAGCCGACAGTGGGATCAGCCATGGGCCACTGCATGGGACTGTCCGTCTGTCCTTCAGTCAGGAGCCCCCCAAGGGCAGCACCCAGGCCCACCCACTTGGGCTGTGGAGCCCAGTGCAGGCCGGGCCGTGTGCTAGACAGAAGTCTGAGGCGAGCCTGTCGCGGATGCCCAAGCAGGGACCACACCGGATTCCCGCTGCGCCTCGCCTGAGGAGACACCCCCCGGCCCCTTGCTCACCTCCATGGCCTTCTTGTAGAGTGACAGCTTGCTCTTCTGGACACGGTCCATGACGGCCTCGTACTGCAGGGGACAGGAGGCTCTGAGCTGGGGGCCGCAGCCTCAGGACACTCCCCTAGGCCAAGAGGATGGGTGTCCCTGGGATGAGGCACAGCACCCCTCCCGGCCCAGGGGGTGGTGACGGGATGTCCTCCCTCTCCCGGAGCCTGTTCCTTCACAGTCACCCTCAGAGTGGAAGACTAAAGAGAAGCCCAGGGCGTGGGTATCCGCGTCGGGTCCTCGGGGCAGCTCCTGGCTGGGAATTCGCACCCACACATGCGCACACGCGGTCCTTCCTCCTTCATTCACAAGCCTCTGCACACATCACAGCTCTCGCGCACCGTGCGCACACCCTGGCACACGCGTGCAGAGCCCACGTGAACACGCTCAGAAGCGCACGCACGGGTTTCCTGTGCAGACCCCCCGTCGCTGTCACCGGCACACGCTGCAGCTGCTGCCCAGCTGACCACAGCCACATGTGGGTACAGTGGCCACCGCGCCCCACCTCCCAGGCTTCTTGTTCACACAGAGAGGCTGAAAGAGCCGCGACAGACTGGACCGCAAGGCAGGAGGAGAACTAGGAAAGCAGTGGCACTGGGCTAGAGCCAGCTTGTGCCTGGAGTCCCAGGGGGTCTGTGCCAGCTGGGAGCCTACAGAGGCCCAGGCACGCACCCAAACACGCACAGGCACACGGCCGGGCGAGGACACGTGCTCTCAGGCATGTACACACCTGTGCCCGTGCTCTGCTGTGCACACGTACGCAGGCCCAGACGGGCGCCCTGCACACTCGTCACAGCGCTTGCCTGCGGGGCCCTGGTCACAGGGGAAGGAGTTGTTCTGTCTAAAACAGCCTTTGCAGACGTCGCAGCCCCTCTGGCCACAGGAGAGCTCAGAATAGCGGGGCCAGGGCCTCGCCGCTGCAGCGGGCACTCTGTGGGCAGCCTCTGGCACAGACAGGTCACCCCTTTCAGCACCTCAAGGCTGGGCCAGCTGCTAGGGATGGCTTTTTGTCTGCTCAGGAACCCACATTTAGACTCTGGGAAGGCTAAGACCCCAGCTGGCCGCACGAGCACACAGGATGTGCAGCTGGCCACGTTTCTGCCACCAGAGCCACTGGGCAGAGCCGCAGCCCTGTGTGTGAAGGCTGAGGCGTGTCTGGCTCTGGGCTGTTCCCGAAGGTTGGGAGGTGGGCATAGGTGTCCCATCCTGCAAGAGGGAACCTGAGGCATAGAGCAGGGAAGTGGCTTGGCCAAGATGCCCAGGCCCAGCCTGGCCCCAGCCCCCAGGTGGAGCCTTCTTCCCCTCGGCAGCTCATCTTCAGTGCTTCGGACACCTTACGAAGCTCCTTCTCCCCAGCAAGAAGCATTTCTGTGTGCTGGCCTCTCCCACCCTATTCAGGGCACCGCCCTCATCACTGAGCCTCTGGGAGGCCGAGCCCCTGTCCCCACGGGGCCACGCCCACCCGCCAGGCCAGCCTGCATCTGCTGCCCTCCCAGGGTACTCAGCCAATCAGAGCCTCAGGCACTCTCCTCCCCAGCCCTGCAGCCAAGTACCCGTCAGCCTCTGCTTGCACACCCCCGTGACGGGGACCTTCCATGCAGTGACTGTCTAGGGACAGCCACGCCCTGCGCGCCACGGAGAGTCTGCCTGCTAAGCCGTGCCTGGCACTCCCGCGCCTGCGACGTGCCTGCCCCTCCGCCATGGGCCGTGCTGCAGTGACTGGCCCCAGTCTGCCTTTCTCCAGGACACACAGCCCTGGCCCTTGGGCTCGGGACCAGTTTCCAGCGACCCCTCCCAACTCACACAGCCTCCTCTGGACCCCCCAGCTTGCCACGGACCCTCTACAGTGTGTGGCAGTAGCACATCCAAAAGACCAGTGTCTTTCCTCTTCCCTGGCGTGAGGCAGCTCGAGGGAAGGACCCTCAGCGGGGCTGCCAGGCTGAGAGCTGATGCCTGGTGCCAGCAGCCAGGCCTCCGCCATACCCTCCCTTCCCTTCAGATCACCCTTGAGCCCCCAAGCTTGGGGTGCTGTACCCCCACCTCCTCCCACCGGCTCTGCCAAAGGGCCGGTCCCCCAGCCCCACAGTGACCGACACAGCCTGGGCCAGGGAGGGGGGAGCTGCGCTCTCACCCCAGCACCCGCCTCACCTTCTTCCTCTGCTCCTTCTGCCTCTCCCGGAACTCCTCCAGGCTGCGCAGCTCCTCCCGCAGGGTCAGGGCCAGCTGGATGTGTGAGCTGCCCACATTCTCCATTTCTGGGGACAGAGTGTGGACGTTGGTCCCCAACGTCACACCTGATGGTCCTTAGCCACCCACCACTCCCCCTGCCTGGACCAGCCCACACCCACGCTCTGCCCCCCAAACCCTCTGCCAGCCTCGCAGCTCCTGTGCAAAGCTGGGCCGAAGCCTGAGCTCACCCTCCGGCCGGATTCCACCCCGGGAGATCTCGTCACCCTGCAGCTCAGGGTGGGGGAACTTCAGGACTTACGTTGCTTCAAGGAGTCAAAGGACGCCCTCAGAGAGCTGCAAAACATGGCGGTCTGGGTCAGCAGGAGGGCACAGCATGAACCTGCAGTCCTGGCTGGCCCTGGGTACTTTTATTTTGGTGGGAAGACCATGGGTCATTCTAGACCCAAGGGACCCTCTAGCCAGACAGTGACCATCCACTGGGGCCCAAAGCAAGGATTTCTGGAAGGCAAAGCTCCCTTTTTGGAATTGCAAAGCAATCAAACCTCTCCACTGTGGCAGAAGAGGGAGGTATCGATGCCCTGCCTCCGCTCCTGGTCACATTCTCAGAGAAGAGGGCACCGTCTTCGGGGCCCCTCTCCTCCTTCCCAGGTACCCAGCACCCCGGGATGAGTCTGAAGCAGCAGGGGGCAGGGGCCAGACCTGGCTTTCAGCAGGTGGCCGGGAGGGCCTTTGGGGGAAGCTGGGTGAGAGGCCGGAGGGGCAGGCAGGGGCGCAGAGGTGAGAGCTGTGGGTGCTGTCTGCTCCAGGGGAGAGGGAAGGAGAGACACTGGCACGGGCACGGGTGGCGGGGATGACACCCTAGGGGGCAGGGTTGCCAGATGAGCGCAAATAAAAATACAAGACACCCAGTTTAATTTGAATTTCAGATGAACAAGTATTTTTTGGATATAAGTATACCCCATGTAATATGTGAAACATCCATTCATTTTTAAAGTATTTGTTGTTCATCTGAAATTAGAATTGAACTGGGCATTCTATGGCCTGGATTCAATCCACGCTGTGCCACTCACTGTGTGAGCTTGGGCAAGTTACTTCACCTCTCTGTGCTCAGACCTCCCTTCTGTAAAATGAGGATAATAGCACAAACAGAATGGTTGTGAGGATTAAATGAGTTTACACGTATGAAGCGCCTCTATCAGGACCCTGGTGCGCCTGGGCACTTTACAAAGGTTGCTGCTGTTGCGCAACCCTCCCCCGAACACCTCTGCACACCCCGCCAGTCTGGGGCGTCCCCAGGTCCCTGCACCCTGACATGAGCTGTCCCCCCAGTGTGCTCCAGCTGAAGGCTGGGGCGTGTCCCTCTGATCAGGCAGGCTCCCTGCCCACCCTCAGCGCGGCCCAAGGCGAGGAGCAGACTCTGGGTGCGGCGCGGGTCCGGGCAGAGGGGCCGCGGCGGCACGGGGCAGCCTGAGGCCGGGCTGCATTTGCACCCCGGGAAGCAAGGGTGCGGGTGATGCTGCGGCGCCCGCACTCCGCTCAGCCGAGGCAGGCGGGAAACCTCGCCCGGAGTGCACCAGGCTCCCGGTGTCGGCGTCGCACCCAGCGGCGAGGCCTGTGGCCGTGGCTCCGCAGCCGCGTGTGCAGAGCCTGCGACACGTCCCCGCCGCCGGGTGGCCGCCGGCCTTGCTGCGCCCGCGGCCTGCACGAGGCCGGCTTCCCGGGCCCTCGCTGGACAGCCGGCCCAGCGGAGCGGCGGGCCGCCCCAACTGGAAGTCTCGCAGCGAGGTCCCGAGCGCCCGCATCACCTGGGCTCCTGTCAGAAGCCGGTTCTCAGGCTCCGCCTGGTCCAGCCGAGCCTGGGGCGGAGGGCGGGAGGGAGCCCCCCGTGTTTAACCAGCCTCCGGGTGCTGCTGGCTGATTAGTGCTTGCGGGTGGGAGAACTGCCGTCCCAAATCACTTCACCTCCACAACTCTGCAAGTGAAAGTATCTTATTATCCCCATTTTACAGATGGAAAAATGAGGGTCAGACAGGTGAAGAAACTGCCCCATGGCCACCCAGCTGGTAGGAGGTGGAGCCAGGTGAGACCTGGTCAAGGCCAGGCCTCTGCTGCTTAACAGGAAGGAGGGGGTGGCTGCGTGGTGACACCCCTCCCTTGGCAGGCGGGGACTCTGACTCCTCACCAGCGAATATACCTGCAATCCCTCTGCTTCCCGGCACTCTCGCCTCTTGGCGTGGTCCCCCATCGTGGTTGGGGCCCCTCCGGGTTCAGTGTGGCCCCCTCGCCCCCCTCCCAGCCCTCACACACACCAGACCCCTCCCCGGAGCTGGGTCTCTCAGCCCACAGGTGCCTCCAGCGCTGGACGCGGCCGGCCCACACACCCGCTCCCCCGCAGGGCTCCCTCTCCGCAGAGACGCCACTGCCCACCAGTTGTGGGTGCCACAAACCCGGAGTCAGCCTGGGCTCTGTCCCTCCCTCTCCATGCCACCACCTTCTCTTCGCTCTCCTCGGTCTCAGGTCAGCCTCTCACCCGCCGCCACCCACCCTCTGCCCCAGCCCCTCCCTCACTTCCCACCTGTCAGCCCCTCGCCCCGTTCCCTCCACCTGCCATGCCAGGCTCCTTCTTCCAGGGCCTTCACACCTGCTAATCCCCATTAGGGCATCTTGGCCTGGCACCCTTTCTGCCCCCTCTGAGCACTTGTCACTGATGTCGCCGTGGCAGACCCATGGGATGTCTGTCACACCGCTGAACTGTGAGCTTGTGAGGACGGGGGCCATGCCTGGTTCTCCGCCCTTTTGTCCCCAGCCTCATAGCCCAGAGTGACAAACTCGACACTCCATAAATACTGAGGCTTTCTCAACGCCCAGCCCACCTGTGTGCCACCCTCCTTGGCCTGTGGGCTCGGGCCCAGGGCAGCGGTAAGGAATCAGCCTCTGGGAGCCTCTGGCCCTTTCCGCAGCCCCTGCCTGGAGGCTGGAGCCTGCCTCAACCCACGCACTGCCCGGTGGACATCCGGCCTCTGCCCCCAACCCTGGGACAGTCTCGACGGTGGCAGTGTGTGTTCGCCTTGAACTGTCCCCACAAACCTGGCTTGGTCTTGGGGGCTGCACAGATGCTGGTGCTGGCTCTGCCGGGACAGCGGGCAGGACCTCGGCTCCGCTCTGCGCTGCAGGCCTCGCTGCCCCGGCGCCCCGTTCCGGGCGGCACCTGCAGGCCGACACCGCGGCTCACACGCGGGGCACTCGCTCGCCTTGGCCCCACACTTGCAGGGAGGCAGCTCGGTGCGTGAGGGCGAGGCAGCCGCTGTGGGTGGGCGGAGACACTCTGGAGGCGAATGGCCTCGCACTGGTCTCAGGGAGGATCTGGGACCACTGGAAGTCTCTCTGCCCGTGAGGCCCAGCGACGATGGTTTCTCTTAGCTTTTCTGTCACGCCCACTCCCTCCGCCTGGCTGTGCAGGGAAACCGCCAGGATCTCCTGTCTCCATCGCATGTCGAGGATGGGGTCTCCATGCAGGCCTTTGCCTCCTGCTATATGTCACCGGTGCCCTCGCCTGTCACTTATCCTATTGCCCTTTTTGAGGGGACTTTCAGGAAGCTCAGCCTGAGTTCTGTGCTCGAACACAGCCCAGGCTTCCAGTGTAAATGTCTCCTCCTTAGACTCCCTCCCCCCGCTGCCTCGGGCCCCTGCTTCGGCATCCCTGTCCCCTGCTCGCCTGCCTGCCAGGAGGCTTGTGCCTGCCAGGAGGCTTGTGCCTCCCAGCTGACGGGAGTGGGCCTCTCACCACCAGGCTGGGCCCACGTGAACTGGTGTCAGGGGACACCTGGCAGGAGCAGGGCCGTGTCCCTCCCACAGACATCCTCAAGGACGTCTTTGTCTTCTCTGAGCTCAGAGGAAGGGAGATGATGAGACAGAATCTCCTCTGACAGGGAGACCACAGCAGCGTAGGTCTGTGACAAGTGGGGGTGTGGCAGGGACGAGAGGATTCAAACCTGCGCCCCTCGGGGGCTGTCCTTGCTCACCGCTAGTAACTGCAGACAGGCTCACGAGGGGCTGGCCCGCCCTGCCGCCTCCACTCCTCTGTTTCCTGAACCCCTGGGGTGCAGCGTCCCCCTGCCGGGTGGGAGCGGTGCGGGGGAGGCGGCGACAGCCTGCTGTGCGGCAGTGTTCTGGGCAGACCTTGAGGGCGGTCGGATTGGGCGGCAGGGAGAGAGCCAGGGCCCGGAGGCCGGAAGGAGTGCCAGGGGCTCTCCGCAGCCTGGCTGTGTGATGTCAGCTCCCTGCCAGTGCCGACCCGTCTTTCGAATGGCTTGAAAGAGCCGTGGGGGTCCCTGGAGTTTGGGGACCAGACCTCATTTGCGCATCCTCCGCGGCCCCTGCCCGGCAGAGGCTTGCTGAGTTACGTGTGGAGCAGGTGTGTGCCACAAACCACTTTGGGGCGAGAGTGACCTCCCTTTAATCCATGTGGCCTGAGCCTCCAGGCCTGAGCAAGGCTCCTGGCTGGGTTGAGGTCAGGGGATGACAGAAATGTGGCATCTTTAGGCAGCAGAGTCTGACCAGCTCCGCCCTCTCGGTGCTCGCTGGCTATTTATGGGGTCACTTAAGCCCCACCGCCCGCCTTTCCACCCCAGCCTAACGCCCACCCTGCAAGGGCCTGAGAACGAGCATCCCATGGACCTGAGGCAGCCGTGGGCCACAGGGAGGCCGGGGGCTTTCCCCACCCAGAGGGGGGCCACCAGCTCCCCACGCTAAACAGCAAGGCCACCTTTCCCAAGGGCCAACACACACTCCCTGCCAGCCTCTAAGATGAAGAGACGACGCAGGTGCCATGACCACCTCTTGTGCTTCCTGCAAAGAGCCCACCAGGTTGGTGTGGGAGGGGTGACCTGGTCTAAGCCAAGACTCTGACAGCGAGGCAAGACGGGAAGTCTGGGAGGGCTTCCTGGAGGAGGTGGGGCATGAGAGCCCTGAAGAGAGGCTCTGATGCAAAGGACTAAGGAGGAGAATGAAGTCACCCTCAGTGTGCTAGACTCTGGCTCCAGGGTGGTGGGGCCCTTCATTATACTTTATTTTAATTCTTAAATCCGCCCAACTCGGTCTAGGGCATGGCACACAGTAGGTGTTCAGTAAATGCTTGCTGGCTCAGTGAGTGGACGATGGGTGCTTGGCCCCCAGTTAAAGAAAGGAACAACCAAATGGCCTTGCCACGTCTGCAGCTGGGTCAACAGCAACACTTATTATGCACCCACTGTGTGCAGTAGACTGAGGTGGCAGCTACATGGGACGCGGCCCTAAAGAGGCAGCAGGGGAGCCGGGATGGGTTCAACTCCTGCCCCGGCACTCACTGGCTCTGAACACGCCCTGCGCTTGCCCTCCTCTGCCCACGCCGGTCCCCTGGCAGGAACACCCGCCCCTCCTCGGCGCGCCCCTGCCCAGCGCACCGCAGCCGCTCTGCCCTGCTCCTCCGGTGCCCAGCCTGTGGGTGAGCTCCCGCCAGTGCTGGCTTCTCCCCGCCCCACCCCTACCTCCTACCCCCGGGAATCTTTGTGGCTGGGCTGCCGGCCCCACGGACCTTGTTTCTGTATTTCCTGTTGTGGTTTCGAGGGCCTCGCACGCCCTGCCCGGGCTCCGGCTCCTCCTCTGACACCGACTCTGCTCCCGGCCCCCAGCCTGAGGCTCTGCCTGTGGGTCAAGCCCCCCACTCCAGGGACTCCCAGCCTCCGTCTCCCTGTGCGGTGTCCCCAAGGGCCCGTGGCTTTGGGCCAGGGAGGGCTGGTCCCAGGGGAAATGGCCTAGGCTGCCCGGCCAGGCCCTCAGCCCGCAGCCAGCCAGGCGCCTCCCGTGTGTCTGATGCCCGACGACCCCGCTGCTTGCTGAGCACCCCGTCGCTGCCCAGAGCACCCCTCGGGACGACATCCCCTTTCACAGGCAGGGACCCAGGACTTGGAGGGGGAGGACCCCAGGGTCCCGCGGCAAGCCAGTCAGGCCTCCACAGCCTCCACCTGGCCACTTCCTGTTTCTAAACATGGAGCCAGATGCGGCGTCCCTTCCCCGTCCCGCAGCCCACCCCGCTCTGCACCCGCGCCACGCTTTTTGTTAGTGGCTTCTCCTTCCCTGCTGTCAGTCCCCTGTGACTCACAGCCCCCGCCTGTGCCTCATCCTCGTGCCCTGCCTGCACCCCCTCAAGCTGCCCCGTCTTTCTGGACAGCTCTCCTTTTCCAGCAGGCCTGGAGGCCGGAGGTAGGCAGGGCTCCTCCGGGGCCATGTCCCCCGCCCCACACGGCCCACACCTCCCCTGCCCACGCATCGCCCCGCAGTGCCACTGGACAGCCCCAGCCCCGTCCGTCCCTTCCTTACCGCGTCCTGAGCCCCGCTCTGTGCCCAGCCTGCATCCAGCCCTCAGCCCTGCCCGCGGGAGGCCCTCAGACCAAGTTCTTGTTTATCTGCACAACAGCCCACTGGAGTGGGCAGATGAGAAACACACTCAGAGAGGTGAAGCAACTTGCCCACAGTCACACAGCGCACAAAGGTGGAGCCAGGACCAGAGCTCACGCATCCTCACTCCTCAGGCTGTGTGCACACTTTTTGGTCTAACACAGGCACCCTTTGGGCATTGGGCATTAATCTCCCCTGGCTGACACCACTTTTAAGCCTTCTGCTAGCCCTTCCTGTGGTTGGTTGGCTGGCTGGTTTGTTTGGGCTCCTGGTCAGAAGCAGGCTCTGCCAGGGAGCCCCAAGTCTTAGGAGCCCTGGAGAGTTGCATGCTCACGTCCTCTCTCGGGGCAGAGCCAGGGGCGCCCCAGGCCTGGCCTCCAGGGGACCAGGTGGAGGGAGGGGCTGCTACAGCAGCGCAGGGGCAGGCTCAGGCCCCAGGATCGGAGGGGGACTCCCAGAGCCCTGTCAGAGCTTGGAGTCCAGTGTCCCATCTGACCCTCGGTCTGGCTCTGTCCTCACCCGGGGCGAGTTTGCGCCTCCCTGAAGCAGCCTCGCCACTCCAGTGCTACAAAGCTCTTCAGCTGCCCTGAAACGTCTCCCTCGCCCTTCTTCCCCACCCGGCAGTCTGCACCAAGACCTCCAGGGAGGGAGACCCCCAGCTGCGTCATCGCAGCAATTTCCTGTTGCGTCCTCTCTGAGCCAGGCCTGCGCTAAGTCCCTGAGCCCACTTAAGCCTCCGAGGAAGGTGGCATTGTCCCATCGCTGACGAGGGAATGAGGCACATTGCGTGCCCGTGGCCAGCCCGAGTCACGGCTGGCGGGTGAGGAGCTGGTACCGGAACCCAGGTGCGGCCCCGCCTGGCCCCGTGTCTGGCCACGCCTCCACCCTGGAAGCCCAGGCTGAGCCGGTGATGCGGGGGGCGTGGGCAGCCAGCGGGGGGGCCTGTCACCTGCCCCTCAGGACTTGGGTGAGGCCGCCCAGATGGGCGCAGGCTCTGCTGTCCCCCTGCTCAGACCCTTGGCTCTTCTCCCCCCCACAGAGCCCAGCCCCACCCGATGGCCCAGTAACTGAGCACCAGGGGGTCCCAACACCCCAACCGTGTGGGCATGCAGCCCCTCCCTGGCCCTGCCCAGTCCACCCAACGCCAGGAAGCCCTAAGCCTGTCTAAGGCCCGGAGAGGAGGGCGCCAAGCTCAGGGCCTGCAAGCTCTTACTTGATCTCCGTGTGGCCGCCCGCCTTCCGCGCGATCTGCACCAGCTCCTTCCCATACCGCTCCTCCGCCTGGGCCCTGCAAGAAGCACAGAGGTGGGCCCGGGTCCCCTGCAGGTCTGCAGCAGAACCGGAGATCCCCCGTGAGCCTCTGGGGGCAGGCATGGCTCCTTGAAAGCGCTAAGCCCAGCCCTTCCTGGAAGTAAGTGTCGGCCAAATACGGGCACTTTCGAAAGGCCATCGAGTGATTTGCCCCCTTGGGAGGTCCAGGTCTGGAGAACCAGGGGAGTTGTACCCCGGACTTTTTGAAGCAGGGGGTGCTCCGACAGCAGCTTGTCTGGGATGGGCCCGTGCGGCCACTCCCTGAGGAGCCGAGTGGAGGCGGCCGCCCCCCGCCTGTGTCCCCACGGCCGCCGGCTCACCTCTGCCTCAGCAGCTCCTCCACGTCCTTGCACATCTTCCTGCCGTCCAGCAGCCGCTGCAGCAGCACCTCGTAGCCCGTGTGGGCCGTGAAGTCCCTGCACTGTGACACAGGACAGAGGGACGCATGAGGGCCACGGCCCGGCGGGGACCCCCCAGCCCCTCCAGGAGAGGCCTCTCTCCTGCCTCCGTCTCCCCGCCTCAAGGCCAAGCTCTTGGGATGCCAGCCCGGGCCTCAAACAGGGGTCCCCCCGCAACCGCGCGTGTGACAGGCGCATAAGTGAACGGAAGAGGATTCTGGGTGTGCGTCTGAGGCGCTGGTGCGGGAAGTTGGCGGGCGCGGGGGCGGGGAGGTAGTATTCAAGGACTAAGAGGGGCAGAGGTCTCCCGGGACACCCCCAGGCCCAGAGAGCAGGTCCCAGGCCAGGCCGCCACTCCCGGCCCTCCGGGGGCACGCGGGCTCCCTCCAGGGGAAGGCAGAGCTTGTCAGGCCACCGCAGCCCGCGGCCGGCCCTGGGATCTGGCATCTGGTCTGTCTTCTTTTCTGTCCCCAGAGACCCCCTGAAAGCCTCAGAGGCTGGGGAAAGGAGCCCAGCTCCCCTGACCATGCACGTCACACCCCAGCTCCCCGAGCTCAGAGAGGCGGTGGGGCTCTCCAAGCTCACACGCACTTAGCCTGTCCCCCAGGTAGGGCCTGTGTTCCTGCCCCTGCCCCACGCCTCCCCTCGCATGCCACCTATGGGTGTGTGGGGAGCAGAGGTGGAGCCACAATCAAGGAGAGCTTCCTGCGGGAAGAGGCATTGAGCCAGGTTCTAGAAAGAGACGTTGTTGTTCTTCACGGTCTGAGGAGAATCAGACATGGTGGGGAGAGATGACATAGACTGTCCCGACTGGCCGCGTGCTCCAGCCCACCTGGGCAGACTCAGGACTGTCCTGCAGCACACTCCGGGCCCAGGCCCATGCCCGGCGCCATAAGCACCCCTGGAAATTCCTCAGAAGGACGTAGCCCAGGCTCAGCTGCCCACAGGGTGACAAGCAGAGTGTCTGGGCCCTGGCTGGCCAACCAGGGCCCCAGCAGGAGGCAGTTGTCCCCCAAACACCTACAAGCCTGTCCTGGAGCTGACATCCACCTCCATGTCCAGGCTGGTGTCACCGGGCCAGGCTGGGCCAGACTTCCATTTCTGTGTCTTTCGTGGGCAGCCACTTGTCCATTCACCAGCCGGCAGACCACAGCTTCCTGCCCCTCATCCTCTGCCTTCCCCCCGGAACCCCATGTCAGAGCCTTGATGGCCGGGAAGAAAAACAAATCCGGAGCCTCGGCCTCCCTCCCCTCCCCATGAGGGTCATTCTGAGCTGGACGCCATGTTCAGGTCAAAATGTCACTGACCCCAGAACCGGAACCAGTGCCCCTCCCTCCTCGGGAAACTGGCCCAGAGAAGGGAAGGGCTTGTCCGAGGCCACAGAGCCAGGGCAAGAGTCTGGACTCTCCGGGGAACTGTCCCTCCACAGTGCCACTGAGAGAGGCTGCAGGACGCGGAGCAGGCAGACGCCAACTGCAGCCCAGCCCCACCCACCCTGACTTGCAGGGGAACCTTCTGTCCTACCAAGGCCCCCGGAGTGGAAAGAGAAGTAAAACCAAACCTACGTTGGCCATTCTGGAGGAGGCGGGAAGCAGCAAGGGGCCCTGCAGGCCAGGTCCCCAGGAGCTTAAGTCCCCAAAGTGCCGCGGGCTCAAGAATCCTGTCCAGCCCCTGCTCAGAGCCACAGAGGTGCCAGCAGGGGTGTGGCCGGCCGGATGAGCCACAGTCACAAGGACCGGGCTGTTCCGAGAAGTGCCCGACTCTCCAGGGCTGCTCGCGACGCCTCCAGCCCTGCACCCCTTCCCGAGCCTGTGTCTCGTCCACCCGCCGCCGCTGCCTCAAGGGCATCAGTCCCGACGCGCGGCTCAGAGCCAGGGGAGCTGGGCTCAGGACGCTGTTGGGAATGAACGAACCCATCGTCCTGTCGATCAGCCAGCGTGCAGGTCCACCCAGCACCAGGGGCCACCATAGCCTCCTGCCGCCTCCCCCCTCATATCCTCCTGTCGCCTGAGCCCGCCATGGGCTCGGCCTCTGTGAACCTCCATTTGCGGAGCCCACCTGCTCACGCTGCGCCAGGAACATCACAGCCGTCACCTTCCCGAGCACAGCGCAGACCGGGGTGGAGATGGCAGCGGGGAAGCCTAGAGGGAAGTGACCGCCCAAGTCCACTCGGCTGGTAAAGGGCAGAATTTGGGATCTGGGCCCAGGTTGGCCTGTCCCCAAAGCCATATACCCACACCAGTCACACAGCACTCAGCCCAGTAACCATCTTCCATTTCGAAATATCAAAAAATGATTTAAAAAAAACCTTCAAAGTGTTGACTCAAATTTTTTCCACCTCAAATCAAAGCTGTGTTTTGGGCTTTAATTCGGTTACCGTAGATTCCCAGAGGCCAGCCACGTGCCCAGGCTGGGTCAGAGAAGTGCCAGAGGCCACGGCCCAGCCATGTAGCACCTGGGACAACCCACCCTGCACTAGGGGTGCCAGGTGGCAAGCAGGCACAGTCCCTCACTCCCGGAGGCCCACTCAAGCCAGACGTGGGACCCACCCTTGTCATCCGTGGTGTGCGGCCGCTCTGGGCTCCAGGCCACCTCCCAGGGCTCCAGGAGGAGGTGCTCCGGAAGGCCGAGGACAGGAGGAAGTATGCTCCTGCCAGCCTCAAAGCAGTGCAGCGAAGGTCTGCATACCCTGTCCTGGCCAGGGACAGCCCCCAGCTTCCTCCCTCTGGGTGGGTCTGGGCATGAGCCCTGCTCCAGGCCCACGAGCTGGCCCGGGCCCACCATGCCCCCATTGGTGGGTGGAGAAGCAGCCTCTATCCCTACCGCGACTTCCTCCTTTCCTGCCCAGATCACTCTCGGTGGCTGCAGGGGCCAGGCCACAGAGACCAGGGCCTGAAGCAAGCCACTTTCCTTCCTGGGACCTGGTTCCTCATTGAGGAGGTGGGGGCGGGAGGTCCTTCCGGGGCATGGCCCCAACAGGGCAGGCTGTGGCCAGAGGGCGTTCTGGCCTGAGATGAGGGAAGGAATTTGACAGACTTGATGTGGGTTCAGACCTGCCCTGACCCCGGCCCTTCTCAGCCTCTGTTTCCTTCCCTGTGAAAATGGGCCTAATAGTTCTTGCCACACGGAGCCGATCTGAGAAGCAGTGAACTAGCGCGCACAGGTGAAAACAGTGAACACAAGATGGCCCGATGTCCCAGGCCCAAATCTCGGCTCTTAACCTCCCGTTGCTTCACCTCTCTGCAAAGCCCCAAGCTCAGGGCCTGTCACCCGGTGGCAGTTCAAGTGGTAGCTCCCCGTGCCCTGCCCCCTCCCTGCCCGCCACCGCCCCCACGTGGCCAGCTGGGAAGCATGAGCCATCATTCCCCTCGAGAAGGTCCACTTAAAAGGTAGCAGAACCTTTTTCAAATGCTCCCTTACATGGAGCTCCAGGATATAAAGTGCATCAGGGGACAGCTAAGCCTCTAACCTCAGGGAGAGAGGCCTGGGTTTTGGTCCCAGTTCCCATCTGCCGTGTCTAAGAACTGGTGCTGCAGGTTTACCTGGGAACCAAGTAGGGGCTGTGGCAGGTAGCCAGGTAGCCAAGGAGAGCTGCCGTGTAACTCCCTGTCCATGAGAACGGCCCAGCAAGGCAAGAGGAGCCCCAAAGAGAAACTGTGCGGGGTCTGTTGGGTGCAACTGGGAGGGCCAGAAGCAGCTGCCTGTAAGAGATGGAACAGCCGGGTACTCCAGGGGGACAGGGTGGCCAAGGAATCTGCCCAGGTGCCCAGCAGAGAAAGATGTGACCCATGCACACCTGCCCCCCCCAGGGGCACCGTCACCAGTGACAACACCAAGAAAGTGAGACCTTTCTCCCCTTTAGAGCCGCTGCCCCGCAGCCCACCCCATCCACGGAGACCCCAGAAGCAGCTGGCAGTGGGGGATGGGTACGACACTGCGAGGGAAGAAACTAGCTCTCTTCTCTTTCCCCATCAGAAGCCTCCCATGCAGAGCTGCGCGGGGACGGGCGGGGAGCTTTGATTGAATGATAGCGAAATTTTGACATTAGGGTGGACTGGATTGGGTTACAGCTAAGGACGACTGGAAAAGCTCTAGCCTGAGCCCAGGGTCGGGGAGCGAGATCCAGCAGAGGGTTTGGAAGGTAGAAGAAAGAAAAATTAGGTCTCTGCTTGCACCCTACCAAGTTCAAATTCCATTTTGTAAAAGGCTTGCCACCATGCTTGAAAATCTTTCTAATGATGTCTGACATGCTCTTGGGTTGATAGACTCTTCACTTTTTTTAACCATTGTTCTTTCTTTTTTCTTTTTTTTTTTTTTTTTGAGACAGGGTCTCACTCTGTCACCCAGGCTGGAGTGCAGTGGTGTCATCATAGCTCCCTGCAGCCTCTAACTCCTGGGCTCAAGTGACCCTCCCACCTCAGTCTCCCAAAGTGCTGGGACTACAGGCGTGAGCCACCGCACTTGGCCTTTAACGTTTTTCAGGAGTCATCTTTTATTGGTGGGTGAAGAGATGGAATAGGGAAACTCGGCTCGCTTCCCTAATTTCAGAAGCCCCGGAGCCCTGCCAGCTCTTTCGGACAACCGTCTTGGAGCAGCAGGGCGCTGGGCCTGCCCGCGCCCTCCCCTCCCTTAGGCCAGCTTATGCGGGGACTTCTGCAGCCGGCGTGGCTGCCACCGTGAGTTTACTAGCAACTAGTGTCCTGCTGCTTGTCTCTGTGGGCTGAGAAACCAAACCACAAGCACTGTTAGGAAACCCCTCAGGAAAGCAAGTCCCATGAGGGCAGAATGTGGCTGTGACTGGTTCTCTGCCGGGCCCCAGCACCCAGGGCCTGCGCAGCGCTGCCCGCAGACACGCGGGGTGAAGGGCTGGAGAAGCTCCGCAGTGTGGCCCTCGAGAGCAGGTGGCTGTGTGACCACTGGTTCCTGAGTGGCCCCTGGAGGGACCAGACCACTGGCCTGCAGATCAGTAGCTCTTCACCCGGCACCTTGCCATAAGCCCGGCAGACTTGTCCCTGTGCGGCTTCCAGCGGTCCTCCGGGGCAGGTAGTGTCCCCACTGCACAGATAAGGAAACTGAGGCTCAGGGACGGTGAGTCCCTGGGCAGCAGCCAGGCACTCTCCACTGCCCCGCAGTTACTGCCCCACAATGGGACCCATCTCCACCGCTGGTTGGCAAATGGCCCAACGCTCAAGTGTGATCCGGGTGGATGGATAGCCAGAGACGTCAGTGGACAAAGCGGTTGCTCGCCCTGCAGCAGCAGTGCACGAGGACGGGTCCCAAGCCAAAGCCACGCAAGAATGTTGAGGAACATTCTCACCTGCAGCTCTCTGTGGAGCCATCAGGAACAGAGGGAACGTGGGTGGTTGGCTTCTCCAGACCCAGGCCAGAACTCATGGGCAGGGACAGGGAGGCCAACTCCAGGTCAACACAAGGAAGGGCTTCCCAAGAGCCAAGTGGCCCCAGGTATGGGAACAAGCACGCCGCTCCAATAGGTGGAGAGCACCTGGGTCTGGCATTCCTCAGAGAGGGCTCGAGTCCCGGACGATGTATAGGAGCTTGGAGCTTGGCGTCTGGGAGTCCCCGGGCCCAGGGACTGGAGGGGTCTGTGTATAAGCATATAAATGTGGGGTCGTTCACAGCTTTGCCGAGATGGCCCAGGGTAGGTGTTGGAGCAAGAGGTCCGAGAAGGCAGAGACAGACTTATGTTTTCCGAGAACGAAAGCATATTCTTGTGGTTAAGCGAGCTGGTCTGTGTTGAGCTAGGCTGACAGGAGCTTGAGACTAGAAAGGAGTTGGCAGAGTGCCCCAGCTCTCCGCGGAGCCCCGCCTGCAGCCGCCCCGCCTCACCGCGCCCCTCGCCCACGCGGCCCGGCTGGCGGGGCCTGCAGCCTCCAGCGGCCCCGTCACAGTCCTGTGAGCTTCCAGGGGTCCCCGGGGACCCCACCAAGTGGGGACAACACGAGCTCGTAAGCGTGGCGTCTTCTCGCGGCGGTACTGGCCACGAGGCGGCCGTTGCCCGCCACGAAGATGAGGAAAGCGGGGGCGGCGCTCTAACTGTGTGGGAGGCCTGGCTTCCCACCAAGGTCTGCCTGGCCTGACGGCCCAGTTCTTTCAGATCAGCCTCTCGATTGTGAGGAAGGAAAGGTCTCCACTACCTCACTTCCCGCCGTCCCTTCTGCGAGGGGCTGCCCGCTGCCCTGCCGCAGTCTCGGGCCTTCCTCCCGCCTCATGAGCCCGAAACGCGCCGAACACGAGGCCGGCGGGTCAGGGTGGGGATGAGTCCTCAGTCTGGGCTGCAAATTGCCACCCAAGCCGGGTTCAAGGCAGCAGAGAGAGATGCGGGGGGAGACGGAGCAGGTGTCTGAAAGGTGGCACGAGGCCAGGCGGAAGGGAGCCAAGTCACGCAGAGTCAGGGGCAGGACCTTCCCAGGAGGTGGCAGAACCAGAGCCAGGTTCCAAGTTCCGGAAAGGAGCCGGCGGGTAGGGTGCCTAGCGGGGTGCAGTGGGCACGAAGCCAGCGCCTCGCTACACGGTCACCTCTAACTCCATGCTGCTTTTGCCCCGTATCACAGATGAGGAGCTGAGGTCCAACAAGGTTGGTGACTTGCCCAGGTCACACGGCTGCGTACCACCCCCGCCAAGCTGACTTGGCGGTTGGGGGCTCGCTAGGACGTAGCAGCAGCTGAGGTAGGAGGCGATGCAAGTGAGGGCGGGAGGCGGTGGGACCCGGGGGGTGGCTGATGCAGGGAAGGATGGAACTGAGCCACCCCAGACCCCAAGCCCTGGAGGAGACACTACCCCTGGAGCAAGCCAGGAGAGGCTGGGCTGTCTCCACAGGAAGGACAGGCACCGCCCGCGCCCTGCGTGGCTGCCCGCACAGGGCCCCTTGCTGCACAGGCTCCAGCCTGTGAGTGGCCAGCCAGGGCCTGGGGCCAGGCACCCCCCCCAGGCACCACCCTTCCCACGTCACCTGCCAGGGGACGGCCCAGGGAGCACTGGCCTGAGAGGACGTCCAGGTGTGGGGTGTGGGAGGAGCGCTGCTCTGGCTTCCGGTCCCGGCCGGGACTGCACACGGGCTGCGTGATGTCGGGCGCGTCTCTTACCCTCCCGAGCCTCCTCTGCGAAATCAGGACGAACTTACCGCCCCTCTTTCAGAGGCTCTGAGGACTAAATGAAATATTCAATGATGCCTGTAGGAGCCTAGCAAAGGCCACCTGACAATGAGCTCCTAAAAGCAGTGGCCGTGGTGGTGAGTACGTATGAACTGAAAGTAACCAAGAAAGACGAGCTGGGTTTGAACCGTAGCTGGGACACCCATCTCGACCAGCTGCTCCCCATCTCTGGGCCTCGAGTGTTTCATCTCTGATTTGGGGAGAGCATGTGGACCCTGCACCCCCACAGGACTGATGTGGGGTGTCCTGCTTTGCGGCTGTGAACTGCTGCAGTGTGGGGACTGGCAGCCTCCCCTGGGCTCGGGGCTTGCTCAGGGGGCAGACGGGCCCCCGGAGCTGCAGCTCTCCCCCACCGCTCCCTGAAGGCAGAGACAGAGCCCTGCAGCCTCTGGAGGCCCCTCGGATTCTTCCGCTGGCCTCAGCAGGTTCTCGGTCCCGGAGCTGACCCTGGGCTCCGGCTGAGATGCCCTCCAGGCCTGGGGCTAGCTGGGCTCCTGCACCCACAGTGGGGTCTGCACGTGGGGCTCCCTGTCCTCCCTAGGCCGTTAACATGCACGTCTCCACGTCTCAGTCCTCTAACCACGGAAGTCAAGTTAACACCGCCATGCTTACAGTACATACTGCCAGAGGCTCAGAGCGCTGGGGGACTCACCAGGGCCACCTCGTGAATGTAGCAGAATCAAAGCAGGGCACTGGGCTCCTAGGTCAGAATGAGAGACAGAGATGGTGTCCTCCAAGTAATGGGTTCTGCGTTAGGGACTGGAAAATTGCTTTGCCCAGTGCATGCTGCATAGAGCCACACTGTGGGAAAATACGGTTCTAAACAGAAAGGTGCCTGGGCCCTGGGGAGCCGGGCTGCCCGAGGGAACCCTGTGCTCTCTGGGACCTTTCACTGTTGAATGTTTTGCTCTCAGCCTGCAACAGTAGGAATCAGACCAAGACTGCTGGACTCCAGAGTGCAAGCTCCTTCCCTCTGCGGTGGGAGTTATCCGAGGACTGGGGTGAAAGCCCTGCAGCCTAATGATCTCTCCTGCCCTGACCCAGGGCCCGGTCTCAGCTGCTGGTCTTCTCTTGGCCCTGGCATCTGTCGCATCTGTTTCTTTGGTTCCAGGGTTAATTTCCATCCTGTTCTACACCAAAGCGAGCATCACTGAGATACCCCCATCACCCCACCCATTCCCTGTGCTGGGCAGACCCCCGCACCGGCTGTTTAGCAGTCACTGCAGCTCCCGGGACACTGATCCTGACTTCTGCTTACCCCCAGCCCTGCTTGCCCAGATCGTCCATAGTTGTCCTTCTGGACCCTTCCGCCACCACAGTCTGGGGTCCCCATACCTGGGAGAGTGGGCTCAGAGTTGGTCCAAGTCAAAGGGCAATGTTCAGGAGATGACAAGAAGCGAGCCCCTCCTACCTCAGTGGCTGTGGTCCGTGAAGTGCAGGGCCAGCAGTCCTGATTCTCGAAGGCCTCTCAGGTCCAAGCGGGCCAAGGCCAGGGCAAATATCCGTTTTGCAGGACCTCCCCCGACCCACTGAGGAGGTTGGCGACCCAGCCTGCAGGCCTTTCCTCCAGGCCCTCCTTGAAGAAGAGCGAGAGCTAGTGGGGCCTTAAGGAAGCTGGAGGTCAGGGGCCTGCCCGGGAAGCCCACAACCCAGGGCCCTCTAAGGCAGGCATCTCCCCAGGTGTGCCCAGGGTGCAAATGTAATGGGGATTTTGCCATGGACTGGTGGCCAGTCCAGGCTGGGCAACCCCAGGAAGGCCCAGACCTCAGTTTCCTCACCTATAAAACAAGAACCTTTACTTGAAACCCTGAATAGCCAAAACAATCATCTTGAAAAAGAAGAATAAAGTTGGAGGACTCTCACTTCTTGATTTTAAAACTTATTACAAAGCTACTGTAATCAAAATAGTGTGGTAATGTCATAAGGACATACATATAGACCACTGGACTAGACTAGTGAGCCCAGAAACAAACCCTCACATAGACGGTCAATTGATTTTTGACAAGATGCCAAGACCATTCGATGGGGAAAGGACAGTCTTTCCCACAAATGGTGCTGGGAAAACTGACAGCCACATGCAAAAGAATGAAGTTGAACCCTACCTTATACTATATACAAAAATTAACTGAAAACGAATCACAGACCAAAATGTAAAAACGAAAGCTCTAAAACTCTACAATGAAAATAGGTAGAAAGCTTCATGACATTGAATTTTGCAATGATTTCTTGGATATAACATTAAAAGCACAGGCAACAAAACAAAAAATAGATAAACTGGATTTCATCAAAATGAAAAACTTTGGTGCATCAAAAGACAATGTCAAGAGAGTGAAAAGACAATCCACAGAATTGGAGAAAACATTTGCAAATTGTATACCCGATAAAGGATGAATACTAGGAATATATAAAGAACTCCTACAACTCAGCAACAAAAAGATAAACAACCCAATTCAAATAGAGCAAAGGCCTCGAGTAGACATTTCTCCAAAGAAGATATACAAATGGCCAAGAATCACATGAAGAGATGCTCAACATCATTGGTTATTAGGGAAATGCAAATCAAAACCACAATGAGATACTACTTCATGCCTTCTAGGATGGCTTTGATTGAAAAAAAAACCAGAAATTAACAAGTATTGGCAAAGATGTGGAGAAACTGGAGCCCTTTTGCTTTGCTGATGGGAATGTAGAATGGAGCAGCTTCTGTGGAACAGTTTGCCAGTCACTCAAAAAGTTAACCATAGGATCCAGCAATTCCACTCCTGGGGATATACCAAAAAGAGTTGAAAGCAGGGATTCAAAGAGATACTTGCACACCAATGTTCACAGCAGCATCATTCACGATGGCCAAGAACAGGAAGCAGCCTGCGTGTCTGTGGATGGATGAATGGATGTGCAGAATGAAGTATCTGCGTAGAATGGAATAATATTTTGCCATAAGGAAGGAAATTCTGACACATGCTTCAACATGGATGGGTCTTGAAGACACTATGCTAAATAAAATAAGCCAGATACAAAAGCACAAATATTGTACGATTCTGCTTGTACGAGATACCCAGAACAGGCAAATCCATAGAGAGAGTGTAGGATAGGGGACGGGGTGGGGTGGGGGATGTTTGTTCAGTGGGTACCGTTTCTGTTCAGGATGGAGAAACAGATCAGGAAAGAGTGAATGCACTTAATGCCTCTGAATTATGCACTTAAAAATGGTTAAAATGCTCAATTTTACCTTACACATATTTACCACCAAAAAACCCAAAAACTTCTAACCTCGACTCAGGTGAGTCAAATCAAGTCGTACAATTGGCAAAACCAGCGGTATGCTCATTACCTAGCAACGGCGATTAATCACCACAATTACCTACACCAGCGCTTCTCAACCCTGGCCACACGCTGGAGGCACCGGAGAGCTCTGAAAGGGACTGCTGCCCGTGCCCGCCCCCGGAAACTCGGGGGTAGGTGGCCTTGGACGTAGCCCTGGCACTGGGATTTTGACGATGACAGTCCTACAAGATCTGGCTCCCTGCTCCACTTCTGACCGTATCTCTGACTGCTCTCCACCCCGGTCACGCTCTGCAGCCACACAGGCCTCCTTGTTGTCCCCTGAAAGTATCGAGCATGCTCCTGCCTCAGCCCATCACCCCTCTCTTCCTGCCCGGCACGGCTGTGTTCCCGTTCCTGTTTCCATAGCTGGGAAGCCCTGAGTTCCATCTGGGCACCCTGTCCCCACACTGGCTGCTAGTCTCTGGGGCTCCAGCTGGCACTTCCTGTTGCCTAATGGTGGGTGGCCTGTCAATAGCAGCGGAAGGGGTGTCACTCGCTTGCCTGCTCCGTCACACATTGCTCAGGGTGCCACCACACCCTCCCATTAACTGCAAGGGGCTCTGTGACCCAGGCCTGGGGGAGGCAGCAGCCAGGCCCCGCCCAGCCCCCACGTGGCATCCCCAGGCCCAAATCCTTTCCACGAACCTCAGTGTCCTCTCCGTCAAACAGGAGTAAACTCACAACCTCAAAGGACTATCATTGGAATTAAGTGAGATAACATAGGTCACCCTGTTACCTGAAAACAGGGGAATGGCTTGCTAACGGTGGAATGTTCTATGCACTGGTGACCACGGTCGGCAAGGATTCTGGAAATGGGAAGGTACACACATAAGGCTCACCCCATAGGTGCATACACAGTTTTATTTTTTTTATTTTTTGAGACAGAGTCTGGCTCTGTTGCCCGGGCTAGAGTGCCGTGGCGTCAGCCTAGCTCACAGCAACCTCAAACTCCTGGGCTCAAGCGATCCTCCTGCCTCAGCCTCCCGAGTAGCTGGGACGACAGGCATGCGCCACCATGCCCGGCTAATTTTTTCTATATATTTTTAGTTGTCCAATTAATTTCTTTCTATTTTTAGTAGAGACGGGGTCTCGCTCTTGCTCAGGCTGGTTTCGAACTCCTGAGCTCAAACAATCCGCCCGCCTCGGCCTCCCAGAGAGCTAGGATTACAGGCGTGAGCCACCGCGCCCGGCTGCATACACAGTTTTAAATCTGGGTCCTGCGGGACCTGTTCCTGCTCTGCTACCTCACTATGGTGAGCAGGAACAGCGGGTCCCTTAGCACCACCCGGAGCCTCCCTGCCCTCGAAGCCTTTATTTTAGGTGAAGATGACCCGACATCCTACGGATGAGGAAAGTGAGGTTCAGGGAGGGAAATGATTCTCCAGGCCTACCCAGCTAGTGAGGGTGGGGCCAGGGAAGGCTTCAAAGAAGCCCGTTTCCTTCTGCACCTGTGTGCGGGCAGTGGCCGAGCCTGTGCGGGAAGGGCCTTCCAGAGCCAGCCCAGAGGGAGCCTGGTCGGGCGGCCCGGGCACAGGGCGCCCCTCTCTCTAGCTCGAAGCCAAGGCAGTCTTGGTTTCCAGCCCAAGTTCCCTCCATCGTGTGGTTTGCAGCGTCAGCTGCGTTCTGGGTGAGGAGGGAGGACATCCCGCCCACAGCCTGCAGCCTCCCAGCCCTTTTGCACCAGCGGAAGCAGCCATCACCAGAGAGGGTGCAAAGAGGTGGCCACCATTTAGGGCAAAGGCTTTTCACAACCTGCCTTTCCCTCTGACCTTGCACAATGCCCTGGCCAGAAAACTGTCCTCCAAACCCCCGTGCACTTCTCCTTCACACCTTTGCCCGTCCGTACCTTCTATCTACAGCGCCCTTTGCCCTCCTGACACCTGCCCTTCAAAGCCAAGCAAGGTCCCCCTTCTCCCATGCCGGGGCCTGCTGCCCCAGCTCTGTATAGACCCCAGCAGCAACCAGGAAAAGCACGTGAGCTCCTGGGGACTGGAGCTCAAAGCAGGTCAGCAAGAAGCAGATCTTACTTCCCACCAAGAATAAAACTGAATTCAGAACTGCGAAGCAGCCTGGAACACTGCAGCCAGCAAATCCTAGAGGTGGCATCTGCAGGCGTCACCAAAGCGGAGCAAGTATGACCATAAACCTCTGCAATCTTCCAGCACCTTCAGGCAGCTGCCCACGTCAGGTGGCCGACCACGTTCTCCGTCCCCGGGGCCCACGTACCACAAAGTATGCACAGAGCATGTGGACGTGGTGATGCTATCGAACCAGAAATTTGGCCTAAAAACACCATCTCTGTCCTGAAAGCAGGAATTGCTTAGTTTTGTTTTAAAATATTTTCCTTGTAATAACATATGTACTTACTTGCAGAAAATTAGCTGGGGAATAGAGAGAAAGATCAGCCTATTTCCACACCCACAGAACACAGTGTTAACACGTGGGGCCATCCTCTCATCCGACGTGAATTCTAACTGAGCCAAGAGCAACCGGCCAACCTTCTAGAATCCAGGGGCAGAGGGTAGTGGAGTCCAGTAGACCCGGTGGCAGTTCCTGCCCTGCCCCGTACGTGCGACCTCGGTCTGGCTTTGCGTCAGCTCCCACCACAGAGACGGGAAGACGCTGACCCCTTCCTTGCAGGGTGGGTCTGGGGGCACGTGGGGAGGGGACAGCCCGGCGTGTAACAGGCACTCAACAAGCCGGCACTGTTGCGCCTCCTCTGGGATGATTTACGGAGCTGTGACCCAGAAGAAATATCCTCATGGAACTTGAAATAAATGTCCTCTTTTTCATTTTTAATTGTTTTATTTAAATTTTGAATAATTAATACATTTATATGGTTCAAAAATCAAACCGTATAAAAACACCTATCCTGAAAACACAGCCACTCGGCCCACCCCCTCACCCAGCTCTCATCCTCCCGACAGCAGCCGCTTTCGTTAGCGCCCTGTGCGTCCGCCCAGAGTCCTGCCGACTCGAGCCTCTGCCGGGATAAGTCCTCACCCCCTTGCACCACGGCTGCGTCCCATGCACACCCTTCAGCTCTGTGCGTTGCACACGTGACACCGGGTGTTAAAGAGCTTCCCAGGCAATGCAGAGAGCTCATCCGTCCTCGTCCCCCTGACAGCTGCGCCCAGGGAGTCGCCAGGAAGGGACTGGCAGCAAAGGCAGGATGGCCAGGGCCTCCCTCTCCCACCCCCTGCGCTGTCTGCAAGCCCCTGTTGCTCCAGAGGGCCACCCCTCAGCCACTGGCCTCTCAGCCTTTAAGGACACAGGCCTTGACCTGCCGCAAGTGCTCCCACGACAGCTGAGCAGGACCTGCCCGTGCCCAGTCCCTTCCAGGCCACTCTGGTGCCTCCTTCCTGTGTAAAAAGGCTCCTGCCCAGCCGGAGGCCCGTGAGACCCCACAGCGGCTACTAGTGCCAACAGCCAGCGAGCTGGCCCTGCTCTTTCGCCCAGAAATGCTTCCTCTCCTGGGAATCCACCCAAGGAAACATCCTCAAGTAAGAAACCTGTATATTCAAAGATCCCTGTCGTGCCACCGCCCAGAACAGCAGACAGTTGGCAGTGACCTGGGTGTCCCGCAGTAGGGGATTGGGCAACTAAGCCATAGCGCGGCCACCAAATCCACAACTAAGGGGCTGCACAGTCGTTAACGTGGCATTACTGCAGACGAGACTCCGGCATCCACACCCGCGGGTGTTCACTGCGGGACGTGACGCCGAAAAGCAGGGGAGGATCGCACGCCGGTGCGGACGCCCTCGCGCCACCCAACCGTGCACTCGAAAACTGTGACAATGGTAAATTTTATGTTAAGTGCGTTATTCTGCCACAATTTAAAATAAAATTTAAAATGCTAGAGAAAAGGGAAGGAGGACGCAAGCTCGTGTACCCGATGTGCTTGCACCGACGTGAAAGTGTCTCACGGCATCAGCACGATGGCAGTGGTCCCCATTCTCCACCTCCCACTTGCCCGCGCTCACCGCTTTTGTTTCTCTAGAAGGTGTCTGCGTGGCATCCAGCGCCCAGCACAGAACGGGTGCCCACAGATGCCAGCCTCTCCTAACGCCCCAGGGCCATGGTAGATGGGTTCTGGGCGGGCGGCGGCTGGGGACAGGCAGCTTTAGGGCAGCCGAAGTGGGGCTCCTCCATCCCCTTCTCTGTAGCCCCCTAAATGGGGAACCTCACTCAGCGTCTCAGAACTGGGAAGGGGAAGAGGTGCCAGCAGCCGAGCAGACACACGGGGCGGGCCAGCCGGCCTCGGTCCCAGTGTGTGAACGTGGTGAGTCACTGTCCCGCCTGTGTCGAATGGGCTTGGAGTCTGTCACAGAGGTTTCCAGATGCAGCTAGAGCCCAGCCTCAAAGGAGAGAAACGCCCACATGTCAGAGGGAAAGTTCGGGTCTGTTCTCCCCCAGCCGGGGAGGTCCCCGCAGTGCAGGCAGCCTGGCTTCGCCATGGCCGTACTTTTCCCTTCGGCTACCCCGAAATGGCTCGGATGTGGATCTGAATAGAGCCTGGTCCACAACTAGATTTCCCCTGTTAAAACAACACCCGGCGACGTCTTTGCAAAGCCCACTGGATAGACAGGTCGCGGGCCGCAGGGCACCGCTCGCCTGGCGCAGCCATTCCTCGGGCTCCAGGACTGAACTGCGGCTTCTTAAGGGCGGCACAGTCTCAGTCATGTGATTAGATGTGGAGTGAAGCGCAGGGGTCCAGCTTGGACCAGCTGGTAGGGGGCGCTGCTCAGGAAATAGCTGTAGAATGCAGCTAAAGTGAAGGGGAAACATCCAGGCGGGGAGGCGGACGAGGAGCCGTCCACTACGCATTCATTTATCTGTAAATACTTGCTTAGCACGCCAGCCCCGTGACGAGGACAGCCGGACGTTTCCTGCAGTGCAGTTTGGCTGCCCACGGGGAGCAGAGCCTCTGGCAAGCTGGGGTGGGGGGCGGGGGAAGGCCCCTCTGTTCTCGGGGCTGAGGGAGGCGGTGTGAGCGCGGAGGCCCTCTCAGCTCGGACAGCTGCTATTCTCAGCTCAACCTCGTCTCAGCTTTAGGCTCAGCCACAAACTTCCTGCGAAAGGGTGATGCTCTTTATCATGCGTGTGCATCACAGAAATCAAATTATCCCTTCCCTCCCGCTGAGGCTAGTCCGCCCACGGCACACTCACAGCGGCCCAGTCTGAATGCTCTGCCACAGCTAAAAGCAGGCTATAAATAAACACTGTGTGGCCACCCGCACAGAGCTGCACAGACAGTCTACTGAGGGACGGGACTGTGTCTGCTCCGGTGCTGAATGTCCCCACTACTTCTGTGCCAGCACACCAGCTCTTAATTCTTCTGTCTCCTTCCTTGCTATCAGGCTACTGGGCAACTGCGAAACTGCCTCTGACAGTCCGGAGCCACCAGTATTTATCCATCACCAACTGTATATCAGGTCCTGTGCAGACTCCTGGTACTCACTACTTCTATAAGTGAAAAATACCCATAACCAAGCTTGTTAGAATTGTGGGTAAAACTAGAGTTCATAGGCCTGACCAAAAGCTATGGGGCATCCCCCATGGGTAAAAGCTCGGGTACGAGCTTGAATGAAAGCACTTAGGGACACCATCTCTGGCTTCTCAGAAACCACTTTGCCTCCCTCCTTACAGTGAGCTAATGCCAGAAACAGGACTCCCCCCTGTGTTCTGGGTGGGTGGGGTTGCCAGGTAACTAAAGGGCTCTGGTAGTCAACATGATCTTTTTAGTTCAGAGGTTTCCTTCCACTACTTAAAGACCAGTTGTTTGTAACCAGGCTGCCGCCAGGCTGCAAAGTTAATAGCAGTGCCTTGGGCTGGGGTGGGGGAAGCCTGGAGAGGGGCCAGGCTGGCCGGGCTGTTCTTAACATACCCACTGTGGCCCAAGGGTGTGCCTTTTCTGTTTACAGAGAGGTCTATACATTGAACTTCAAAACACTGTTCTATCCACCTTGTCTGATCTTCTTACCCCTCTGGGAAGTAAGAGGACAGAATTTTTTTCTGCATTTCCCTGATGTGGACCCTGCAGCCCAAAGATCCAGCGTGACATAGGCACATAGAGGGACAATGCAACACTGGGTGACACAAGCCCCGGGGCCAGGCTTCCCGGGTTTAATCCCAGCTGTGTGACCTTGGGCAAGGCCCTTAAGCTCTCTGTGCTTCAATTTCCTCATCTAAAAAATAGGGATACCGATCGCATGTGTCATGAGGATGAGTAAACATACACGGACCTGAGAACAGCACCTGGCACACCTTTCGTGCGCAGTGTTAGTTGCTACCAAGCACGGCTGGGCGTTAGGGAGCAGTTTTAGAATCCAGAGCCCCGGGGCAGGTGATACTTGCAGTGACCTTGTGAGAGGCTCCCACTGGCATCGTCTCTCCCGCTCCTGCACTGGCTTTTCCTGGAGAGGCTGTGTCCTCACCCCAGGCCCAAGGAGCCAGGCACGGAGGAGAACAGGCACATGGAGGCCGTGAAGGCCACAGCTGCCCAGGGGGGCGGCAAGTGCAGAGCGTGGGCGGGGTGCCACTTGGGAAACTACCACAGGTGGGCTGGTTGCTTCTGCTGCTGCTGCCACACCCTGCTCCCTGCTGCGCCACCCCCTGCCCAGGTCCTGCTTGCTCCTTGCCTCAGCTCCCTGCTGGGGAAGGCAGGCCCCAGGGGCTCTGGGCTGGGTCAGAGGTCCTGGAGGTAAAACAGCTGTTCCTGGCCTGCCCTGGGCTACGAAGTGGCCCGGATTTCCCCTTCCCCCAACTTGGCACTCCAAGTCAGGGCAGCCATGCGGTGACTCACACCCCCCAGTCCTGCCCCGGGTTCCAGCTGCCAGCCTGGGCTGCGAGCACCCTGGTGCCTGGTGCTCGGGATGGGCCAAGCCAGCTCTGCCTCCACGGGCTTCTCTGGGCTGGTCCCACTCCCGCTTTGTAGAGATAGGGAAACTGAGGCCCAGAGAGGCACAGGGTGCCCTCCCCAGGCAGGGTCCTCTGCCCACTGTGCAGTCAGCGCCAGGGAAGCAGGCCACTCATGCTGGCCACGGGCCCCAAGCAGAGCTGGCCCGGAAGGGAAGGAAGACCTGGCTCGTTAGCTCTTGTCCTCCTGGCTGCGGCCCCAGGACAGGGCCCAGGGAGGCCAGGAGTCAGCACAGCTGCATTCCCCAGCTCTACCAGAGAGGTCTTAGCTTTCCCCAGGAGTCCTGGGGACAGCCAGATCTTGAGGACCAGAGGGATGGTTGAAGTACAGCTGGAAAAAAGCCAAGGGATGGAGGCCCAAGCTGGGCTGCGAGCTATGTGGCCTGGGCCAAGCCACTTTCCCTCCACCACTGGCCGGGTGCCCCCATGTCATGGGTGAAATGATTTTATGCCTGTGCTGAATTCAAGAAAGCAAGCAAGGAAGTGCCCAGCCTGGCTGCCTCCTCGATGGGCCCCTAAGGTCTGCAAGGGACGAGGTGCTGGGTGAGGGAAGAGGATGACCGCCTGGTGTGCCAGCAAGGTGCATCAGCCCTCCTTGCCTATTCCTCCCATGCAGCTGGTATGCTGATTTTTGTTTATCTCCATCATACAGAGGGAAAGAGTGAGGCTCACGGACATAAAACGACTTGCCCAGCCTGTAAGTCACAGAGCCAAGATCTGAACACGAGTTTGTCTGGGCCCCAAGTCGGTGACCCACACGGCGTCCTCAAGCCCCCAGCCACATAGCTGCTCCCGACAAGCTCCTGCTGTGGGGAGAGGTCTCCCGAGGAGAAAGCAGCCCCAGGAGCAGAGAGGAGGCTCCTCCCCACGGCGCCCCTTGCCCACCAACTCAGATGGGGCGGGTGCCCAGGCCCCCACGACAGTTAAGACCAAAAGTCAACCACTATTTTTATGAGCTAACTCCCTCCTTGGAGCCGTGGGAAATCCCGGCCTAGCTAGGCCCGTTACACTTGCTCAGTGCCACCGGCCATCCGCACTCACCCAAAAGGCATCTCTGAACAGCAGCTGGGGCATCATCCTCAGGCGTCTGCCGCGCCACAGCGCGCTCTCCTGCCACAGGCCTGCCCCAGGGCCAGGCGCCAGGAGCAGCGTCCCAGTCCCCCTCCCGCTGGCGTCTGCAGCACTCTGAGCTTAGAAGGCAGCCGCAGGCCTGCGACCAGCTGCCAACGGAGGAAAAAGCTCGACCTGTTTGTTTGGGGCAGAATCAGCAGGAAAATGAGGAAGGAGCGGGGCTCAGTGATGGGAGGGCGGGCCCTGGTGTCCGCCGGCCCCTCGCCAGCCCTGCCACGATGGAGGACACGGGCTGGGACCCAGGGCGGGGAGTGGGGATGCCAGCCCGGGTGGGAGGCAGTGGCCGGGGAGAGGCAGGCTGGAGCTCGGGCCGGCCGGGCAGGCAGCCTGAGGCCTGCGCAGAAGGTTTGAGCAACGTCCGCGGGGCAGGCCCCGGGGCCCTCGCCCACAGGAAGTGGAGCTGCCGTGCTCCCCTGTGCGGCCCCGCCTGCCACCTGCCATCCTGCTGCCTGCCTCTGCATGCCCCTCCCAGTGCCCCGGCTCAGTTTACTCTCAGAGGCCACGAACGTAGGGAGCTTGAGGCCCACTGATGCTGGGGGCAAGGAGAGGCCCAGGAGCTCCAGGTGCTGTCGCCCCCCAGCCCGGCCCCTCTCCAGGCCCGGCCCAGAGATGCTAGACTTTCTACCCTCACCAGGAAGCCATTCCGCAGGGGCTCACCCAGGCCTGGGCATCTGTCCCTCATCAAACCCTGGCTACGTGGTGCCCCGGACCAGGTCCTGCCCGCAAAGAGCTTGCGGTCTGGGGACAGGCAGCTATGCTCCGGGGGACTGTGGGAGCACAGAGGTGAGGCGAGCGGGTAACTAGCCAAGAGAGAGCCCTGGCCTCACGGGCACTGCCCCTCACCACCGCCACCGCCACCACCGCCAACGCCACCACTGCCACTGCCACCACCGCCAAGCCTCCAGGTGAGACACTCTCTGGGGCAGGGAAGCCCCCTCTGATGATGGAGTCATCAGGCTCGATGAATGGGACTGGACCAAGACAGAGACAAAATTATAAAGGCAGAGAGGTGGGCGTTTGGAGACCAGGCTGAGGCCCCAGTTTTTGTTTAGTTTGGGCCCCACCCTTCGGTAGCTGAAGGACCCTAATAGAACCCCCAGGGCTCTGAGCCTCGGTTTCCTCATCTGCCACTTCTAGTCTTTGGAAAGGAGACAGTGCCAAGAATATTTCTGGAATTTCCAGTTTTCTAGGAAGGTGCTGAGGGCAGTCTGGCACCACCTTGGGAGGAGCCCCAGACACAGCCCCGGGAAGCTAGGCCCTGCCCACTCGGGAGAAGATGCCGGGAGTCCTGAGCCCGGGGGCTGGTGAGAAGGGCTGAGTCAGGGCTTGTCCACGAATCACCACCCTCACTGATGTCTGCCTGGCTGCTGACTGGGCGATAAGAGCCCGGGCTGCTGCAGAAGACAAAGCGAAACCTGAGCCAGGGTTTAGAGAGGGGGCACGCCCAGGCCTCTGAAATAGCCACCCAAGAGGACACACATCAGGAGAACCGCAGAGCAATGGGGCTGTCCCCGAAGCCCCTTACCTCTGGGATCCTTGGACTTGAGCTAACGAACATCTTTGGCATCTGAGGCATGCCGGCCAGGTTTCCTGTTACTCGCGGCTGACGACAGCTAATGGGCAGAATCACCTGGAACTCCAGAGTCCATAGGCCAAGCCTGCGCCTCTCATCCCAGTGGCATCACCAGCTCCAGTGAAACTGGGCCTCCCTGAGCTCAGTGTCTCGTCCACCAAATGGGGTGATGCCTCCAGCTCTGGAGGCAGACTGGAAACCCTCTGTTAACAGAAAGCTCCTACCCTCTTTTGGCAGGAAACTTCATGGCCGGGCTCCCTGCCCTGCTTTTCCAGGTGTTCTTCCCATCACCTCCCACAACTTCTGTTCCAGCCAGGCTGTTCCCTCTTCCCCACGGCGCCCTTCCCACTCCAACTTCCACACCTGTGCTGCTCTGTGCCCAGCCCCTCCTGGCATGCCTTCCTTGATCTTCCTTACCTGGGCAAGTCCTCCCACCCCTAAGGCCACCCTCAAGGCTCCCACACCTGAGACCTTCTTTTCCCAGTGGTGCGGGTCCCGCCAGGGCAGCCCTGGACGCACCACCATGCTGAGTGTGGGCTGGAGCAACTGGGGAAGTAACGTGAAGAACAACTCAGAGACTCTATAAAGTTCTCTGCTAGGAGGGCTTCCTTCCCCTCCCCCTTTCCCTTTGCAGCTCCCAAGGTCGGACGACCAGACGGCCAGTTTGGCCTTGGAGCCCTTGCCAAGTGCCGGGTGCGCCATGACGCTTTTTGCACGGACCTCCTCACTTACACTATCATCGTCCCCACTTTCCAGATGTGCAGACTGTGGTGAGAGAGTGTGTGCACTCCCCCAAGCAACAGCCAGCAAGCGCAGGGCTGGGCTTTGGTCCCAGTCTGATTACGAAGCCACACTTTTAACTTCCAGGGTTGTCTCTTACCGACAGCCTCTATTTAAAAAGGGCTTCATCCTGCCTTCCTCCGGTTCTGCCTCCAGAACCTCTCACTCCAGTCCACAGATGGAAAAACTGAGCCCAGGGCGGCTGCTGGTGCTTTTGGGTGAGAGTCCGGCCTTGGCGAGTGCTGTCCCGCCGCCACTGTGTTCTCCGCACCCACTGAGGATGCTTTCGGGGGTCTGACACGGAGGAAGTGCGTCTTCACTCACAGGCGCGGTCCAGCTCCAGCCCAGCTCCTCTGAGCTGCTCCTCCACCCACCATCTTCCTCCGTGGGCTGGAGGCCACGGAGCTGCCGCTGCCCTCAGCTACAGCTCCAGACACGGCCACATGGAGAGGAAGAAAAGGGACACCTGCGCCTGTGCCTCATTTTCCCCAAAGTCCCTCCAGCTCCCCTTCCACCCAGCCCCCCCCCGACCTCCCCTCCTGTCTCATTGGCCAGAAGTGGGCCACATGCTCATCGCTGGCCGTGGGAAGGGACTCCCTGTTCGGGCGGCCCTGGATGCTGGGAGCCAACCGCGGTGACCACCCAGCCTTCTCCCCCGCCCAGGGCCACAGACGCGGGCGGATGTGATCTCCGCCCTGAGGGGCCACTGGCTGACGGACAGGTTCCAGCACATTGACTGCCACACTAGAAAAAAAATTCTTTTCCTTGGGACCATGGTGTTTTATTACGAAAACAGAATAAAAACTTCGAAAACAAAATGATCCTTTCTAATTTAATGAAAAATTTGTTATTATTTTTTATTGTTTTCTGTGCGTGAGTTATATGCAACTGAAAAAAGAGTTCTCGCGGCTCCCAAGGCGAAGAGACGTGCGAGTTACATGTGCTGCATGTGCTGCACGAGGCCCCGGGCTCGAAACTAGCGAGAGTTAAATCCAGCTCACGTGGCAGTTCCCGTGCGAGCAAGGTCTCTCTCCACGGGCCGGGTGAGACCAGAAGAGGATACTGTGATAACGGGGAGAGCGATGAGGCCTGGCTGGTAACCGGGCGGGACGTCAGGGAGGTGGAGGAGCCAGGCCAAGGCACCTGGGCGCCCTCCCTCACAGCCGCACTGCACCCAAGCCCAGCCCCTCCAGAGGGGAATCTGGTCCTGAAAAGCACAGCTTTTTAGTGACTGTTCCAGATGCTTCAAGCCAACGCGCCCTGAGATCTGGGCAGATGTGCCAGGCTCGGGGGCAATCCCCCACCCAGGCAGAGCCTGCCCTGCTTCGGATGGTATTTGAACACAGCTGCTGGAAGAATTCGAGCAGTAGCAGGTCAACGGTTAAGAATAAAATGCAAAATCAGTTGTTATAACATTTATTGCCACAGCCCCAGCCTAGCCGGACTCGGCGTCTGAAGCCCCTTCATCCACCCATCGGAGCCGCACGAGTGAGCCAGGCAGTAACGCTCGCCACCCCCAGGGAGTGTCAGCACCTCCAGGGCGGCGCAGTCCACCCGCTTCATCTCATCCGTCGCTCAGCGCCAGGACCAGCTGCATACTTTGCAGGGCCGGCACAAAATAAAAATGTGAGGCTCAAGTAGCAGGGGAAAATTGCCATTAAAGTACTAGAATACAGAACTTTTTCCTTTCCCGCGGTCTCTCTCTCAACCTGCAATGGCGTTTTTTATTTGCTGTTTAATGTTACACTCCCTTGGGCATAGGAATATTTGCAGGACAAGCCTCTACCCGCACTGGGTTCTGCGTGAAACCCACGGACTGTAGGGTTCTCCTCCTGCCACCACGCCGCCCTGCGCTCGCCTGCTGGGGACATCCAGCCAGACGCTGCCGTTTCCCATGGACCTGCCGCCAACCGGCGCTGGACGCGCAACCCCCAGGGGTGCTGCAAGCTCCATGCCGGGGTGCACTAGAGACCTGGGCGATCGATGAGTGAGAGGCTCACCCCCCCACCCCGTCACCTGCTGAATGTGCCGCGTGTTGTCGGCCTGGGGCGGGGGCAGCGCGGCCAGGCCCCACCCTCAGATGCTACCAGGCAAGCCCTCGACCCTGACTGTCCCCACGCCTGCACCCAGGTCCCTGCTGGGGGCAGAGGGTGGCAGTGGTCACGAGGCAGGAGTAGAGTGGGAGGCTGGGAACCAGTCCAGGTGAGGCGGTGGGAGGCAGGACCACACGAGCCAAGGCTCCAAGCACTCGGTGCATGCTCCATTGTCCCACCGGTCTGTACTTGAGAACCACAAATTCAACAGTAATGTTATTAAGAATTCCCAGACGGCAATCGCAGAGCACTGGACCCGAGTGCTGCGCCCTCCCGGAGGGAAGCGTTTCCTGGAGGAGTGTCCCTCAATCTGCCATCCACTTGTGTCCAGAGGGGCGTTCATGAGTCGGCTATTGAGCGAGACCTTGGTGGGTGCACGGCCGTGGTGCTCCCATGCTGTTGGTTGCCCACCCTTTCAGCCCATGGCTGAATTGGGATGTTCCAGAACCCAGCCATGGGGGTCCACTGTTCCTGGGGGAGATGCCTGCAGCGTCCCGCCAGGTGGCTGGAGGCACATGTCCACTGTGCCGGGGCACCCACCGTCAACCCCGCCTGCCCTGCCCTCGAGTGGAACAAGCCCTGCTGCGCGCACCCCCAGCATTCCTGAGCCTCCCTGTCTGGGGACATGGAAACGCACCAGGCACCGCGCCTGCCAGTCTGGCGGGGAGGCGGCCCAGGGAGGGAGGGTGTGCTGAGTGCGGGCAGCAGCATGTGCCCGCAGAGAGAGGCTCTGGCCCGTGAAGAGAGAGCGGCCTCGCCCGGGACGTCCTCCCGCAGGACAGCAGCTGGGTCTTGATTAATGAGAAAGAGCCCACCCGTGAGACCAGGCGGGAAAGGAGGTGTCAGGGTGGAAAGCCAGCAGGTGCTATGTCAGCAAGGCCGCCCCTTTCAGGAAGTCCAGAGTAACAGGAGTAGCCTGCCGGGGTCTCACCGGGTCAGGCTCTGTGCAAAGCACTTCGCAGGCCTTATGTCTCCCTTGAGTGCCAAAAACCATGTGAGGTATTACGGCCCCTTCAACACATAAGGAAACTGAGGCTCAGAGACATCAGATAACTGGCTGGATCCCATTGCTAAGTGGGGTCTTTCCTCCCCAAAGTGTGTGCTGGAGGGCCAGGGCCTTGGGCAGAAGCAGCATGAGGAGGAGGGAGAAAGACAGGAAGCCCCAGGGGAGGAGGAAGTGCAGAACCCAGGGCCCTCTGGGGCAGGGAGGCGGCTCAACTCCGGGAAACATCCCTGCCCCAGAGTCCTCAGCGGGGGCTGAGGGTGTGGCCCCGGCCTTCAGGATGTGATACAGACTGTTTTTCGGTTTGCCCCTGAAAGCAGTTGCAGAAGCGTAAGGCTTCTTCCCATTCACAGGGCTCTTCTGAGTTGACAAGGAGCTTTCAGATTTGCTAATACGCAGCTAGTGTGACTCTGAGTTTCCAGGCATTGTCAGTCGTCAGAGTGGCGGTCAGGATTCTTGAAAGACGTCAAAGCGGTGCGAAGTGGCCAGGTGGAGCTGGCCCAGTGCGTGGATCACTGAGGCCCAGCAGGCGTGGGGAGGGGTCTTTCCTGAGTCCCAAGAACCGCCAGCCACAAGCTTGCTGTCAGAGGGCAGAGGCATCTGGAGGTTCTCAAATGGCACAGAGGCCACCTACCAGAAGCCTTCATAAAAAAAGCCAGAAAGAAGACCAGGGCCCAACCTAGCCCTATGGACTGACCCCCAATGGCCCAACCCCTTACCCTTTCTAGCCTGTTTGTTTTGTTTTTTCCATTATGACAGCTGCCTCTCAAAAGAGCTTCAAAATCGCTTTTCAGCATCCTCTCCCCAGTTGGGTTGGTTTTAATTGGAAAACAACTTGTTCGCAGTGAGGCAAAGCTCGATCTCAGCCCAGCTGGTGTCTAATTCTCCCTGAGAGCCTGCAGCTCAGGCAAGGGTGCTTGACTTCCGTCTTGGCTGGGCCAGAAAATCAGTGGGCAGAGGCGGGAGGGCGGCGGCGGGCGGGCAGAGGGGCCAACGCCGGGACGGGGCAGCACCGCCCAGGAGCTGGAGCGTAGGGGGACAGGGGACGAGCAGGGGCTTGGCTCGGAAGAGTTCCAGCCTCACCTCGCTGAGACTCAGCTTCTCTGTCTGGAAAACAGGGGTGCCCAGCCTACCTACTTAACAGGCTGTTCTGTAAGATGTTTATGACGTGCCCACACCAGTGTTTGGTGACGGGAAAAGCACCTAGCCAGGTCCCACCCACAGAAGGCTCCCGGCCCACGCCGACGACTGCACCTTTGCGCCTGAAATGATGCTGCTGACGGCCCTGTCTGCCCAGGCTCAGCTGGAAAAGCTTCATTCTCGGGACCCAGAGAGCGGGACCGTGCGGAGGAGCGGCTGGTAGCCAGAGTAGCGAGACTTGTTGACCATGAGACCCCACGTTCTCAGGGTTCCGGCGCCAGTCTCCCTAGCTCCCTCCCAAGCCCAGTCCTGGAAGCGCCCTCCTCGGGCTGTCTCTAAGAGGCCCGTTTTCTCCTGTTCTTTTTTTTTTTTATAATTTTTTTTGTTTGTTTTAGGGACAAGGTCTCACTCTGTTGCCCAGGCTGGGGTGCAGTGGCGCCATCACATCTCACTGCAACCTCCAACTCCTGAACTCGAGCCATCCTCCTGCCTCAGCTCCTGAGTAGCTGGGACTACAGGTGTGCCACCACGCCTGGCTAATTATTTTTTGCAGAAACGGGGTCTTGCTATGTTGCCCAGACTGGTCTCAAACTCCTGGCCTCAAGCAACCCTCCCACCTTGGCCTCTCAAAGCACTGGGCTTACACGCGTGAGCCACTGTGCCCTGCCATGTAAATTTTTGATATAATTTTAAACTTAAAGTACAAAGAACTACTGTCCCCTTTACCTAGGTTCGGCAGGTTGTTTAAATTTACCCCAATTGCTTTATTATGTTTCTCTCTCCATTTTTATATTAGTTGGGTAAGATGGAGACATGGTACGCTTTCACCCCTAAGTCTTCAAGTGTGTATTTCCTAAGAACAAGGAAATTCTCGTATATAACCACAGTACAATTTTCACAAATGTAAGAAATGTGACTGTTTGGAGTAGACTTTGAGGAGAGCGTCAAGGTTTTGTATCAACAAACGAGCCAAGCAACCTTAGCTCGTGGCTGCCACTGAGCCCACGCGAGTGCCCGCAGTCTGGTGGAGCCCAGAGGAGCAGGAGTCCTTGCATCCAAATTATCAGCATTAACAATAAGCAACATTTTCATTCACTCACCCACACTCGCGGGGTGCCCGCTCTGTGCCAGGCTGGCAGGAGCAGGCCCGACGCGCAGGCTGAGGGAGTGGCCCTCAAGCTAAGGGCGCTAGCAGGGCGCCGAAGGCCTTGAAGCCCAGTAGTCCCTTCTCTTGAGGACTGAGGCCACGTCTCTTTAGGGATGCCTCCGTACTCCCTGACTTCAAGGTCTCATGGCCAAATTACTCAGAAATAGGAAAAGAAGGAAAATGATGTTCTTTGCTTTAAACATAGTTAAGGAATGATCTGACACCTTCGCCCAGCAGAAAACATATTACCAGGCCCAGAAGCTAGTGCAGGGGGTAGGAGGGAAGTGGTGAGCTGTGACAAGCCAGATATTTCAAAACTGCGAGGCCATAAAATCAGGAACCGGCATACTCAGAAAATCTGACTATACTGACCAAGCTCGTTTGGTACACAGACTATTATTTAGTTTTCTTTTCTCTATCCGCATTTTTCAAAGCATCTGTGTAGGACACAGGTTTGTATTCTCTAAAGTTTCTCTCCTACAGGGCTGCCATGTACAGTTAAGCAGTGGTTCACTGCTCGAAGTGTGCTAGCCGTGATGTGTGGCCCGGATCCCCCTTCAGGGAAGAGCCCGCTGCCCCTCTGCGGAGAGAGAGGTCCACAGATAGTCCCAGCTGTCCGTTCCTCCAGAGCCCGCCTCAGCTGCAGAGAGCCGCCTGAGGTTTTCTGAGGTTTTGCCCTCCCTGGGGTAGCCCACGTCTGGCAACTGATGTGTTACAGCGGAATTGACCGGGAACACGCCAAGAGGCACAGGAAGTACTGGCAAAACAGGTTTATATATGCCAGCGGGCTCAGAGGGGATTTTCTCCCAAATTCTGAGCCCCGAACAAGGAAGGTAGCAGTCTTTTCTCCATTTTGGTTAAAGGGGGAGTGGGGCACAGTTACAATGAGGTTATCTTTAGCGGGGGCAGGGTCTCGATCCACCTCGGCACCTGCAAACAGCTTACAGAGGCTAGAGCGACAGCTGTCTGGGGAGACAGCAGGGAGATTTGTCAGTGGAGTTTTCTACTCAGATGGAGTATCAAGGCCTGTCCGGTTAGGTCTGATGCTGGACATCTTCGATGAACACCACTTGCTCCAGTGCAGGTTTAGCTGAGAATTTGCTGAGTCTGCAGCACAGGTTGGCTTCCCCCTGCCCAAGCCTGCTTCCCCACTTCCTTTCACCCGTGTGGATCCCTAATAAGCATGTCTCAGTGTCTGCTTCCGTAGAACCCAACCTACACAAGGGTATCCTGCCAAGGGATGAGTGAGGTCTGAAAACTGGACCTTATTCCTCTAGCCAAGCAGGATGGTTCAGCCAAAGCAAGAACCATTTTCTTTTCCTTTTTTTTTGAGACAGAGTCTTGCTCTGTCGCCCTGGGTAGAGTGCAGCGCGTCATCATAGCTCACTGCAACCTCAGCCTCAGCCTCCTGAGAAGATGGGACTACAGGCGTGCACCACCACGCCCGGCTAATTTTTTTCTTTTTTTTGAGACAGAGTCTCACTCTGTTGCCCAGGCTAGAGTGCAGTGGTGTCATCACAGCTCACTGCAACCTCAAACTCCTGGGCTCAAGGAATCCTCCTGCCTCAGCCTCCCAAGTAGCTGGGACTACAGGCGTGCGCCACCATGCCCGGCTAATCTTTCTATTTTTAGTAGAGACGGGGTCTCGCTCTTGCTCAGGCTGGTCTCGATCTCCTGACCTCAAGTGATCCTCCCGCCTCGGCCTCCCAGAGTGCTAGGATTGCAGGTGTGAGCCACCGCACCTGGCCAAGAACCATTTTCTAATCTTCATTCAGGCACAGTGTAAGCAGCAGCCCCATGACTCTCCTTGCCCCTGCCCTGGGGCTCCCCACCTGATACATCCCCCTCTGTACTCCCCCCACCTCTGCTCCCTCGGCCATCCCCTGTCCTCTCTGCTCTGGCTGTGGTCACTCTCTCTCAGCAAGCCCCTTCCCTCTGAATTTTGTTCCAGGAATCCTGCAGAAGAGGCTTCTCATCGTTCCAAGAGACTTAACTAAACCAGCATTAGTCTCCCGTTTCCAGCAGAGGAACTGTCTGGGTAGATATTTAAACTTCCTCTGAGGGCCAGATGGGAGGTCATTCATCTCTTGAGGACACTGCCAGGCCAGAGGGTGCCTGAGATGGAAGGACACCCAAGGACTTCTGCAGGCGAGTACACCAGTGCCCAGCATAGTGAGGCTCTTGTCCGGGGTCCCACAGTGAGCTAGTCACAGAACCAGATGCTGGGTGGCCAGTCAGAGCCCCCTGGCACCCACTCCTGCTCTGAGGCCAGCAGCTGGCCACTGGTAGCTGGATTCACCTTGTGTCCTGGCACTGAACCAGCCTTCTCTTTCGGTCCCATCCCCTGGCCTTGACCTCTCCTATGCCCGCCTCCCCACCAGCCCCCTCTCGCCCCTCTCCTTCCAAGTCCCTTCTTTCTTCCTCTTCCAGGCGGCCTGGCAATCTCTTCCCCGGTCCGTTCTGCCCACACAGCCCTTTGTTTGCCACCTCTGGTCCTGGCCTTGGTCTTGGCTTTGGCTTTCTGCCCCGCTGACCGCAGGGCTCCTGGCTGGGTCTGTGCAGGGACACACACGCCCAGGTCGGTGCGGATTGCTGAGGCCTCACCCTGCCGAATGGGAGAAAAATACTTGCAAACTGTTCATCTGATGGGGATTAATATCCAGAATATACAAGGAACTCAAACAACAGCAAAAAAACCCCACAAATAATCTGATTTTAAAATACGCAAATGAGCTGAAAAGACATCTCTCAAAAGAAGATATACAAAGGGTTAATAGGTCTATGAAAAAATGCCCAACATCACTGATCATCAGGAAAATGCAAACCAAAACCATAATGAAATATCATCCCACCTCAGTTAGAATGGCTGCTACCAAAAAGACAAAAATAACAAGTGATGGTAAGGATGGGGAGGGACGGAGCCCTTGTGTACTGTTGGTGGGAATGCACATTAGCACAGCCATTAAGAAAAACAGTATAGAGCTTCCTCAAAAAACTAGAAATGGAATTACCATGTGATTTGACAATCCCAGTGCTGGGTGTAGATTTAAAAGAAATGAAATCAGCGTGTCAGAGACGTCCGCACTCCTGTGTTTCCTGCGGCGCTGTCGCCGTGGCCCAGACACAGACTCGGCCCCAGTGTCCGTCAGCAGGGGAGCGGGCCAGGAAAATGTGGTGCACACACAAGGGAACACGGTCCCGCCATAGAAAGAATGAAATCCTGTCACCTGCGACGTTGAGCCTGGAGGGCGTAACATTAGGTGAAAGAAGCCAGGCACAGACAGACAAACGCCGCGTGTTCTCACCCACGAGGGAGCTGAGAGAGTTGCTCTCACAGAGGTAGAGAGAACAGCAGTTACTAGGGTGGGGAAGGGGTCAGGGACAGTGAGAGGTTAGTTAATAAATACAAAATTCAACTAGGTAGGAGGAATGAATTCTAGCATTCTATAACAGGGTAGCGCGACTATAATTAACACCAGTTTATTGCGTATCTTCAAATAGCTAGAAGAGCAGAGTTTGAATGTTCCAGACTCAAAGAAATGATAAGTGTTAGAGGTGATGGGTACGCTGATGGTCCTGACTCGATCAGCATACATTGTGTACGTGTATCAGATATCACAGTGTGTACATACGTACAGTTATTGTGTACTAATTAAAAATAATAATACAAGCAAAAACCCGCAGGCTATAAAATCACGCGTGCAGGTAGGTCTCAACCATGACAACGTGCTCGGCAGCGCAGCAAACAAGGCATGAGTCTTCAGAGCTCTGCTTCCTGCACACGACTGCGACGGCGGCTTGCAGCCCCGTGGAGTCTCTCTGCTCTCTCTCCCCGCTGGACCGTGAGCATTTAGGGTGGGGGGCCCTGGGGTCTCGGTTCTCTTGACGGAGCAGCACCCAGGACAGACCGTGGCGCTGAGTGGTCGCTCAATCCACATCTGTGGAAGGAAGGAGAAAAACAAAAGGAAGGGGCTGGAAGGTTGGGACCTGGCCCGCAACCACTCTCGTCCTTGGAATCAGAGCCTCCCACGTCCTGCCCCAGGCCCAACGCCAACTCCATTCTCTCCCCGCCTCCCCTCCCCAGCATTCTCTGCAAAGCCTTTGGCAGCTTTGTCACCTGAGCAGTTCAGGATGTCTCGGAGTACCCGGGGACATGGGGCCGGTGTCTGAACAGCCGTTCAGGAAGGAACAGGCTCTGTATGCATGTCATTTCCTCTAATCCTCACGGCAGTAAAATATCGGAATTGTAATCCCCCGCTAGCAGCTGCAGAAACTAAGCCTTGGGGGCTGTAATTTGCACAAGTTCTTAAGGCCAGTAAGTGGCAGAGCTGGAACTCAAACCTCCCCGTCTCCAAAATCCATGCTTGTCTTAGAGACGAGACTGCGGAAGCGACCTTGGCAAGTCCCTTCTCCTGCGTGAGCCTCGGTTTCCTCTCTGGGTAAGGAGGCCGCTGGTCCTCGGAGGGCTCAGCGACTCATCTCCACCCACTCCACAATGACGAACATCCCGACTCATGCCACCCCCCCACGCCACAGTAGGCAACCTGCAACCCCGGGAACGTAGGACTGCAAGCTGGCCACGTGAGGCCATGTCCACCCAAGCCCTGGCAGGTGGCCACAGGCTGCAGAAGAGCTCCTGCCCCTCCTTGACGCCGGCAGAAAGCCCAGGGCATAAGAGCACCTCGCCCCCACCTCGCGTAGTCATGTGCACCTGGGGTTACCCAGCCATTGCCCCCATCCCCCATCTCCACCCCTGGGCTGGCATCTGAGGGTCACGGAGGAGCCTCACTCTGGCTTTGCTCAGCTCTTACGGCTAAGAGGCTGCAAGAAACACCGTATCTCCCCCTGCCCCCAACACACACGTGCCTGCAGGGACAGCCATCACCACGGTAGCCCACACCTGCATAGTCTCCCATCTTAGCCCGGCAAGGTAGCCAGGACAAGGACAGTAGCCCTGTGTTCCGGGTGGGGACCCTGAGAGCCAGAGCAAGACGGCAACTTTGTACAGACTGCCCAGAGTTTAAGTGCAGAACTGGGACTGAGCTCCAGCCTCCCGAGCCAGTGTTACCGCTTTCCTCCCGGAGCCTGCTTGTCCCAGTCAGGTGACACACCCACTGGCCCTGCCCCAGGCAGGGCACCGGGGTGGGGAGGGGGGGCGGGGGGTCGGGAATGAGCACAGCGCCTCTGCCCTCAAAGGGTTACAGTTCAGAGGGGCAGGAGAGGGAGGATAAGGCCTCGAGCAGGAGTTAATACACGAGGGGAAGAGGGGACGGGCTGCCAGAGCTGTTTTATTAATCGGATGGAGAGGGGAGGGCAGGGCGGCCGTGAGACAGCCTGAGCAGAGGCGTGGCAGAGGGACACACGTGTGGGACGCACGTCTGAGAGAAACAAAGCTGACGGAGTTGAGTAGGCCACATTTCTGAACCGCTTTAAATGCCAGGCCAAGAAGTTTCAAAGATCCTCTGTAGATGAAGGTTGCCATCATAAAACGTGGTTTAGCACCATTGATTTGGCAGCAAAACAGTGCATAATCGGGAAAACCACAGCAGCCCTGGGGGACAGGCGGGCGGGGTAAGGCCGCAGGCAGGGAGGAGGCAAGGACGAGGACGCTGGAGAGGCAGAGGATGGGGCCAGGCCAGGACGATGGAAAGGGAAGGATCGATGGAGGGGAGGGGTGAGGGCTGCCTCCTGACACTACTTTCCTCGGCTCGCGTGGCCAGCCTCAGCCTCAGCCCATCCGGGGGACAGAGTCCTGACGCGAGGAAGGAGGCTAAGAAGGGGCCAGCAGCAGGTCTCACAGGCTCTGGCTGGCAGGCGCCTTCCTCTCTGGATGAAGCACATTAACACGGTATGTGCCTGGCGTGGCACCTGGCACACAGGAGCACTCAGTCCTTAGAGCCTGGCCTATACTTTGGGACCCCATAAATGCCACTTCCTCTGGATATGGGACTCTGTCCTGTCACCAGCCTGCCAGAGCTAGAGTTGGGACCCTGGACCCCAGGCCAAGCTACTTATGGCCCGGATGCCAGGAGCCACCTGGCCGTCCATGTGGCCCTACACCCGCCCCCACCCCCCATGTGGGCCCTGCCTGCTGGACCACACCATCCCTGGGCTGGGACTCCAGCCTCACCAAAGGCTGGGGTAGTAGAAAGGGAGGGAGACTGTAAGCCATATAAACTTGGGTGTGAACTCAGCTCTGTCTCTGGCCAGCTGTGTGTTCTTGATAAGTTATTTAACCTCTCTGAACCTCATGTCCCTCTTTGTAGGAAGGCGCCAGCCAAACTCACGTAATGGGATGTTAAATGGGGCTTTTCTGTTATCTCAGCGTTTTGGCTGACGCCCAAAGGTGAAGACGAGAAAAGACGTTAGGAGTCTGCCTGTTCATGCAGGCCCTGCGAGACAGCCTCCAGGTAGGCCCTGCACTGTGCGGGTCCCAGCGAGGAGACTGGTGAAGAAGGACGATTTTAAAGAGGGTTCTGCGGAGTGGTGATGTTTCTCCTCCCTGCCCCTCCTGCAGACTTAGGAATCGAAAATGGCATTCGGGCTTGATCAACATCTCTCTCTCCCCTCATTCATTCCCTCTCTCTGTCTCTCAGCTCTGCTTTACTCGGGGTTGGCTGTATTCTCAGGCAGGCTCTTCCCATGGTGCCACCCTTGGCTGTTCCCATCCTCATCCCTAGTTTCCCATTCTCAGAAAAAAGGGATATGGTTCCTGTCCAAAGTTGCAGCCAGTTTCCAGCCTGACTCTCCTTGGCCTGACTTGAGTCATGTGCCCATCTCTGAACCAATCCCTGTGGCCAGGGATGGGGTGTCCTGATTGGCCAGGTCTGGGTCACATGTCCACTTCAGGAAGAAGAGGAAGAAACTCAGGATGCCGTAGAAGATGGAAAGGGATACCGGGCAGAGGGAACCTCCCATCAGGCACTGCATCAGCCTCAGGAGAAATGCCTTCCCAGTGGCCCCACCCCGGCCACCATGTCTCGAGTGGCTCCTCCCCGCCACTCTCCATCAGGGCACCTGCCTGGTTTTCCCATCATTCTTATTGCAACTTACAATAATGTATTTATTAGCTTGCTGTCTCCTCTGCCCTCCCGGGTCAGCTTCCTGACAGCAGGACCCACATATCACATGTTCACGACTGCATCCTGCAGCTAGCACAGCGCCTGGCACACGAGAGACCCTCCAACCACAGCTGTGGGGTGAATGAGTAGATATTACCCTCAGAGCGAGTGCCCTTTCCTGGAAGGGGTCATGCTATTTCCTAAGGGTCTGCCACCACCCCTCCCGGGGCTGCCCCAGAGGTACTCACACCCTCCTGGACCCCTGCTCACCTCCCCACTCTCCTGCCCTAGCCCCACTGGCCTTGTCCCAGGCTGTCCTTCACTGTCAGAGTCATATCCGTGGGACAAGGGTCCAGGGGACAAAGAAAAGTCCTCCCTCCCCCACCCTTCCACATAGGCTGTGTGGTGGTTGTGTCTTTCGGAGACAGGTCCAACCTGGAGGCCCACCAAGGAATGCCTCTGCCCCCCGCTGGCAGGAAAGGAGGCAGGGAATGGAACTTCAGAGACCAGGCAGGGTAAGGGGAGAGCTCAGTCTCTCTTGCTCTGCATTTGGAAGGACCTAGATGAATAGGAAGGACTTCCGAAGCTAGGGGAGAAAGATGGCGTTACTGGAGCAAGGCGGGAGACAGCCCAGCCGTACCGCAAAAGAGTTGTCCAGGTTTGGGTTCTGCCTGAGCCAGTTTCCCTTCATTCTTCCCCAAGCTTTTATCTGAGTCCTGACCATCCCCACCAGCCCCGCAGAGCTGTCGCCTGGGAGCTGCCCCTGGTTGGGGCTCAGATCCTTAGATGTTGGGGGAACAGTGCCCCCTGGAGTCCGGCGAAGTGGGGCGGCACAAATCAGCAAGAATCCCCCCTCTCAGGGCTTGAGGAGCCCGGTGCCAGATTCAGCTTGGGCGCTTCTGAATTTTATTTAGTGCAAGAAGCCCGAGCTTCCCATGGGGGCTTCTGTCCAAGTCAGCGAAGCTGCTCCTCGGAGACCCACCCCGGGCGCAGGGGCGGGTGCAGAGATCAGGGAGGCGCCGCCTGATCCCAGGGTGTCCCTGCTCAAGTCTTAGCGTTCAGGGTATTCGAGCAAGTCCTTTGGCGATGTTGGGCCTCTTCACCGGCCCCGGGATGACTTTTCCCGGCTGCTCCTCAACGCTAAGCTTCCTACCCCAAGTCCTGCCGGTCTGAGAGCTGAGTCTGGAGCTGCGGGGAGGATGGGAGGCATTACGGCTCTTCAGACTTCCGGAATGTCTCTTTCAGGCACAGGAAAGAGATTTTGGCATCTGCTGTGCTAGCTGGTTTCCACACTAAAAACCGCCTATCAGCCTATGACTCAGAGACTCTGTTCTGTGCCTACGATGGAGCAGCGAGAGGCCACCTGAGAGCCCACCTGAGAGCCCATGAGCTGGGGAGCGGGAGAGTGACAGGGCCAGTGCGTGCGCACACACGCAGCGACACGGATGCATCTTAAGTCCAAGTGCTTAGTGCAAAAGGTAGGAAACCAGATAAGGTGTTATAACATAATACCATTTCTGCACCTTAAAAATACATGCATAGATGTCTGCTTATTTTAAGCATTGTTATTGCCGTTGGTGTTAATAAAATGAACACACGACTCCCAGTCACCTGTATGTAAAAGACTTGAAATACTTTGCTTACATTTAGGATACGAGGGGAACGTATTTTTATCTAAAATCTGGACATTAACTTCATAGACCAGCATGATTACATAACATCTCTCCTATGTCAAGCACTTTTTAATTTGCAACTTTGACATATTCACATAGTTGGAAGGTATTTTGGTGGCATTTTCAATAATTCGATACTCTTTTTTAAATGTACTTGACATTTTATAAATTGACCTAGGAATCGTACACGTAAGTGGGAATGAATATGTATGTTAGGCACAGTGTGTTTTGCCCCCAAATTATTTTTCACCTTCACATTGCCTTGGCCCTGAGTTTGGAATAACAAGCTCATGCTAAGCAGAGAGGAGACTGGTGAAGGAGGAGAATTTTCAAGAGAGTTTTGAGAAATGCTGATGTTTCTCCTCCTCTCCAAACTCTTGGGGGGCAGGAACCATAACCACATCACACCTAAACCAATTAACAATACTTTTAATATCATCAGATATTCAGCCAGTGTTTAAATTTCCAATTGTCTTTTATATGTCACAACATTTTTTACTTTTTTTTTTTTTCTAGAGTGCCGTGGCGTCATCCTAGCTCACAACAACCTCAAACTCCTGGGCTCGAGCAATCCTCCTGCCTCAGCCTCCCAAGTAGCTGGGACTACAGGCATGCGCTACCATGCCCGGCTAACTTTTTGTATATACTTTTAGTTGTCCTATTAATTTCTTTCTATTTTTAGTAGAGACAGGGTCTCGCTCTTGCTCAGGCTGGTCTCGAAATCCTGAGATCAAACAATCCGCCCGCCTCGGCCTCCCAGAGAGCTAGGATTACAGGCGTGAGCCACTGCGCCCGGCCTACTTTTTTTTTTTTTGATTGTTCGATGTGAGTAAGTTCCACAGGTTGTGATTGGTGGAATGTCTCTTAGGTTTCTTTTCGCTGTCTGTTTCCTTTACATCTCTCTTTTCTTCCTTTGCAATTTATTTGCTTAAGAAACTATATCATTTATCCTGTAGAGGTTTCCACGTCGGTAAGTGCAGAGGTTGCTGATTCCATTCCCATGGTGTCCTTTAATATTTTCTTCTGTCCCCTGTATTTCCTGTAAATTGTCATCTGAATTTAGGTTGAATTTTTTGGCAAGAACACTTCACCGGAGGTCTGTGGTTTACCCTTCCATTGCTTGTCAGTTTATAAATATAAGCAGATACATTTATATGTTTATATATTTTTATGCCTTCCTTCCTCAGATAAATATTACACACACATTCCTTTTTTACTTAACAATATATCATATATAGAGCTATTCCTCATTCCTCTTTGCAGCTGCCTAGTACTTCTTTGCATGGCTGTACCATAGTTTATTGGACTATGGTACGACTATTGATAGACATTTGGGCTGTTCCCCATTACGAATAGTCCGCAATTAATTGCCTTTTGTATTTTGGTCTGAGTTTATTTGGATGCAAATCCTGGACATTGTCATCATTTCACAGAGGAGTCTTTCTACAGTACTGATGTGGTCATGACTTTCCCTGCTTAAAACTCACCAATGGCTCCTGCTCACTGGTAGGATAAAGTCCAAACTCCTCAGCTCAGCAGACAGTTCCCCACCAGACCCTGCCCTGCCCGCGCATCGGCGCACCCCCGTGCCCTCCGCACCCAGGAGGACAGCACCACACCTCCCTGGCTCTGTGCCGCCCGCATGTGCTCCACTCCCTGCCGGGAAGGCTTTTTGTCCTTCTTTTCTTGACTGGGCTAACCATGTAGCAGCCTGTTTAAACCAATCGTCGCCAACTCGCGGATGCCTGAACTGTGGGTTTTTTACATCCATTTTGACCTCAATCGACGCACCTCCAGAACTGGGGCTGACTTAATATCCCCAATGCCAACATGCCAGAGGGACCGCAGAAGCTCTGTGTACTCAGGAAATGTTTGTTGAATGGATGAATAATTGTCTTTCCTTTTAAATAAACAACAACAGCTTCAGGTTACAGCCATGCCCCTTGCCAACCAGAGAAGCAGCTGCACCGTAATGAAATCTCCTTGGTGTTATTCTTTGTGTTATCCTTCCGAAGGGAAAACATTTTCCTCTAGTTAGATGTTTATGAGAGAGATGAGAGCTATCATCACTATGGAAGAAACAAAAAGACTATATAATCCGGAAACTCAAGTAGTCCAAGAATTTTGTGACAAACACTCTGGTTCTATTGGAAAAAACAGACTCAGCTCCACCAAGTGCCGGGCAGAGAAGGGAGGGCAGCCCTCCACGGCGGGTCCGTGGGCGTTCTCCCATTTGGCCCCTTCAGAGTTGGGGAGGCCCCTTGTTCACTTCTGAGACCCCACCAGGGCAGCCTCAGGCAGCTTCTAGGCGACCTTCAAGACGGGTTCCGCAGCACGGCCAGACCAATCCCACCCACGCCCGCAGACTGGCTCAGGCTTTGGGGCCGCCTGCCTTTTGCCCCGTCTGCCCCAAAGGTGGAGAAAGGCTGGCACATCCTGCTTAGGTCAGTTCACATCTGCCCTCTGCTGCCACTGTGATCCTTGGCTTCGGCATGCAAAGCCCTCAGTGTGCGCCATCCCTGGAGAGGGGCTGCAGCAGGTCACACCCTCGGGTTTTTCCCGTCCCCTGAAACATGGCCCCGTAAGTATGACACCACATCCAAGAAAGCTCGTGAGCAGCTCAGAAGCAGCCTGGGGAGGAGAGAGAGTAGAAGTTCTGGTTTGAAAAGTTGTCAAAGAACCACAGAATCAGGGAAGCTCATGTTGGAAAGGACTTTGGTACTCACCTAGGATATTCCAAAGGGGTGTCCTGGGGATAAGGGAGAGGCCACGTGGGTGGGCTCCAAGATCCCTATCCAAGGGATATCCAAAGAGTCCAGACCCACCTTGATTATTTTATAAGTTAAGGTGCTATGGTATATTATCTCGCTTGAAGAAAGAGTTCCGCTTAGGCTGGGCGCAGGGGCTCACGCCTGTAATCCTAGCACTCTGGGAGGCTGAGGTGGGAGGATCGCTTGAGCTCAGGAGTTCGAGACCAGCCTGAGCAAGAGTGAGACCCCGTCTCTACTAAAAACAGAAAAAATTAGCCGGGGGTGGTGGCGAGCACCTGTAGTCCCAGCTACTCAGGAGGCTGAGGCAGAAGGATCACTTGAACCCGGGAGTTTGAGGTTGCTGTGAGCTGGGCTGACGCCACGGCACTCTAGCCTGGGCAACAGACCTCTCGACAACAACAAAAAAAACAGTTCTGCTTAAACAATTTTTTTGAAGACTGCAAAATATTGACCCTAGTGCGGTTTCGTGCCTGATACAAGAACTGCCTTTACTATGGCTTCTCTGTCACATGGCCATCCAAACTTACATACTTCCAGTGCCAGGAGGCTCCCTACCACCCGAGAGGCCATCCCATTGTTGGGCAGCTCTGCTTATCAAAAGGACCCCCCAAATGCCTCTTCTGGGTTCTCTGCATTGTCTGGCCCTGGTCCTCTTCCTCACGACAGGGCTGCGGCCAACAGAGACAGCCTCATCCTTCCCACCCCACCCCTTCCTCACCCTAAATGTCCTCAGGACCTTGGTGTGCTCCTTTGGTATTTGACAGACCCTCACCTGTCCTGAAGGGATTCTCTTGTCAGAAGTAAAAATGTTGTATGGCTATCATCTCAGTGTGCTCTGATATTGTTTCAGTGGCAGTTGTTTTCTCTCTACGGTAAAATTTACAGTAAACGGGGTTTCCCCTCCCCCCAGTTGTGAGTTCTTACCGTTTTTTAAAGGTGTGAAGATTGAGGGCAGGCCCAGCAGGTTTGAGATTTCCGCGCAGGCTCCTGCGGCTGGCTCTCCTCCACCCTCGCCTCCACCCTCCCCTCCTGTCTCCCAGCTGTTGCTGACAGGGTCGCAGCAGCCTTCCAAGGAAGGAGAAGGACTAAAGTGCAAGTAAAGCCAGCTCATGAATGGCGCCGATGGGAACAGACATTTAAATAGACGGTTCTGACTGTGGGTGCGAATCACCTGGACTTGCTAGAAGCACAGATTTCTGGACTCACCCTGGAGTTTCTGATTCAGGGGTCTGGCATGGGGCCTGAGGATTTGCATTTCTGCTGCAGTCCCCAGAGCTGCTGCTGCTGCTGCTGGTCTTGGGACCACTTTGAGAACCACTGGATTAAACGACCATGGAGAAACACCCCAAAGAAAGCAAGGCCCAAAGAGCGGAAGTGTCCTAAGTGCTGGGCTGCCACTCCACAGCTACCCAAGCTCTCCTCCCGCCCGAGGCTTCTCCCCACAAGTGCAGTCTCAGGGGCTGGGAGCCGAGCGGCTGACGCGTACAGCCTGCCCTGCTAACATTTTACGTCAAAGAGCAAAGGCAGCTTCTCCTCTGGACCCATTTTTGGCCACTAAGAAAGAATTGACAAGAAAACAGCCATTTCGTCTCAGAGGTGGCAGCACCGACCAGCCATGTCCCCACCACGCATTTAAAACATGCGTGTGCTAAGTGTCTGCAGACGCGAGCTGGGGACCTTAAAAGGGCAGATTTCAAAATTCTGAGAACCATTGTTCCCAGGAGATGGGCTTCCGGTGGATGAGAACTGCTCTAGGGGAACAATACCCACCGCCTGACTTGCCGTTCTGGAGCTGGGCTGCTGGGGCAAAGAGGTGTTAGAATCTGGGGAGTTTTGTTGGTTTTAAAATATTTACCACCACCTGAGCATCAAAGACTGACAACAAACTGTGAAATTTCCTGGACCAAGAGGGAAGGCAGTTCAGTTGAAGGGCGGAGCTGTCAATTGGTGGCCAATATATGTAGAACAGGAGCCTTCACTTCTGGCATCTTAACTCCAGCTGCTGAGTTCATCTAGCTTGGCAGGTTATCAAAGGCTTGCCCTTTTGTTGCTTAGAAAGTCACTTTACTGAGATCTCGAAATGCCAACATTTGCAACCCATTATCAGCTCCTATCAGAACTGAGAAGGGCTTTGATCAGAATGTGTGTATTTTCTGTTTTAACCTTTACGAGAAACTGAGATAGTACTTGCTAATGTTCCATGAGATCTCTTCTAATGACAGTGGGTTCCAGAGCCCTTCTGCACATTGCATTTTGGCCGTGCTTGCTTCGTCTCTCTGTTATTACCTAGCAAGGAAAGAATTTCCTTCTGTTTTGTTTTTCTAGTTGAAACATTCTCCCATGAGAAAAACAGTCTGCTTCTCTATTGAATAATAAGCCCAAAGAGCCTGTTAATAAAAGTTAAAGTTTACTTAGAAATTAATGGTAGATAAGAATCAACATAATTCATATTAATATTTTTCCTAGCTGATAGAACATAAAAAGTAGATTGGCTTCCTGAGCTTGCTTTGAAAGGCTTGGTACAGGCTTTGCTTTTTAATGGTGCGTGGCAGACTAGTCCTGCTGGCGATTTTGTCTCCAGAACGTCTCCACATCTGCTCCCACACAGGTGCCCACTCGAAGGCTTACCATTCCCTTCCAGATGAGCCTGCACCCTCCCGACTGATCTCCCTGCCTCCTCTTTCCCTTCTGACCTTGCTGATAATCTGTTCCACACACTGCTCAAAACACAGACCTGGTCACCAGCTCCTCTCCCGTAGGCCACAGGATCAAGTCCACGCTCCCCGCAGGGGGCACCGCAGATCCATCTGACCTGCCTTTCCAGCTTCTCCTCACCAGGCTCAGGGTTCAGCCATCCAACCAGCTGTTCCAGCCCTCTCCTGTCTCCCAGCCTCAGCTGGGCAGCCAGGAGCTCATTCGATGATTCGCTAGTTCCCCCAGCACAGCATAAGCCCCTATTCTGGCCCTGGGTGACAGTTTTAATAACAACAATAATGCAGTCAGGCATTCCCCTGCAGTCCCAGCCACTCAGGAGGCTGAGGTGGGAGGGTCGCCTGAGGCCAGGAGTTTGAGGCCAGCCTGGGCAACACAGCTAGATAGACCTTTCTCTAAAAACAAACAATAATAACAGCTGACTTTAACAAGGACTTTGTGTGCCAGGCACTGTTCTTCAGATGAGAACTGTTTAACACACACAATGGCCCTAATTAGGTAAATGACTCCCTTTAACAATAATAGACAGACTGAAAAGCCAGCAGCTTGCCCAAGGTCATGCCCAAGGTCAGGCTTCACAGAGAGCTGCCTGGGATCGGGAGAGGTAGAAGATTCAGCCACTGAGTGTTGGGATGGAAGCTGGAATTGCAGTGGGAGGCCAGGAGGCTCCACCCGTTCGCTCCCTCAACCAGCCGTTCGTTCAACGAGTGTTTTCGGAGCACTTGTTATGTTCCAGTCCCTGTTCTAGGTGCTTGGAAAACATGAAAGGAGAAAACAAAGAGCTCTGCCCTCTTGGATCTTCTACATCCAAGTGGAGGGAAACATATTATAAGTAAATTACACAGCGTGTTTGAAGGTGATATGTACGATAAGAAAAGAACAAGAGCAGGGCTTAGGGGATGGGGAGCCGGGACGTAGGTGGAGGATTGCAGTGTTACACAGGGCGGGCCAGGGCAGCTACATGAACATGGCAACCTGTCCCCAAGAGCCGAAGGATGTGCAGGAGTTACCCCATGGCTAGCTGGGGAAGAGCATCCTTGGGAGAGGGAACAGCTGGTACAAAAGTCCTGAGGCAGGAGCGTGCCTGGCGTGTTCGAGGAACGATAACAGTGTGCAGGGAGAGGAGTAAAGAAGGGGAAATGGCAGGAGACGATCCCACAGGACCTTGTAGCTGTTGTAAGGACTTTGGCTTTTACTCGGAGTGAAAGGGGGAACGGGGAGGACACTCTGGTGCCCTGCAGAGAAGGGATAACGGAGCAGGAGGCGGGCTGTGGGGAGAGGCCATCGCATTGACGTGGGCAGCAGATGACCCAGGCAGGAGCGGGTGGTGAGAAGTGGCTGGATGGAAACAAAAGGAGAGAAGAGTCAAGGATTCCTCGGTTTCTGGTTGGGAGGGTGAGGGCGGCTTCCCTGGGACTGACTTGGAGGTGCGGGACCTTGCCCTGCCTCCTTTATGGGTGGTCGTATGCATTCGGTGCTTCTGATTTGACTTGGTATCCCGGTGCGGGGCGCACTCTAGTCACAGAGCAGCCTACAGGCAAAGCGCTGCCCTGTCATCATGTTGCACCCATGAGAAGGTCAGTAAATGATGTTGGAAGGAAGGAGAGAGGGAAGGAGGGAAGGAGGGAAGACAGGCAGGCAGTCAGGCATTTCTTTGGATGATCATAGATTCATTTAAAATCACACAACCCAAACTGGGGATTATTCATTTAAGTTTTCTTAATCCTAGCATCACACTTTTTAAAATAACATCTACATTTTTAAATTCCTACGGACGGTTTTTTTGTCTTTGAAAGTTAAATTGTTAAATCCATCATCTCCATTTACAAATTTCTCTTATATAAAGGCAGCGTTTCTTCCTGTGTGTTTAAATCATATTCCACGCTTAAGTGGGTGATGTAACTTAGGAATGGAAACGATACCATGCCTTACTTTTGGTTTGTGCCCTGGGAGGATGGGGCGTGGGGTGTGCGTACGAAAACTTACTGGGGTGGAGGTGGGGGCAGAGAATCAGTAAAGTCACAACCATAAAGCAACGTATTAACTTATTCTTAATTCACTGGGAAACTTAAAATTCTTTTCAATAAATGTATCAACTATGAAATACACTCCAATTCCAACTGGTTGCTAGGGGAAAGCAGGCAAGGACAAAATGTCAGAGCCGGAAGGAAATTAGGATCCGCTAGTTCGATCTCTTCCCTAGCCCTCTGCTGAGGAAACAGACTCAGGGAAGGTGAGAGAACTGCCTGGGATCGTCCGGCCACGGGAGGGCCCACGGCGTGGCCAGAACCTCGGACACCAGCCAGTGCTTTTCCCACATGCTGCTCTGCGGCTGCCTGTGAGAGCAGACACAGAAAACAAGGCTGTGGGCTCTCAGAACCAGGCTTCTAAAACCACTCAGGCAACTAGACCAGTGGTTCTAAAGAGGGACATTTAGGCGGCATCTGGAGACATTTTCGTCACAACTTGAGGGGGAGGCCTACTGGCACCTCACGAGCAGAGGCCAGGAATGCTGCTAAGCATCCAGCTGTGCCCGAGGGAGCCCCCGCCCCACAAAGAATTATTCAGCCCCCCATGATTCTGAGGGGATATAACGATGTTAATAATACAGTCCCTGCCTCAGGGAGCCCACAGTACGCGTGAGAAAGAAACCAAGAAAAACTATCATTTATTGTGGTGAGCTGGGTAACAAGTGCGGAGTAAGGGCAGGGGGTGCGGTGGGAACGAAGGGCGACAGGTGACAGCAGTGAGGCGTGAGGGGAGTCCTGCGGTCATTGCCAAAGCCAGGCCTGCTGGTGGACCCTGCGTCATTCATTTTGCATTTTACCTCTATGACCAAAAAAAGAATTATTTTTTCAGTCTGCTAGAACTGGATTAGCCTCTTAAGATCTGTTATCTTTCTCCCGAAACTGTAATTGCACATGATTTAATAATATTAAATATAATGTATGTGTATTGGTTAGTCCAGACTGTTTTATTGTTTCTTAACATTATACAAGCAATTCTGTGTTACTGATACATTAAGAAATAACTGTCCCCAACAGCGATTAGGTTAAACCAGTCTTTCCCACTGGGAGGTGGGTTCCTTGAGGATATCTAGGTCAGATTCCTTAATCTGCCTGTCATTTTTGTGGCTACAGCTCCCGTACTTTATTGACTAGGGCAGTGGTCACCAACATTTTTGGCACCAGGGACCAGTTTCATAGAAGACAACTTTTCCATGGACTGCAGGGTGGGAGCAATAGTTTCAGGGTGATTCAAGCTCGTTACATTTATTGTGCAGTCAAACCTCTGCCAATGATAATCCATATTTGCAGCCGCTCCCCAGCACTGGCATCATGCCTCAGCTCCACCCCAGATCATGAGGCCTTAGACTCTCATAAGGAGCCGCAACCTACATCCCTCCCATGTGCGGTTTCCAGCAGGGCTAGCGCTCCTGCGAGAATCTAATGCTGCCGCTGATCTGACAGGAGGCGGAGCTCGGGCAGGCGGTGATGCCAGCGACGGGGAGCGGCTGTAAATACAGGTGAAGCTTCGCTGGCTGATCTGCTGCTCACCTCCTACTGCGTGGCCCGGTTCCTAACAGGTCATGGACTGGTACCAGTCTGTGGCCCAGGGTGGGAGGGGGGAGGACAGCAGAATTAGGGCATAGTGTTTAAGACACAGTCTTTTTATTTTTAACTGATCTCTATTCAAAACCTATTTCCCTTCCTTCCTAGAGGCACTGGTGGTTCTAGGCACTGGTGGGATTGTCAATCCCAAACAGATCCAACGCTTCCTTGCTATGATAATTATGTTGTAACATCTGCTTTACTATCCTGAAATGGAATTCATAGGTAGTATAACTTACCTACATATAAAATGTTTAAAAGGTCAACATATACTGATTGTCTCCCTTCCCCATCTATTCTCTATGCTACGGCCCGGCCTGCTCTGGGCCCAGGGAGGCTAACGGCACAGGTGACGTCACCTGGCCTCCCTGGCTCTCTGGCTTCCTATCGCATTGGGCCAATGGGACACTCCAATGGGAGATGCAACAGCAGGAGGAAAGAGAGGAGTGTACCTAGTCCCTGCCCCACCGAGACACCTACTGTTCCGGCACATCTCTATGGTCATAGCCCGAGGGGGCGGGGCCGGGCCTCACCAACACCATGCCTGTGCCAGGCCCCCTCAGGTCAAGGGGCAATACAGCCTTTCTGCTGTTGTTTGGCCCAGGATGTGTCACCAGCCCCACTTGGTCCCCTTAAACCTGCCCTCACCTCTGCAAATAGAGCATCACTTGTTTCCTGGGAGGTCTTGACTGATACACAGTATAATACTCTAACTGGAATAGGAAGGATAAATAAAAGGAAAGTAATTTTTATTAAAGGAGTATTATTTCAATACGTAGACACTTGGGCATGACTGTACCAGAAGACATATTGAAGTACTGTAGTCAGATGTTTGCACCGTGAATGCTCGGAACAAACGCAGAAGGCCATGGCAACAGCATTTGTGACCTGGTTTTCTGAATGGTGAACAACTCTTGGAAAAATTCTAAATAAAATAAAGCATCCTTGTCCTTTGATTTACACAGTAGCTGAATTTCTAGAAATGCTGTGTATATTAAAACTATATAAATATAGTTTAAAATAGAGTTTGATTCTAGACTCAGATAATCATAAGCAGGTGCTTCATCTACGTGAATGTCTACTTGGAGCATTCTAAAACCATGCGGGACAAAGGGCAATTGTTTTTGTGCTGGAGTGCCTCATAAATTGCAGCATGCCTTGGATCCCTGATCCTGCTCTTTAAATGCTCTCAGAATGTCCCCAGAGAGCTACCACTGAGCATTGGATTTGAGAGGCTTGCAGTGGGGGTGGGGTACTTATGTAATCTGCTGGTCACCGATGGGGAGGCGATGGGGCAGGGTGGTGACCATCTTTTGTGAGGAGGCACTCCTCTCTCCGATGGTTGTCATTATTATTGACTCACACTGACCATTTAGTGAGGCCTTCCGTGGAGCAGCTCTCTGGTAGGGAGGTCATATGAGTTATGTTTTCCTTTTTAAAATGGGCTTATTATAATTCACATACCATAAAATTCACCCATTTAAAGTGTACAGTTCAATGGTTTTCAGTATACTTGAAGAGTTGTGCAACGATCACCATGATCTAATTTTAGAACATTTTCATCACCCCAAAAGGAAATCAGGTACTTACTAGCCAACACTATCCCTACCCCTACCCCCAGGCCTAGGGAAAAACTAATCTACTTTCTGTCTCTATACCTTTCACAAGAATGTAATTATACAATATATAGTCTTTTGTGACTGGCTGCTTTCACTTAGCATAATGTTCTTAAGATTCATTCATGTTGTGTCACGTATTAGTACTTCGTTCCTTTTTATGGTCAAGTAACATTTCATTGTATGGATATATGCCATATTTTATATTTTCCATTTATCATTTGATGAACATTTAGACTGATTCCAATTTTTGTGGCTATTACAGATAGTGTTGCTATGAATATTCTTGAACAAGTTTTTGTGTGGATATGTTTTCATTTCCCCTGGGTATACACCTGGGAGTGGAATTGCTTGGTCATGTAGTAACTCTATGCTTAACCTTTTGAGGAACCACAAGACTGTTTTCCAAACTGGCTGTGCTGTTTTAAATTTCCCGATCCATGTCTGAGGGTTCCAGTTTCTCCACATCCTCTCCAACCTTTGTTATTGTCTGCCTTTTGATTTTACACACACATAATGGGTCTGAGGTGGTATTTCATTGCGGTTTTGATTTGTGTTCCCCTAATGAGCATTTTTTCATGTGTTTATTGGCCTTTTGTACATCTTCTTGGTGAAATGTATATTCAGATAATTTACTCATATTTTAATTGGGTGATTTGTTGTTTTGCTTTTTAATTACTGAATTGTAAGAATAGTTTATATATTCTAGATATATCAATATGAATAACCTATAAGGTATATGGTTTGCAAATATTTTCTCTCTGTGAGTTGTCTTTTCACTTTCTTGATAGTGTCTTTGATGCACAGAAGTTTTTAATTTTGATGAAGTCCAGTCTATGTACTTTTTGTTTTGTCATTTATGCTTTTGGTGTCCTATCTAAGAAGGCCTTGCCAAACCCAAGGTCACAGAGGTTTGCTCCAGTATTTTCTTCTATGAGTTTTATAGTTTTAGGTCTTACATTCAGGCCTCCGATCCATTGTGAGTAACTGTTTGTATACAGTTTGAGGAAGAGGTCCAACTTTATGTTTTTACATGTAGCTATCCAGTTGTTTCAGCACCATTTGTTGAAGAGACTCCCCTTTCCCCATTGAATTGTCCTGATACCCTTGTCTATAAATGTGACAGTTTATTTCTGGGCTCTCCATTCTATTCCATTGATCTATATGCCTATTCTTACACCAGTACCACACTGTCTTGACTACTGTACTCATATACATTCTTAAATGGTTTTACAAGGGCCTCTCCCAAGTCATGCTTCCCCTGATGTGGGGAATCCAGCTCCTGCTCAACCTGTCCAGAACTGATAAAACCCACAGGGCTTAACAGAGAGGCAAACTGGAAGTCACACTACACGGGGACACTTCCACAACTTTGGACACATCCAACTCCCATGAAGACAACTCAGTAAGATGCAGTCAAAATTTGTAAACCACATGAGGGAGAGTCAGTGGACTAACAAATGGGACCACTGCTAGAATTAACAGAATAATCTCAAAGACACTTTAAAATAAATATATTTAAATATCCAAAGAGATAAAGAATATAGAAACCACGAGGCAAGAACAGGCTAAGGGACATTAAAAAATACAGTCACTGAAATAAACTGATATTATGTCAGCTGTTTCTCATCACGTCATTTCCACCAATAGCGTAACTCATTCAAGATCTGCTGTGTCCTAATCACATACCGGGCACTGGAGATACAATGGTGAAGAAGAAACAGCTACAGCCCTCAAGGAGCTTATGTTTTTTTTTTTTTTTTCTTAATGTAGGATAATGCATTGATTTCTAGATGAACTTCTTTTTCTTTTTGCCACACGAAATTTTATAAATAAATTAGATGTTTCTCAGATCTTTAAATTTAGCAGAAGGTAGCAAACATCAAAGCAAATCATTCTTCTCTCTTTCCTTCTCTAAGCTCCCAGTAATTGTTGTTTTGCTTTGGTGGGTTGTTTGGGAGTTTAGGAAAGTTTTGCTTAGTTGTTGGGGATTATAAAGTGGAAGGGCTGAAGGAGCAGAGACTGAAGACTAATTGCTATATGACGGTAAGGTGAAATAACTGTAAATGGCTTAGTCATAGCTCTGCCTCAGCCTAGCCCAGCTTCCCTTCCCTACCGCCACGAAGGCAGTCCACAATTAACTTTAATCAAGTTTTTTATTACAGAGTACTCGTACAAAATAAATTACTTGGATGACATCATTTGTTGTAGATGGAACAACAAAGCATTAATTCAGACAGGCCAGCAGCTGGCACAGCAAGATCTTAGTTTATGCTTTTAGTGTATCATTGTAATGGGATGGTCTCTTCACTTTTGTTACCAACCGTGGCTAATGGTACAATCAAGAAGCAAGGTAGTCATGCCTTCTGCTCACTGGAACCTGGTCTCAGAAGAGAAGAAAAATATCTCTGTGGAACAGAAAACAAAAAGAGTGTTTTTTTTTTTTTTAAATTTGTAGTTGCCCAAATAGTTTTAGTTCAATTTCTTTTGTAAAAAATTATTATTATTGTTATTATTATTTTTAGTGATGGGGGTCTCATTATGTTGCCCAAGCTGGTCTTGAACTCCTGGGCTCAGGGGATCCTCCTGCCTCAGCCTCCCGAATAGCTGGGACTGTTGGTGTATACCCAAAAAGAGTGGTTTTTTTGTTTGTTTGTTTTTTTAGAAAAGTAAAAACCATGATTAAGCTATGATATTTTTAAAAATCCCTTAAATTATTTAAAAATAGTTTTATAAATGCAAACGGTTTCCTTTCTACAGCTTATGAACTGTCTAGTTAATTTGAAACAAAGATAGGCAAACTCTAGGTATCTTATGGTCCTTGTTTTCTCTATGCTTATATTGAGTCTTTTATTTTTTTCCAAATAAAAGAAACACTTTAGTAGCTTCACTGGAGACCCTTAGGTAGTTGAGCTACTGGTTATAAAACACTTTATATTAATAGCAGCCAGGAAATCTGGCCAAATACTTATCTGGCAAAAATTCAATGTTAAAACGAGGTAAATTAGTTGTTACACTTGTTCAAAAACTTTGACTCTAAGTGGCTTTCCTAAACTATTTTCCAAAGTCAAAAAGGTCTCATAAACTTAGGTAGAAATATTTCACTTAAAAGGAGATATTGTAATACAAAAACCTTTGAGAAACAATAGCATAAATTTATACTCACATTTAAAATTGCAAAGAAATGATATTCTGGAAAATGCAAAACTATAGAGAAAGAATCATTAGGGAAATACAAACCAAAGCCACAGTGAGATACCATCTCACACCCATTAGGATGGCTACTGTTAAAAAACTTAGGGCCAGATGTTGTGGCATATGTCTGTAATCCCAGCACTTTGGGAGGCCAAGGTGGGGGAATCATTTGAGTGCAGGAGTTCAAGGCCAGCCTAGGCAAAACAGCAAGCCCACTCCAACTCCACGTACACTCACACAAATTAGCCAGGAGTGAGGGCGTGCACCTCTAGTGCCAGCTACTCAGGAGGCTGAGGCAGGAGGATCCCTT
>NW_012149419.1:808360-808932 GCF_000956105.1 Propithecus coquereli
ATAAAAGCTTTATTTTAAACAGGCTTATTTAAAATGAAGATACAAATAAAAGCTTTAAAACTAGAGTTTTCTATTTTGACTTGGAAGATATGGAATCTCTATTGAAGCAGATGATTCTTTTTCTCTGCAAGTTTGTAAAACGCCAATTGTTTAACGCTAAATCTTCAGTCAGAATAGGCTGGGCTCTGCTGTAGTTAAAAAGAAAAAAAGCACATCCAAATCTCAGTGGTTTAACATAATAAACATTTACTTTTTGATCATATAAAGTCCACTGTGGATCCAGCTGACCTCTCTGTGGTCACTCAGCAATCAAGGCCACTTTGATATTGCAGCTCCACCATTTCAGCTGAGGCCTCCTCTACAATGCCGTGGCAGAAGAAAGGGGTCTGTCACTGACCTAGTCTGGAGCTGACACACACTACTTCCACTCTCGTTTAGCTCGTCAGAACTAGCCACTGTCAACCTACAAGAGGGCTAGGAAGTACAGTTTTCCTTATGCTAGAAAAGAAAGTAGTACAGATATTGGTAAACACTAATAACATCACCAAAATTTTTGCATCTGCATATCAAGG
>NW_012149419.1:809476-817034 GCF_000956105.1 Propithecus coquereli
CTAGGCTGACGCCACAGCACTCTAGCCTGGCCAACAGAGACTCTGTCTCAAAAAAAAAAAAAAATTAATTCCTTACTTCACTTTTCCCTACCCCAACCCAACCAAAGGTGAATTAGTTGATCTCCATTGAATGAAGTTAAAACTGTCCATTTAGGTATGGAGAAATGCTTATCAAGTATGATTTTAATTTCAGTATAATTGATATTGACCTCTACTGCTGATAACTAACCAGCTCTGATGGTAATTCCAAACTGCATAACTCTTAAGATTATTTCTAGCCCCAAACAGCAAAACCACATTTGCTACAAGAGCAATTAAAATGTGTCAGGTGTACATTCAATTATAACATGATTTTTATTTTTATTTTTTTAAAAAAAGCAAAATAAGAATATGCAACAAGAATAATTTAACAGTCTTGAGAATATTCACTACCCAAATAAACGAGTGGATGAGGCAAGATAATGTACAATATAACAAAATGTGCTAAATTCGAGGTTTATCTGGAACATTAAAGAAAAGCAAACATATAAAAAGATAGGACATTTCATTTTTAATTAGTCAAAAATGAAAAAGGTTCTGGACAATGTCAAATTCCACTCACCATAATGCTATTACATTATGCTATACATTAAATATAATTACTATCTATACATATGCAAAAATATAAAGTTCTATTTCATACAATAAAACCTTTTATAGAAACCATTTTAAAATTAAGTAGAACTTCTCAGCATTAATATGTGAGGTATAAGTTCTTCTAAAGGTTCCTTTAAAGGTTTTCAAAGAAAATGCTAAACCTAAAAACACTGTCCTTTCTGTCAGTTCCCAAATTAAATCTACTTAGAACAAAAACAAAAATTGATAGCTCAGTCACATACTACTTAAATAATATTGTTCAGGCATCTCTAAAATCCTCCATTTTTTCAAGTATGGAAATAGAACTCAAATATTTCACAATACAGTACTAAACAGATGGAGTATTTAGAAAAGATTCTGTTGTCATATGGCACAATATTAACGTTTTATTTCTTCAATACGTTTTGAAATAAATATCCTGTTTTTGTTGTTTTTCTTCTAAAAGGCCAAAATTATAATCTACATTAAGATAATCTGACTGTGGTAAGACTTAAGAGTGTAAAATACAACATCAATATTTTATCACAAAAGTAAAGCTGGTAACAAATTATAAAAGGGTCTGGTATTCTACTCAGACATACTCAGGGATTAAAGCTCATCATGATAGAAATAGTCATCATGGAGCTGTCTGCCATAATCCGTGGCTTCACTGGTAAGAAACAAGTCCTGGTTTTCCAGAATCTCTTCTTCAGAGAGCCTTTTGTCACCATCCAAATCCATTTCATCAATGAGATGAAGAGCCTTTAAAACAAAATAAAAAGATGTCAAGTGTAATAAGCATTTTCAGCAAGACGTTCACAATTTAATGTGACTTGACTTGTCAAAACCATCCAGTACTATCAAGTACTATGCAAGTACTATCACTGTCTAAGTATCTAAAAATATTACACATTGTTACTGGTTCTGTTTACTGCTGTTCTCATTAACTCCTTTCTTAATTTCTACTGCGTTCTGCCTCCTCTCCAGTCAAATCCATTCCAGGATATATTAAGGTAAAGCAAATTATTATAACCCACTTGGAGCCCCTATAAGTAAATAAAAATTATTATTCTATTCACTGTACTATCAAATTAATACATGATACAATCTTAATTTCCTCATCTCCCTGACAACTAAAACAGTTCATAAATTCAAAACATAGCAATGCATTAATCCTAAATAACTCCATTATTTCTTTCTTTGGCTTAAGATTTTGAACTTCTTTTCCTATCAACAGCACCAAATTTCTGCAGGGGAAGGGGTTGGGAAGAAATAGTCATTCTGTAACACTCACCTCTTCTTGTGCAATACCCTGATTATTGGGTACTACCCAAGATAACAGCTCTTGGGGATCAAGCCTGCCATCGTTATCTTTGTCATAATCATTCACGAATCTGTCTTTCTCAACAAGTATCCATTCTGGATCTTCACTTGCAGCTTAATATAAAAAAACACAAATATACATACACAAGAATATCATATGTATCCAATAAGAAGTTTGGTATATCCCTAGAATAAAGGAAGTGAATTTAAAGTTTACTACAAAAAGGACGCCCAATGGAACAGAATTACTTAACTGAAAAGTCCTGAAAATAGGTACAAATATATAGTAATTTTCAAAAGTGACACTTAAGTCTAAACAACTCATAGTTTTAAAATCATTGCATATTATCACAAACTAATAATTCTGTTAACTGCTGCTACTTGTTCTGATATCTAGTTTTCCCAAATGTAAGTTGGGTAATGTTTTTATATGTACATCATGTGACTATAAAAATCGTCCTACATGTTCTCACAAAGTAAACTGATGTGTAATTTTAAAGTGATATTCACAATATGTAAAACTGGTGACCAATTTTAAAATGGCATTGTTTTAAGCAACAATTCTGAAAAAAACCCAGCTGCTTATAGAAAGGCAAACTCCTAATTTCAAATAGTTTTTCATCTTCTATAGTTTACATCAGTATAGTATTTTGTGTTCCTTTCTCTTTTACGATCTATATGTGAAGGTACAGGATTCTGTTTAAAAATATCAACCATTACTTCCTTCCTCATTTGAATTGATAATTACATTATATTTGTTTGAAAATGAAGAAAAATGTTTGAATCTAGACGTGAAGGTGTAAGTGAACAAGACAGTATTCTCAGGTAAGCTATAAATCCATTTGTTGAACTCCTATTATAGTTAACTTAGCAGAACAAGGAGAAATCTCGCACAATTCCTCTTGCTACATTTTCCTGTCAATGAGAGCTCTCAGTGAGCAAGGCTGTCTTTCAATTGCTTTCTTCTTTAATTCCATTTTTTTCCTCCTTCCATATTCCCCCAGGTGACTTACTTGGATCCCGCCTGTAATCACCGAGAAATTCTTCCAAACTAACAAATCCATCACCATTTTTGTCATGTTCTTCTAAAGCCTCCTGAATGACAAATTCCTATTGCATGTTCATTAAAAAAAAAAAAATTAGTCACAAAATTTGGAATCCCACCACCATCTCATTCAATCTTACTACAGAACTTTTTTAGGAATAATCATTTCAGTCATCCATACTTTCAGGACAATTTTTCTAAACACTGGAATTTAGAAGCAAGAATAAAACCCCAAGTATTATACTAAATAGCTTTAAATTCAACATCCTTAAGCTTCTGGTTTGTGAAGAACTCCATTTTCACTCACCTAAACCGCCTCAGCATTAAACTCATGCTCCTATTTTCTGCATATACCCCTCCCTCTTAAGAATGACATCTCTGACTACAACTCCATTTGCCCTCCAATCCATTAACAACCCTAAAAGAACACTTACCTTAGGTCACTTTGCATAGAACTGTTGCCCTACCTCCAGATCTACAATGACAGCCCTCCAAAAAACCTCAACCTCCTTTGCTTCCTCTTCTACCAAACCTACCCCATCCATCCCAAACTGCCCCCAAATCTGTTCCTCACTCTTAGCAAGGCTTCTTACCAAACAACCAATCCTTTTCCCTGACCGCAAGAGTAGATGCTTTCTAGCTTGATGACCTGTTGGGCTGCTTTGGTACTGCCCTCACTGCCTTCCTATCTCCTCTTGTGCCATTTTCTTATGCCAATCCCCTTCCTGTACATCAGACCCACATCACTTTCTCCTTCTTTCTTCCAGAACCATAAAGTCTAAAAAGGAAGACAAAAAAACATAAACTTCATACTTATAAATTAATTTTTGCCATTTCAGTAGGCCCTCACTGCAGCTTAGAAGTCTGCCTCTGCCTCAGTTTCCTTAACATGCTCTCTACAGCTGCTTTTTGAAATCTCCACCTCTACTTTCTTTGAACCTCACTGCAACCCTCCCCAACACACACTTGCAAAGACCCTCCTACTTTTCCAAACATAATACAAGTCTTCTGAAATGCTTCCCTGTTTGCCAGCATTGCAGCCCCCACTCTTAGCCGCCTCGGTGTTCATGCCTACTCCTCTCGCCCTTCTCTCCAATCTCAGGAGTTAAAGCTCTCTCTCCTCTAGAGCAAAGCCCTTAACTGTCTTCCTCCATCCCAAACTGTACCACTTTCCCAGTGCTTTCTTTCACTCTTAGCTCCTGCCCCTGTCTAGCCTTCAATCTCTTCCCCTTCAGCTTCTTCTACTGCCTTGAAGCACATTCAAGTCCCCAGGACTTTGGGGCACTCTTCAACTACAATCCTGGTTCTTTCCTTATTCCCTGCGTCCCACAGGGTACACCTACCATTCTCATTTCCTCACTACCCACTGCCTCCCTCACAAGACCTTTCAATTCAGATTCTAGCATCACAACTGTAATGAAAATATACTCTCAAAAGTCTCCGATTCTAGACAAATCCAGGGGCTTTATCTATATTGGTATGAAACAGCACTTAAATACAAGTATTTTTTAAAACACAGCTAACATCTCTTCCGATTTTTTTTCTATTTTCTTTTCAAGTTGGTTTTTTAAATCATATGTTACAAATCTTATATATAGAAATTGGGATCCTAGTCTAGGGATCCAAAGATTAGTTTTAGAGGGAGTATCTGAGAATCCTCTAAATTTATAATTCAATATTTTATGTGTAATTTTTCTGGGAAAGAGTCCATAGTTTCTATCATATTCTTAAGGGAGTCTGTGATCCAACGAAAGTAAAGAACCACTGATCAAAATGATTATTCTCCATTCAAATAATCCTCTTGGGAAACAATAGACTTATTTCAATAATGCTGCCATGATTAAATGAATTTTCAGAACTACGTAAGGGAAAATATCAAGTTAAATTCTGACTTTTAATCCACAGTAGAATCACTTAGATGATCTTGTACTCTTGCCTTTTCCTATAATATATCCTTCAAAGGGAAAGAGAGATACACAGAAACAATTAAGGTAAACAGGAATTAAGGAAGCAGCTCCGAATGAGACATCACTTTATGGTCACACATCTTACATGCTGCCATCGACTTGAACACAGCACAAAAAGCACAATCAAGTAGAGCCATCCTGACATACCCATTCTGTCAAAGGCACTATCTTTATCATTGTTACACAAGCCCAAAACCTCAGGGTCATCTCCGACCCTTCTCTTCCCTTCCCTTAATACTTATTTAGTAAGTCAACATTCCTGTTTATACTTTCTTCAAAATGTTGCTCAAATCTATTTCATTCCATTGCTGTTTTGTACTCCAGGGCCATATCACATGATGTCTAAATTATTTCATTGCTTTTTCTGGTCATTCAATTGTTCTTCAGTCTTCAATTGTTCCCTATCCTCCAGACAATCTAGATCTAGCATACTCTGCCTGCCATCCTAGGGCTCAATTAGCTTGTCCCAACTTAATTTTGGCACTAAATCATGCCCAGCACTGTTCTTAAACTAGGCCATGTATTTTGTGCCAAGTGAGAAATAAGAAGCTTCACAATGGCAAGAGAATGGCAGTATCTTGCCACTGAGCTATGGAGAAACATGTTTCTGCAGCCTTTTTATTCAAGGCAGCAAGTCCCAACCGTGACTCAATAAACAAAGAGCTACATCTTCCCTTCCTAAAATACCCACGGAACCAAGCCACACAGCTGGAGGCTGATGCCATGCAACAGATCTCAATATAAATGTTTAGTCTCTTTTTTGCTGTTACATTAACAGTCACACTGCTCCCCAGTGTGACTGTTTCTGCCCTGAAGAAGTTGCCAGATCATAGTAGGGACTCAATCAATGTTGAGTTAAACTTAGAATTCAACAAAAGTTTTGAAGAGTTGGTACTTCTTTTAAGTACTAAAGGGTAAGAGGACTCATTATGTCTAAACTTGCCAAAACATTAGTAGTTATTAGCAGCTGCATACCCCACCACCCTATGAAAAGTGATCCAAACATGATGTGTTTTTCCAGACCAAAAGCTTTCACAAGCGAGACCATAAATTAAACAGAAGTTCTAGTGTTACTAACATTGAAAAACCAGAGAAAGTCTGAAAGTTACAAAAGGGTAAGGCAGTTAAAGGTAGTGCAGCTATGAGAGAAAATAGCCAGAGGAAGTTGTTCACATACAGTACAGAAATTAAAAAACTCAGTCCTTCACCTTCTCCCTCCCAATAAAGAACCTTGCCACCACCAGAAACCCTCCTGACCACTCCTAATCTTAAGTGAGGATAATTTTGAATCCTTTTGAATCTTCCTGTCTCTTAAAATTCTGATTGTTATATAATTCATTTTAATGACTTAGTAAAAGATTTTGAAGGTTTGGTTACTCAATAATTCTCTTACGATTTTCTTCCTTACCGTCATATAATAAACTTCTTCAGGATGCTCAAAAGCAATAAATTCTTCAAGATTTAAAGCAGGATCTGAATCTTGGTTAGCTTTTTCAAATCGTTTCTTGTCCTTTAAATGAAGCTTTGAAAATTAAAAAATTTTGAACATGTTTAAAGGTATCATTAATGCCATATCACTTAAAATACTTTGAAAAATACAAACTATGTGAATTTTAAAGTACATTCTTATACATTATCTCATTTATCTTCAAACCATCCCTTTGAAGGTAGGTTGAGCAAATAATAACAAACATTATCTTTGTATTATTTGGGGAGTACAGAGACACAAGCTCTAGAGTCATATAGACCCAGATCTGAATTCCAGCAATGTCACTTACTAGCTGTGGTACTCAGGGAAAACGGCTTAACCTCTCTGTTTTCCTCATTTATAAAACTGGGATAAAACAACTTCTATTAAAGCAATTGGGATAAGAATCCCTATCCCACAATTAATAAACATTAAGTATTTAACGAGTGATGTATATTACCATTATTGATAAGAAAAACTGAGATTAAATGATTTGATTAAAAGTCAGAAACATAGCTAAAAAAATAATACCAAATGTGGGTCCTCCCTGTTCTTTCTACAGTACTATTCAGTATTCCTTAATAATTAATCTCAATACTTTTTTGAATGACCAAAAAGCAATAAATTCAGACCATGTATTAAATCTTGACAAGGCTTTTAAAATTTGTTGCTGAGGCCAGCACGGTATGCCTGTAATTCTAGCACTTTGGGAGGCTGAGGCACGAGGATTGCTTGAGCCCAGGGGTTTGAGGTTGCAGTGAGCTATGATGACAAGCTGCACTCTAGCCTGGGCAACAGAGTAAGATTCTGTCTTAAAAAAAAAAATATGTTTCTGCTCTTCTAAATGACTTTTCAAAAGTACATTGTCATGTTTCAGAAAAATAGTCCTCTTATGTTGAGAATCTCATACTATTAGTATATGTACCTAATATTTGGAAGCCTATTCTGAGTAGGCTCTTTATAGTGCTAATTCTGTATGTTCAGACATAAACACATCAAAAGTTTAAATGGATCCATTATGAGGCCAAATAAACACACCTCCTTTTCTACTTTCTCTCCCATCATCTTCTCCTTCTTTTTTTAAGTATGCTCAAGTAGTAAAATGATTCAGGAGCTATTAGGAACAAGGCTGCTTTTGAT
>NW_012149419.1:818649-860864 GCF_000956105.1 Propithecus coquereli
TTAATTATTTTGGATACACAATAGTTGTACAAATCTTGGGCATACATGTGATATTTTGATACAAGCATACAATGTTTAATGACTGAATCAGGGTAACTGAGGTATCCATAACCTGAAGCATTTATCATTTCTTTGCATTAGAACACTCCTATTACAACTACTCTTTATTTTTTATTTTGAAGAATAATGCACATCATTTCTGGGTTCATCTTTACATTCCATACCAATTTTTAGGAGGTTATTTTATTTTCTTTAGAGGTAAGGTCTCACTATGTTGCCCAGGCCGGCCTTGAACTCCTGGGCTTTGGGATCCTCCCACCTCAGCCTCCTGAGTAGCTGGGACCACAGGCCCATGCAGGAAGTTACTTTATCAAATTCTAAAAAAGTATGATTAGAACTTCACGAAGATAGAGACATATTCCTAGATGGTCAAAGAATAACCAAGAGGACTCCCATTGAAAAATGTTCATTTTGGGATCCATCAATTCCTTTAGGCTATTAAGATTCATCTAACTCATTCTTTTAAAAGTAGAGTCTTATAATCAACATGTACTAACCAGAGAACATAGCATTAAAACCAGACATCTTTTAAAAGAATTGTTCATAAATAGTTAATATTAATGAATCATACATCTCTTCAAAGTGAAGACTTTCTTCTCAACACCATCATCTATTATATCACCCCCTCCCAAGAATACAGACTTCTTATTTTTTGATGAGATAGTAATTAAATTTTTTAAGTGATGGAAAAAAAATAAAAAACATAATGAGAATCTAATTTTAGTAAGAGTTTAAATGTATTTCACTTCTTTGTTGCTCCCTGGCAAGGAAGTCATTATCACACCATGGTTTGGCTTAAATGAAGAACTCTAGTGATGCTTTTAAGGTGAGTTAATTCCTATAGTAAATTGTTTAAAATTACCTTCAAAATACAAAAGTATTTGAAATAGCAACTTCTCAAGTTTATAGTCATTTGTGTTGATATACTTTTAGTTTAACAGACTTCACAGAGGTCTTGAAAAGTTCCTACTAATTCCTAAATAAAAACTCTTCCTCAGCTCTGCTTAATTAAGAGCATATATTTCAACAAATTAAAAACCATGGGACACAATTAAATAAAACTCACAGTGATACTAAATCTTCAAAAATGAGTTATTTTAAATAGTGTGTGGCCACTATGGAAAACAGTACTGTGGTTTCCCAAAAAATTTAAAATAGAATTATCACATGATCCAGCAATCCCACTTCTGGGTACATCCCCAAAAGAACTGAAAGCAGGATCTCAAAGAGATTTGCACACCATGTTCATAACAGCATTGTTCACAATAGCCAAAAGGCTGAAGCAACCATGAACAGAAGAATCAATAAACAAAATTTGTTACATACAGGTTCAGTATACCTTATCCTAAATGCTTGGGAGCAGAGTGTTTTAGACTTCAAATTTTTTTGAATTTTGGAATACTTGCATTATAACTACTGGCTGAGTATCACTAATCCAAAAACCAAAGTCCAAAAATGCTCCAATGAGCACTTGCTTTGAGTGTCGTGTCAGTGCTCACAAAGTTTTGGATTTTGGTGCATTTTAGATTTTGGATTTTTGGATTATATGTACTCAACCAGTACTGTATAGAACATTATTCAGGCTTGAAAAGATAGGAAATTCTGACATACACTACAACACAGACAAACCTAAGGATACTATATTAAGCAAAATAAGCCAGTCACAAAAAGACAAATGCTGTATGATTCTACTTAGATGAGGTACCTAGAGTAGTCGAATTCATAGAGAATTCAGAAAGAAAAGTGGTTGCCTGGGGCTGGCAGGAGGAGGGGATGGGAGTTATTGTTTAATGAGTATGGATTTTCAGTTTTGCAAGATGAGAAGAGCTTGGGAGATGGATTGCACAACAGTGTGAATGCACTTAAAACTACTGAACTGTATACTTTAACATAGTTAAAACGGTAAATTTGTTATACAGTCCTCCCTCAATATCCATGAGGACTGGTTCCAAGACCTTCTTTGAATACGAAGATCCAAGGATGCTGATATAAAATGGCATATAAACCTACGCACATTCCTCCCACATACTTTAAATCATCTCTAGATTACTTATAATACCAACTACGATTTAAATCCTAAGTAATTAGTTGTTACGCTATACTATTTAAGGAATAATGAAAAAAGAATGTACATATTGAGTACAGATGTAATTTTTTTCTAAATATTTTTGATCTGAGGTTGGTTGAACACACAGATTTGGAGCCCATAGACACAGAGGGCTGACTGTATATATTTTACCACTATTAAAATTTTTTAAAGTGAGTTATATAAAAGTATGTATTTAAAAACAGAATGCGCCACTATAACCTTTTTAGTAAATATTATATAAAACTGTTCAATGATGTTAAAAATAAATTATTGAGATACATATTCAAAATACATAAAAAAGCAACTCTGAAAATAAGGACAAATAAATGATGCAGTTGAGAAAAACAGATGCAAGTATAATTCAGGCAATCCAGAATGAGAGTCCTAAATCTGGCTAGAAAGGAAACCATCAAAATGACCACTGAAGTGGAACAGGTGATTGTCTAGGAAACAAGGCAATCCAGTCTATGACCTCAGGCCCTCTTGTGCTCATTCACGCGGGAAAGTAAAGTGAACAGATATGATCCAAAGGAACAGTTTGTGCACCTGCACTCACCTGCCTAAATGACTCCTCTTCTGCATCATCCAGAGCAGTATTCTCATCAAAATCAATCACACGATCATACATCTGAATGTTGTATTCATCCCATGTCACGCTACCATCATTGTTTTTATCATATTCGACAAACTGTTGTTTCGCTTCTTGCATAGCATAATGCTTAAAAGACATCTGAATCCATGAACTGAGTTCACCTATGAGAATTTCCCAGAACAAAATGAATATGATAGTAATTCTTACATGTGAAAGACTGAGGATTTCTAAACCTTTTCTCAAAGAAGACAAAATCTTCAATGTTTGCAAATACTGAGTGACAATTGGCCTAGTAGTGTTAATAGAAATAGGGGTAGGAGGTGGGGAGAGCTGTTTGGAGTCTAAGAATATTATAACATGTGATCTAAATAGAATGTGAGCTCCATAAGTACAGAGAGTTTGGGTCTGTTTTGGTCACTGATGTACACCAAATGCCTACAAAGTACCTGGCTCCGTAAGTATTTGTTGAACGAATTACCAATTGGCCAAAATAACACTTTACTTTTTTAACATTATCCAAAACATTGCAGATAACTTTGGCTAACTACTACAAATCTCTCAGGACACACAAATATTTGAATAATTACCTATTTATTTAATTGTCCTTTAAAGTAGCTTTTATGTGAGTTGAATCAAAACTATATTAAGGAAATAATAGATGGTAAGTAGATATGGTCTAAATTGTGAAAAGGTATTCAAGCTACTGAAGTTTGAAAAGTTATAGAATATTCCCTTTAAAAATGTCATAAAACATCTGGAGAAAATTTTAACAAAATTATGAGTAGCAATGTATGCCCTTCTTACAATAGCTATCTGTCTAAACTTGATTCATGAAGACATGGGGAAAAAGTTTCTAAATCTCAAATGTCCACTTCCAGATCAACTTTATACACTTGGTTTAAAGGTAATATACCATTTGGTTTAAAGAGTGGTATTCCTCTATTGGTTTAGGAGCAATCAAGTGAATAAAAAAGCTGAAACAGGGCAGAATAGTAACTACCATGGTAACCATGTATTGATCAATTACTACATCATCAGGTCCTCCAAATATATTATCTCTAATCTTCAAAACAAGGCAATTATAATCATCACTATTTTACACTTGAGGAATTTAAAGTTCAGAAAGGTCCAAGGCTTCACAGCTAATAAGTAGAGTCCAGATTCAAACACATTAGGCTTCAAAGCCTAAACTCCTACTGACTTTTGCTATCTCTTAGGAAACTCTCAGCCCATTCCTCACCCTCGAAGTGCAAATTACCAAAATTCTCTTAAGGTCCTCAAGGAGAATGAGGGCTTCCTTAAGAACCACATATCTTTCTTCTGGTTCATTTAAAGAGATCATTGTGGCATAGTAGAAAATAAAATGGAACAGGGATCGGAAATGTGGGTTCACACTTCAGCTTTCCCATCAGGGAGTACTTTACCATCTCAAGCTTTTTTCTCATCTGTAAAATAAAGATTTGGACTGATTTCTTCCTAACTTTTAATTTTTTAAAAAGCTTACTATTAACTTTTTTTTTTAACTTGTCTAGGCCCTGACAAACAGGTACCAGATAGTCTTCCAAATCAACTTGTTCTGTATGTACTCCAGTGTAACCAAAAATGGACTTATTCTTATGTTGGATAACTGGAATCCAAAGGTTTTGTTGTCATTATTATTTCAGTAGAAGAAAAAAACTTTAATATTCCTGAGGGTACCAATGTGAATACTTCATTGACAGCACATTTTAAACTTACCAGTTTGCAATTCTCTCCAACAACATCATTCCTTGGATGCTGAGCAGCACTTAAATGTGAGTTACAGCAAAATAGCTAAATTATAATCACAGTAATAACCTTCTGAATTTTTTTTGAAGATCAACTTGGAATGTTGACAGGGTTCGTCACTTGACTTAAACAACAGGGAAAGACAGTTGCACAGCAATTTATTTAGAACATTCTTTTAATAGCCTGTGCATTTCATTTCTGACTGGAGAACCTACCTAAAACCACTCAGAAGTTTTTTAAACTTAAGGATATTAAAAACTAAATTAAAAGCAGAATTCTAGTCCTGGTTTTGCCACTTATTTGTACAAGACACTTACCCCTGTGAGCTTCATTTCTTCATCTCTACAAAGAGGTGGGCAAGATTATGCTAAGGCTCCAACCAGCTCTAACATTTTGTTATGATGTTATAATAAATATATTCCACATGCAACAGGTCTTTTTCTACCAGCTTATAAAAAGAAGCAAATTCTTCAAATTCTAATGAAGCAGAAATCGAAAGAGCAATAAATCATTTAATGCCTTAAGAAGGTTTGGGGACATATTTCTCTAAAATGAATCATACTGTTGACATTGACACAAGTCACATGAGGAAGAGGGTGTCTCAAGGTATGACTGCACATACCCTACAGGGTCAATGATGTTTATATATAACTGGAGAAAGCACTAAGTTTTACTTGGTATTCCATGTCTAAAGACTTCCAGGTATAAAATCTACTCTCCACGTCCTTTTTTCCCCTCACAGTACTTATTAACCTGTTGGAACACTAGCGATCTACATTCAAAAGAAACTCGTACTTAAAATGTTTGTTTCCTACAAAAGGATTTCTCCATTGTTAGTTGTGTAGGACAGTCCTTACTTTCGGTGAGAAAGCCATCTGAGTCCAAGTCAATTTTCTTTATGATCGACCGCAGTCTTTTTTCCTGTTCTTCGTGGCCGAGTTTAACATATTCATCAACTTCTTCCTTGGGGGGCAACGAAACACAGGAGAGTCAAGCATTACTATCAGTGGGGCAAAATGGTGGAGAAAAATAGGCTACCAGAAGCCTCATTTGCCGAGAGGTTTTGGGGTGACCCACACTTGCCCTCCAGGCCCTACCCACCCTCAAAGATCCCGCCCAGTGTCGGGAGAGTAGAAGGGATCCAGCTCTCGGCCGCGCTATATCCTCAGGTTTTATAGGCCCCGGGGTGCCCCAGAGGGCGAGCGCTGCCCCGCCTGGCCCCCATTGTCAGGCAGCCCCGGCCAGGCCTCGCCCGTTCTCCCCTTTTGTCCCGGACAAAGCCCGCGGCGTCGGCGGTGCAGGCCAGGCCCTCCAGGCCCCCAGCCTGGCCGTCTCACCTGGACGCCCAGCAGCGTGTCGCGGTCGTAGTCGCTGCGGTGCTCGCCCTGCGGGTAGTGCAGCTCCTCGGCCTTACCGGCGCCGGCCGCCGCGGCGCACAGCAGCAGTAGCAGCCCCAGCGCCGCGGGCCCCGGGCCCAGCCGCATCGCTCCGGCCAGCCGAGGACACCGAGAGACGTGAGGAGGGAGGCGGCCGGGGGCTCAGGCCGGTTATGGCGCTTCGAGGGCGACTACAGAGAGGCGGCGCGGCGTACGTGAGGTGCGGCAGACGGAACGCCTAGGGGATGGCGGAGCGGATGGCGGAGGGGGGCAACAGGCGCTGCGGCTCCTGCGGCTGCAGCTCTGAGCCTCCCAGCCGGAGACGCGGACCACTGCGGTGCGGAGGCGCGCCAGGCCTAGGCCTATATGGCCGCAGCAGAGGGGAGGAGCGCCATGTCGCGTCTATGATTGGACAGCGCGGCGCTGGGGGCGGGCTGCCGCGATCTGGCGGTCCGCAGCAGGCCCCAGAGCTCCCGGAGGCAGGCCGGGGCCGCGGAGAGGGGAGGGGCCGCGGAGAGGGGAGGGGCCGCGGAGAGGGGAGGGGCCGCGGAGAGGGGAGGGGCCGCGGAGAGGGGAGGACGGCCCTCGCGCCTTCACCCTGCCGAAGCCGGCACCCTCCGAAAAACACGCTTCCATCCCACCCCCGGCCTGCCTCTTCCTATCAGCCTTGTTCCTACCAGAAACTTCCTCACCACTCCCAATGTCCCTCCTGGCTTCCATCGACGAGAGAGGCTGGAAATTTCGATGAAAACAATATAATATCTAGAAAAATCTTTGCCTGAGGAGCCGACCAACAGTATGTACTTCCCAGTCTTCAGTGTATCTCTACTTCCTTATTTTTCCAGAGTAGGGCGTTCAGACCCAGGAAGGACAGCCATATGTTTGTATCTGATGCTCGATTTCGCGATTTACAAGTGATGTGACCTTAGCCAAGTTTCTCGGCCCCTTAAAACCTGTTGGCTCATTTATAAAATGGGCATAGTAATGAGACTACCTTAAAGCGTTGTTATGAGGATTAAATTAAATAACGTAATGCGTTTAGAGCAGTAGCTGGCTTATATGCCGAAGTGTTCAATAAATGCAAGCGTTCACCCAGGCAGGTAGAAAAGCAAAAGATGATTGCGCAGGAGGAATAGCTAGCAAGTACCTAGAGAAACCTTTATGGGTAGAATGCATATACGCGTGGCTTCTGTCCCATGTCTATTCTCAGGTCTGTGTAATGTCTCCACCTCATCCTGCGCACATTAAACCCTAAGAAAATTGTAGGCTGCAGCTTGAACCCTTTTTTAAAATTAATTACTCTACTTACGATCAGGGCTTTCATACAGAAGAAAAGGCTTTCTGGGTCCACTTTAACTTTTCACATTCTCTATTTGGATTGGGAGCAAGAATCCTATTCCAAATTGAAAAACTGAGTGGGCACAAGTTGCACAAATTTTCTGGGTCAGGTTGGAATTTTATTGTTTGGTCAGGGACCATTAAAAGGCTTACAGAACAAAGAATAAATTCAGTCTTTTTTTGTGGGGGCAGGGGAGACAGAGTCTTGCTGTGTCGTCTGCCTAGAGTGCGGTGGCATCATCATAGCTCACTGCAGCCTCAAACTCCTGGGGTTAAGAAAGCTTCCTGCCTCAGCCTCCCTAGTAGCTGGCTGCATGCCACCACATCCGACTAATATGTTCTATTTTTTGTAGAGACAGTCTGGCTCTTGCTCAGGCTGGTCTGGAACTCCTGACCTCAAGTGATTCTCCTGCCTTGGCCTCCCATAATGCTAGAATTACAGGCATTAGCCACTATGCCCAGCCTCAATCTTTCTAATGCTATAAAGATTAATGAAGAACCAAGTTTTAAATTTCAGAGTGTAAATATAGTCGATAATTCAGAGTTGATTTCATTAAAACAAAGAAACTGAAAAGGAAGGAAAAGACTTCAACACTGGATCATTTTAATTTTAACTTCAGTTCTGGGTTTTGAGGTATTCTAAGGAAGAAAAAAAGAGATAAATGCCTCCATTTAATAGAACGAACTCAGCTTTGTACCTATTGTTCCCCAATAAGTAAAAGGTAAACTTTGACCAGCTTCTGATGTGACTCCGATTAAAAGGGTAGGATGCAAGGTAGTATGGAAGTTCTTCTAAACTCAGGGACTCCACAGATGGAGATTTTGGGACAGAGGGAATCTAATGGTATCTAAAGAAGCAATGAGGTAAACAGCATAAATGTCTGAGCATCAGAAGGCATGGGTTCCGTCTTTCTTTGGTCCCTAAACAGGCAGTTTTCCCTTTATTTCATCTGAGGAAAAGGATTGGGTGAGCTCTGGGGAATCTTAATTTGAGATGTTTGGGCTCCTAAGTGGGTCCCTGCATGGGTTTCAGTGGTATGTTAAGCCAACACGCTTGGGCATATGTACATTTCTGGGGAGGAGGTCTATAGCTTTGCTTTCATCAGAGTTTCAAAAGGATCCATGTGGCAGAAAAAGTTAAGAGCCCCTGAAGAAGCATCTAAGCATCTTTTCATCTCTTAAAATCCACAATTTTATTAGTTAGGATTGTTTGGAAGCAGATTACAGTAAAGACCTATGCTCAAGACAGGGGTGACTGATCCAATGTCATTACCTGTAATTAATCCATTCTACTCAGGGAAAAATAAATATATAAAATAAGTAGCTTGTCAAAAAAAGCATTATGAGCATCCAGGCCGAGCGTGGTGGCTCACACCTGTAATCCTAGCACTCAGGGAGGCTGAGATGGGAGGATCGCTTGAGGTCAGGGGTTCGAGACCAGCCTCAGCAAGATTGAGACCCCATCTCTACTAAAAATAGAAAGAAATTAGCCGGGCAACTAAAATAGAAAAAATTATCTGGGCATGGAGGCGCATGCCTGCAGTCCCAGCACCTTGGGAGGCTGAGGCAGGAGGATCGCTTGAGTCCAGGACTTTGAGGTTGCTGTGAGCTAGGCTGATGCCACAGCACTCCAGCCTGGGCAACAGAGCGAGACTCTGTCTCAAAAAAAAAAAAAAAAGCAACCCAGAGATTAATTTTCTTGATCTACAAAAGCCAATTGCATGTAGCAAATTTGGTTTTATTTACATTTTTATTGAGGTATAATTTATATACAGTAAAGTGCACAAGTGTTAAATGTACAGTTCAATGATTTTTTTAAAATTGTTTGTTGGTATTACTACAAGGCTATGGGAGCCTTGAGGTCAGGAACTGTGTGATTTCTTCTAGTACTCCTATCAATACAAGGAATTTAGCAAATTTTTGTGGAATGAATGAATTCAGCTATACTGGCATTCTTCTAGAAGTATGTTTTATAGGTAGTAGAGTTAACTTTGAAACTGTTTAAAGAAAGAGTCTATAGATTTCTTACTTTTTGAGTTCGGTAAGATGTGTGTGAACAGTGGCTTAAAAAACAGAGCAATACTCACTTAACACATGGTGTGGACACTTGGGTTACAGGCTGATTTCCACCGGAAGGAATGAGATTTGGCACAATAAACAACTTAAGTGGAAAAGCCAACAAACTCAATGAGTTTGCAGCTTTGTTCAGATGAAAAACACAAGACAAAGGAATAGACTATACAGCAGTGAATGGGAGAACAACTTAGACTGAATGATCATGCAATTAGGGGGATCTTGTTGGTTGTTGAATCTTTTGTCAGTCTTTTGAGGGGAGAAGGAAATGTGAGAATTTCAGAGTTGTGGTGGAGTCTTAGAGGATGACAGAAAATATGTTGGCGGGTGGGTCCATCACAATGCCTAGAAAATGTTTTCATTTCTAAGGAACATCCAAAAGTAAATAGTCATAAAATCTTAATAACTTATTAGAAATACTTCCAAGAAATTCAATGTAACCATTTGTCACTGAATGAGATTTCCCTAAATTAAAGATGAATCTGTCCCAATGATCAAATGTAATGATAGCTCCATCCTCAAACAGAAGCCATCCTCTACTTCCAGCAATTCACATTTATGGCCCTTGGCCAGTTACACTGGTGCGTCTCTTGCCCTCAAGGCAGCCCAAGTGGACAGACAGAGTGCCTTCCCTGGCTCGTTCCCTATACCCATCGGGTGACCATACCTCCTAGTTGACCTGGCATGATTATCAATCATGCTCCCTTCACACTTGAAAGTATCCCAGAATGGGGTGATAAGTTATATGGTCACCTTATCTTTGAGCCCCACATTCAAACTGTCTAGCCCCCTCTCTGTACCCTTCCCCAAGTCCCAGCTTTATTATGCCTCAGAACCCTTTCCCACACTCTTTTCACCAGGTTTTCAACAATAGATCCTTGAAGTCTTAGTCAAACACAATAGCAGTAAAAATAACACTAAGAAAGAGGGGTGATACTTAGCTAAAAGAAGGCAATGAAAGAAGGATAAAAAAGAAGAGAGAGATTGTACGCAAGAGTTTCTCATGAATGATGATGAAATTGATATACTTTGGCATTACTAAAACCAACTCTGAAGACAGTTTCATGAAAGGAAATCCAAAATTGATGCAAGCAGAACAACTTTGAAAGACATTACTCCCTGAAGTTACAAGTTCTGTGTTGTTTGTAGGGAAAAAGAAAACAACAAAAAACCTCAGTCATTGCTTTAGAGTCACGCGATGCATTGCATGTTCAAGGATCCGACTGACAAAGAGAAAATGCAGTTGCTCCGATTGCAACTCCATCACAAGATGGTGTTCAGGGACCTGTGAATGGTTTGGGCTTTGTTTTTTTGGATTCAAGATCAAACTCAGTTCTGTGAGTTTTTGAGGTTGATTTCTGTTCAAAATAAACAAATAAAAAGGTTTGTACTGCAATGTAGTGCAGAAACAAGAAGTTACACAAGTTATCATGCTTACTTGTTTATTTTAGGAAAATCAGTATATACAAACAAGCAAAAAGGAAAAAAAAATCACAAACCTCATTCTCATAAATAACTACTATTAACATTGGTGTTTAACACTCCAGAGTTTTTCTGTGTACAGTATATATACTTTTAAAGGTAGGGTCTTAGTCTATTTGTGCTGCTATAACAAAATACCAGAGACTGGGTCATTTATAAAGATCAGAAATGTATTTTTTACAGCTCTGGAGGCTGGGAAGTCCAAGATCAAAGCATGGGTCGGATTGGTGTCTGGCGAGGGCTGCTCTCTGCTTCCATGACGGCACCTTGTTGCTGCATTCTCTGGAAGGGAGGAACACTGTGTCCTCACATGGCAGAAGGGATGGAAGCCCTTCTGTGAGGGCATCTCATCCCATTCAGGACAGCAGAGCCCTCATGACTCGATCACCTCCTAAAGGTCGCACCTCTTAATACTGGTGCATTAGAGATTATTTCAACATGAATTTTTTTCAGTGTCCTGTTCTTATTGTTTTGCAGCAGAATGCCCAAGATACAACATAACTGCAAATGTTTGGCTGTGCAAAAGAGGAGCTAACGCTTAAGTACAAATGGGAGACATGGTTCTTTTGTTTTAAATACTTAAACACAACGCGGTTCCTACGAGTATCTGGATTCTGGGTCTGAGTGGCCCACGTGATGTCATGATTCCCTCCCCCCAGTAATCAATATATGGAATCAGCTGCCGATGGTCATCGCGATCACAATGAGCCCCTTTTTCTAGAGCCTTCCCCAGCCCTCTACAGATAGGATCTGGCCAGGACAGATGACTGGAATTTCTCCACAGTGGATGGTCTGTGACAGTTAAGTATTCTACATGACTCTCTGGTCCCACTCTCCTGTCAGGGGACAGATGCATTTAGACCATTTTCTTTAGCTGGTGGTACAGGACCAGCACCAAGGCCTCCTCCATCCCCCTGAGGACATTGGAACATGTGCCCTTGCAGAAGGCTTTGCCTTTGTCTTTGAAGATCTTCCTCCAACAATCGAGGGTGCCCTTGTACATGATGTCAGCTCCACGTCCTGAATGCATCATCTGCCGCTGCACGGTGTGGAAGGGGTAGGAGACCACGCCGGCCACAGCCATCACGGACTGGGCTATCACTCAGCTCCCCACCATGTGGGTGTTCGTGGGGCCGGGGAGCATGCCTTTACCTGTGTTGTACACGCCCAAGTGGGCTGCTGGGATGATAATGCCCCGCGCCCAGACGTCGAAGCCCTAACACAGATCCTGAGTCCCACTGAACTTGGTGATCTTCACCAGGGAGTCTCCCACACAGCCCATGGAATTCCCACTCTGTGGCCGACTTCCCAACGTCGGCGACCAAGCGGGTTCTGGTGAAACCCAGCAGGGGCAGGAAGCAGAGGGAGGTGGCCCCAGCTGCCACTCCGGAGGCCAGGTTGCCTGCAAAATACCTCCAGAACTGTGTGCTTGTCCACCCCCGCCCCCACCCCCACAAGACCGTCTTGTACTTGTCCTTGAAGGTCAAGTTGAGGACTTGCGTGGAGAAGTAGCGGATGACGTTGGCTAAATTGTCCCTCCTTGCCTTGTTCTGCTTGTGGGCAGCGATATGCTTGCTGGCAAGTTGCATCTGCGGCAGCATCATGACCCGCTAGATCCGGGCCACAGCCATCTTGGAGACGGCCACAGCGCTGTCACTGGCCAGGAAGTCCTTGGCGAAGGAGATGGCGGGTTCCTTCACGGTGGCGGAGAGTGGGCGTGGAGAGCGGAGGAGGGGCCACCGCTAGCTCGGCCCAGCCGCCGGGATCCAAAGGCTGAAGAGGAATTTTGGAGGAGACAAAAACATTCCAGCCATGGCAGGCAGACATGCCTCACGCAGCAATGGCATACAAAGGAAGCTACTACTATTAATGAAATAGCAAAAATAAATAAATAAATAAAAATTTAAAAAAGCAGAGAAACACAGTCCAGAATGAACGAGAAGAACTGGGAATCTCCTAAAAATCCTCAGCAAATATCCACACTCCATCTCAGGAGTTTTTCTGTATCAATTCGCTTTTGCCTGGTATGTTTTTCCTCCCTGGTTGCATGTCTCCACCTCCCACCCTAAATACTGCTTCATTTGGATTCGTGTGACCTCTGGGAAAAATATAATCTATTTCGGAATTGAGTATAACAAGCTAGACCTTTGAGACCTCTCCAAAATATAACTCCTGGTCCCTGCTCTTAAATTCTACTCATTCCCAAAGTGAGAGGTATCCCACATGCTCGGGCTGAAGAAACTCCCACCTGGCCCTTACTTAATAGTGGAATTAGAACGTGAGTGTATAGAGCTGGCATGGAAACACACATTATTGTGTCTATTATTTGTTCTACTTGCCTTATTTGAAACAGTTCCCACTCATGTGCAATGGGGAAAAAAATCTGTATTCTAAAGTTGTTTGCAATTTTCTATACATGTCAATTAGTAAGATTTGTTAATTGTATATGCAGATCTTTTATATCTATACTGATGTTTTGTCTGCTTGTTATTATCAGGTACTCAGAGATATGTTTCATAATCTCTCACTGTGGTTGCTTATTTCTCTACAAGTTTTGTCAATTTTTATCATATATTTTGAGACTGTTATTTAGGACATACAAATTTATGATTGTTATATCTTCCTAGTAGGCTGATGTTTTATCATTTTAAAGTATTTTCTTTATCTTTAATAGAGCTTTTTGTCATAAAACCTACCTTGTCTGATGTTATTATTGCCCACAAGATATTATTTTCATACAACCAATATTCATTTAGAATTCCTGACATATTTACCCTTTTCATTGCTTTTCATTTTTTCCTGCATGTCTATGCTTCCACCTGGAATCTTTTTCTCTGCCTAAAGAAATCCCTTCAGTATTTCCTTTAGAGTGGGTCTGCTGCAGATTAATTGTCTCCATTTTTGTTTGTTTGAAGTGTCTCTATATCAACTTTATATGGAAGTGTATTTACACTGGGTATCAAATTATAGGTTGGCAATTTTTTTCTTTCAATGCTTTCTTAACCCAAGAACAAATATCTACAAAACCATTACACCTAAAGGTAAAATATTAAAAGCTTCCCCATTAAGACTACTAAAGAGACAAGGCTGCTCACTATTTCCACTGCTATTCAATATTGTACTAAATGTACAATTCTTGCTGGTGCAAGAAGGCCATAAAGGGAAATAAAAGGTATAAGCACTGGAAAGGAAGAAAACTGTTAGTATTTACAAATGCCATTATTTTATATGCAGAAAATCCAAAGAAATCTGTAGATAATATATTATAATTAAATAAATAAAATAGTCTTTCCAGTAAATGTTACTGGGTCAATTAGATAACCGTATGTGGAAGGAATAATTGATCCCTACTTCACACAAATAAATTCCAGGTGGGTTGTAGAACTAAATGTTAGAATAATAAAACATTATTAGAAAATAAAGTCAACATAGAAAAGCATCTTTATGAAACAAGACACAAAAAGCACTAACATAAAGAAAAAGATTCAGAAACTAAAAATATTAAAATTAAGAATGTTTAGCCAGGTGTGGTGGCACACACCTGTCTGTAGTACCAGCTACTCGGGAGGCTGAGACAGGAGGATCTCTTAAGCCCAGGAGTTCAAGGCTGTAGTGTGCTATGATCTTGCCTATGAATAGCCATTGCACCCAGCCTGGGCAACATAGTAAGGCTCCATCTGCTAAAAAAAAATTAAGAATGTCTATGTCAAAGCACACTATTAAGAGTGCAAAAAGGTGGCCAAGGAGTAGGAGAGCATATTTGCAATATATACATAATTGACAAAAGACTCAGTCAGAATATGTATTGAATTCCCACAAATCAATAAGAAAAGAAAAACAATATCCTTCAGGGAAAGAGGACACTCAAATGTCCAATAAGCATATGAAAATCTGTTCAGCCTCATTAGTTAAAAGTAAAATGCAAATCAAAAGTAAAATGAGATAATACTACTCACCAGAATGGCTAATCTTTAAAAGACCAAAATATTGTATGAATGAGAGCAACTAGAACTCTCATACATGCTTATGAAGAGTAGCAGAAATTAGTGTCACCCTCGAAGATTTAAAGGACACAGGGGTCGTTGTCCCTATTATCTACACTCTTTACTTACTATTTTGGCTCCTATTAAAGTCCACTGGATCACAATAATCAAGACAACATGGCACTGGAATAAGAATAGACATACAGATCAATTGACTAGAATTGAGAGTCCAGAAATAAGTCATACATCTTTGGTCAATTGATTTTTTGACAAGGGTGCCAAGACCACTTACTGGGGAAAGGATCGTCTTTTCAACAAATAATGCTGGGATAGGTAGATAGGCACATGAATGAACCCACCTAAAAGAATGAATTTGGATCCCTAGCTCATACCATATACAAAAATTAACTCAAAATGGATCAAATATCTAAATGTACGAGCTAAACTTATAAGACTTTGAAAAAAAAAAAAACAGGTGAAATCTTTGTGACCTTGGATTAAGCAACAGTTATTTAGATATGGCACCCAAAACAAAGAACTCCTACAACTCAATAACAAAAAAATCAAAACAACCCAATTCAAAAATGAACAGAGGACTCAAATAGACATTTTTCCAAAGAAGACACACAAATGGCCAATAAGCATGTGAAAAGATGCTAAACATCATTACTAATCATTAGGGAAATGCAAATCAAAACCACAACATGATACAAGTTCACACTCAGTGGGATGGTTATTATCAAAAAAATAGAAAATAACAAGTGTTGGTAAGGATGTGGAGAAATTGGAACCCTTTTGCATTACTAGTGGGAATGTAAAATGTTGCAACCACTATGGAAACAGTTTGGCGGTTCCTAAAAAAGTTAAACGTGGAGTTTCCATAATGATCCAACAATTCCGCTTCTATACCTAAAAGAATTAAAAGCAGAGATCTAAACAAATACTTGTACACAAATGTTCATAGCAGCATTATTCATAATAGCCCAAAGTGGAAACAATCCAAATGTCCATCAAAGATGAATGGATAAACAAAATGTGGTATATACATAAAATGGAATATTATTCAGCCTTGAAAAGAAATAAAAATCCGATACATGCTACGACATGGATGACTTTTTTTATTTCAGAATATTGTGGGGGTACCAATATTTTAGTTACATATAATGCCTTTGCTTCACCCAAGTCAGGGCTACAAGCTTGCCCTTCCCCTATACAGTGCACTCTGCATCCATTAGTTGTGAGTTTACCCACCTCCACAAACACCCCTCCCACCTGACCGGCACCCAGTGAATATTACTTCCATGCGAGCACCTTAGTGTAGCTCAGTTAATACCAATTTGATGGCGAATACCTGTGGTGTTTGTTTTTCATTCCTGTGATACTTCACTTCAAAGGATGGGTTCAAGCTCTAACCATGATAATATAAGAGGTGCTAGTTCACCATTGTTTTTTGTAGTTGAGTAGTATTCCATGGTATACATATACCACATTTTATTAATCTGCTCACGTATTGATGGGTACTTGGGTTGTTTCTATATCTTTGCAATTGTGAATTGTACTGCCATAAACATTCGAGTGCAGATGTCTTTATTACAGAATGTCTTTTTTTCCTTTGGGTAGATGCCTAGTAGTGGGAGTGCTGGATCACATGGTATTTATATTTTTAGCTCTTTTAGATATCTCCAGATTACTTTCCACATGGGTTGTACTAATTTGCAGTCCCACCAACAGGGTGAGAGTGTTCCTATCTCTTCACATCCACTCCAGCATTTGTTATTTTGGGACATTTGATAAAAGCCATTCTCACTGGAGTTAGGTGATATCTCATTGTGGTTTTGATTTGCATTTCCCTAATGATTAGAGATGCTGAGCACTTTTTTATATGTTTGCTGGCAATTATTCTGTCTTCTCTTGAAAAGTTTTGGTTCATGTCTTTTGCTCACTTTTTTGATGGGGTTCTTTGATTTTTTCTTGTTAATTTTCTTAAGTTCTATATAGATTCTTGTTATCAGCCCTTTATCGGATATGTATCATGCAAATATTTTCTCCCAGTCTGTAGGTTGTCTATTCACTCTAATGATAGTTTCCTTGGCTGTGCAAAAGCTTTTTAATTTGATCGGGTCCCATATATTTATTTTTCTTGTTGCTGTGATTGCTTTGGGGGTCTTCTTCATAAATTCTTTGCCTAGGCTGATGTCTACAAGAGTTTTCCCAACATTTTCTTCTAGAATTCTTAAGGTTTCATGCCTTAGGTTTAAGTCTGTTATTAATTATGAGTTGATTTTTGTGAGACGTGAGAGGTGGGGATCCAGTTTCAATTTTCTGCTGTGGTTATACAGTTTTCCCAGCACCATTTATTGAATAGAGAATCTTTTCTCCAATGTATATTTTTGTCTGCTTCATCAAAGATTAGATGACAATATGAGGATGGTTTTATATCTGGGTTCTCAGTCCTGTTCGAAACGTCTATATCTCTGTTCTTGTGCCAGTACCATGCTGTTTTGGTTACTGCAGCCTTGTAGTAAAGCTTGAAGTCTGATAGACTCCCAATTTGTTCTTTTTGTTTGAGATTGCTTTGGCTATACGAGGTCTTCTCCAGTGTAGAATTATTTTTTTCTAGATCTGTAAAGAATGATGATGGTATTTTAATAGGGATTGCATTAATTTTGTAGATCACTTTAGGTAGTATGGACATTTTAACAATATTGATTCTGCCAACCCATGAGCATGGTAGGGGGTTCCCTCTGTTTACATCTTCTACAATTTCTCTTCTTAGTATTTCGTAGTTCTCTCTATATAGGTCTCTCACCTCCTTCATTAAATATATTCCTAAATATTTAATTTTCTTTGATGCTATTGTGAAAGGTGTTGCGTTTTTCAACTTGACTGTTATTGGAGTATATGAATGCCATTGATCTGTGTGCATTGATTTTACATCCTGAGACTTTACTGAATTCATTTATTAATTTCAGGAGTCTCTTGGTTGAATCCTTGGGATTTTCTAGATATAATATTATATCATCAGGAAAGAGTGAGAGTTTGACCTCTTCTGCCCCCATTTGGACACCCTTAATTCCCCTTCTTGTCTGATTCCTCTGGCAAGGACTTCCAGCACTATGTTGAATAGAAATGGAGATAGTGGGCAACCTTGTCTGGTTTCAGTTCTAAGCGGGAATGCTTTCAATTTTTCCCTGTTCAGTATGATATTGGCTGTGGGCTTATCATATATGGCTTTAATAATTTTCAGGTATGTCCCATCTATGCCTATTTTGTTAAGAATTTTTATCATAAAAGTGTGCTGGATTTTGTCAAATGCTTTTTCTGCATCTATTGAGAGAATCACATGGTCTTTGTTCTTACTTTTATTTATGTGATGAATTGCATTTATAGGCTTGAGTATGTTGAACCAGCCTTGCATCACTGGGATAAAGCCCACCTGGTCATGATGAATTATTTTTTTGATGTGCTGTTGGATTTGGTTTGCTAAGATTTTGTTGCAGATTTTTGCATCTATATTCATGAGGGATATTGGTTGGAATTTTTTTGTTGTTGTTGTGTCCTTTCCTGGCTTCCTTTCCAGGTCATATTGGCTTTGTAGAATGAGTTGGGGAGGATGCCATCCTTCTAAATGTTGTGGAATAATTTCTGCAGTATAGGTATGAGTTCTTCTTTGGAAGTTTGGTAAAATTCAGGTGTGAACCCCTCTGGTCTGGGACTTGTTTTTGTTGGAAGATTTTTAATTGCTGCTTCAATTTCTGTGCTTAATATCAGTCTCTTCTGGAATTCTATTTCTTCCTGATTTAGCCTAAGGAAGTTGTGTGTTTCTAAGAATCGGTCCATTTCCTCCATGTTTTCTAGTTTTTGGGCATATAGAGTTTTATAGTATTCAAAGATAATGTTTTGTATTTCCAGGATGTCTGTAGTGACTTCTACTTTTTCATTTCTAATTGAGCTTATTAGCATCCTTTCCTTTCCAGTTTTTGCCAGTCTAGCAAGAGGGCTGTCAATTTTGCTTATCTTTTTGAAAAACCAACTTTTGGTTTTATTAATTTTCTGTATAGTTCTTTTATTCTCAATTTCATTTAGTTCTGCTCTGATCTTAGTTATTTCTTTTCTTCTCCTAGGTTTAGGATTGATTTACTCTTCCTTTTCCAGTTCCTTGAGATGGTTTATTAGTTTGTTGATTTGTGAATTTTCTGTCTTTTGGATGTGAACATTTAATGCTATTAGTTTTCCTCTCAGGAATGCTTTTGCTGTGTCCCACAGAATTTTGTTAACTTGTGTCCCTGTTATCATTTAGTTCAAAGAATCTTTTGATTTCCATCTGGATCTCTTCCTTGACCCAATAGTCATTCAGCAATAGATGGTTTAATTTCCATGACTTTGTGGTCAGTGTTTCTGTTGGAATTGATCTCAAATTTGATACCAATGTGGTCTGAGAAGATAAATGGTGTAATTTCTATTTTTAAAATTTGGTGACATCTGATTTGTGGCCTAGGATGTGACTGATTTTAGAGAAAGTTCCATGAGCTTATGGGAAGAATGTATGTTCAGCTTTATTTGGGTGGAATGTTCTGTAGATGTCTGTTAGACCCGTTTGCTCTAGAGCTCTGTTTAAGTCCATTATTTCTTTGCTTATTTTCTACTTGGAGGATGTGTCAAGTTCAGTCAGTGGAGTATTGAAATCCCCAGCTACTATGGCATTACTGTTTATCATGTTATTTAGATCAAATGGGGTTTGCTTCGTATATCTGGGTGCTCCTGTGTAGGGTGCATAAATATTAATAATTGTTAAGTCTTGTTGGATTTTTCCCTCCACCATTACATAGTGACCATCTTTGTCTTTCTTTACTTTTGCTGTTTTAAAATTTATGTTATCTGGTATAAGAATAGCTACCCAAGCTTTCTTTTGGTTTCCATTTGCCAGGAAGTTTATTTGCCAACCCTTCACCTTGAGTCTCAAAGCGTCTTTGTGGGTTAGCTGCATTTCCTCAAGACAGAAGATACTTGGCTTGTGTTTTTTAATCCAGTCAGCCAGTCTATGTCCCTTCAGTGGGCAATTCAAGCCATTCACACTTATTGAGAGAATTGATATTTGGGGTAAATTTCTGTTTATACTGTTGAATATATTCTTATTATTTTGTTTGACCTCTCGAGCCATTGCGGAATCAAGGTTCTGGACTTTAACTCTTGAGTGATTTTACTTTGGTGGGTGTTTATTGTGCTGTTCAGTGTATAATGCAGGTCTGAGTACTTCCTGCAGGGCACATCTGGTCTTCACAAATTCCATCAATGATTGTTTGTCTGGGAAAGTCTTTATTTCTCCCTCACAAATGAAGCTTAGTTTTGCCAGGTAAAGAATTCTAGGTTGGCCATTACTCTGTTTTAGAAGATTGAGGATGGGTCTCTAGTTAATTCTGGCTTGTAAGGTTTCAGTTTAGAAGTTAGTCTGATACGTTTTTCTTTGTAGGTTATCTGCTGTTTTCATCTTACTGCATGAATGATTGTCTCTTTTGTGTTTACTTTGGCCAGCCTAATAACTATGTAACGTGGTGACTGCCTTTTCACATTGAATCTCCCAGGAGTTCTGTGTGCTTCTTGTAGCCCGATATCTAGGTTTCTGGCCAGGCCAGATAAATTTTCCTGCATTATTCCGAGAAATAGATTTTCCAGCCCTTGTGCATTTTCTTCTTCTCTCTCCAGGATGCCTATAATTCTTATGTTTGGTTTCTTTACATAATCCCACATTTCTTGTATGTTTTGTTCATTTCTTGTATGTTCTTGTATGTTCTTATATGTTTGCTTCTGTGTTCTTTTTCTTCATCTGATTTGTTTAGCACATAGGCATTATCTTCATGCTCTGAGACTCTTTCCTCTGCATGGTCCACCCTATTCTTAAGGCTTTCCACTGTGTTTTGTAGTTCATTGAATGACTCTTTCATTTCCAGTATTTTTGTTTGGTTCTTTCATAAAACTTCAATTTCTTTAGAGAATTTTTCATTCATTTCCTGCTTGTTCTTGTGGCTTCTTTGTGTTGGGTTTCTATTTTCTCTTCAATTCCACTGAGTTTTCTTACAATCCATATTTGGAATTCTTCCTCTGTCATTTTCATCATTTCGTTTAAGTTGGTATCTGTTCTTTAGGACCTAATGATTTCTTTTGGGGGGTTACTTTTCTCTCTGATCTTTCATGTTTCCTGCATTCTTTCACAGATTCTTTCTCATCAGGTTAGTTGGTTGAGAACTGTGGGTGCTAGGACTGGTTTATGGTCGTATCTCCAAGTCCCCAAGGCTCATTCCTTGACAGTGCTGGGGAGAGGCATGCTGGTCCTGTATTGCCTTAGGGGTATTTAGCAAGTTCGGTTACCTCTGACCTGGTGTCTTCACCTCTTGCTAATGGAGATTACTGAGTTTGGTCCCCCAGCTTAAGCTCCAAGCTGGTGAATTGCACTTGTGGGTATGACTCCACTGCACTCTAATAGCTTGAGATGGAAGATACTGTGATAAGCTATGGGGTTACCCTCTCTGTCATTGATTGTAGTTCACATGGAGGAGCCAGTTATCAAGGTAATCTGATGTCTCTGTGGTAGGCTCTAGTACCCGGATGGGGTATACAAATGCTCTGATCTTTGGGAGGGGCCTTGCCACTCCTAAGGATTACTTTGACCCTGTTCCCACTTAAGGTGGGGATAAGGGGAAGATAGATCATGGCTGCTGCCTGCAAGCCAAAGTGTCTGTGCTTCTATGGTTGCCTGATCTGCCCTTACAGGGAGCCACTAAAATATTATTCAGGGCTCTTTAACCACACTTGGAGGGCTGCTTCCGAGGGGACGGGTCAATTGGTGCAATTGCTGAGGTCTCTGGCCAGATTTTTCCTTCCCTTTCCACAAACCCGGATGCTGGCGGTTACCCGGACCCGGAGAGCAAGCCCTGGAGTTATGTTCTTACTAGATATTAGGTGACCTAAGCCGGTCCAGCGGCCAAATCAACAGGCCACCGGCTATTTTTCAGCACCAAAGACCCCCAGATTCACACCAGCCACACAAAGTGGCTTTTCTCGCTTCTGCCCACCTCCAAGGGCAGAGCCCACTGTACCATGTGTGAAAGTCCCTGGGCTAGGGAGGGGTGTTGCCTGAAACCACCGCATGCTGCAGTTTCTCTGGGCTGGGGACCCCCATGATGGCAGCCGCCAGCCACTGGAGAGCCAGCGTAGGGAGTTGGCGGACCCGGTGTGACGAGCTGAGTCAGCAGGCCGCCAGCTGTCACTCTGTGTCACGTCCCGCAGTCTCACTTCTGCCTAGCAGAGGGTCCTGCTCTTTTTGTCCTGCCCTGAGCTGGCCACATCGTCAGCGGTTTCCAGGCGCAGAGCCCCCTTTTCAGTGCTTCACTTCCTGTGCTCTGGTCCCGCTGACGGCCAGAGGCGAGGTGCCTGTCTCCAAACTCCTTCCCGCGGTCGCAGTTGTGGTCGCTGGAAGTGACCACTCAGACCAGTCCCTCCTCCGCCGAGTGTGGTCCCAGCACAGAGCACCCAAGAATTCAAAATGTGTCCCGGTATTGTCTCCTCTCCACGGAGCCTGTCGTCCTGTGCCACGACTTTGCACCGACGTCAGGCGCGTCCCTGTCTGAGTGGGTGTGGAGGTCTGCGGGAGCCGGGCGTCCTCCCGTGGGTGGGATGGCACTAAGCGGGCTGGCAGGTGGGGCGCGGCGCCCTGCTCCCTACTGTGTATCTCGCACTCTCCAGTCTTTGCAAAGGTATCTCCCTTTCACCATTTTTTTTTCCTGTGCTGCGTTTCCCACTCTGTTTCTCTGCAGATTCACAACACTGTTCTTGGCGGGGAGTGATCCACTCGTGCGTAGCTTTCCAAATTCCTCACCTCCTTCTCTGGGAGCAGTGAGCCAGGAGGCCACCACTAATCCGCCATTTTTCCCTCCTCCTCCATGTCATGTTTTTTGAAGACATTACACCAAGTAAAATAGGTCAAACACAAAAAGACAAACATTGTATGGGTCAACTTATATGAACTACCTAGAACAGTCAAATTGATAGGAAGAGAAAGTAAAAATAAAGAATAAAGGTAGAATAGGGCTGGGGTAGGGGAACGGGTAGTTACTGTTTAATGGGTACAGAGTTTCTGTTTGGAATGATGAAAGTTTTGGAAACGAACAGTGGTAATGTAGCATAACAATGTGGATGTGCTTAATGATACCAAATTGCACAATTAAAAATGGTTAAAATGGTAAATTTTATGTTCTATGTATTTTACCACAATAATAAAAATAAGTTAAATGTTTATTAAATTTAAAAATTGTGAATTTTATGGTCTGTGAACTATATCTCACCAAAAAAAAAATTTTTTTTTGAGGCTGGGTCTTGCTTTCTTGCCTGGGCCAGAGTACAGATCATAGCTCACTATAACCTCGAACTCCTGGGTTCAAGCAATCCTCCTACCTTGGCCTCCCAAACTGCTAGGATTAGAGGTATAAGCCACTGTGCCTGGCCAAAAATAATATATATATATATATATATATATATATATATTTTTTTTTTTTTTTTTGAGACAGGGTCTCACTCTGTTGCCCAGGCTAGAGTGTAGTGGCATCATCATAGCTCACTGCAACCTCAAACTCCTGGGCTCAAGCGATCCTTCTGCCTCAGCCTCCCGAGTAGCTGGGACTACAGGTATGCGCCACCATGCCCGGCTAATTTTTTCTATATATTTTTAGTTGTCCAATTAATTTCTTTCTAATTTTAGTAGAGACGGGGTCTCGCTCTTGCTCAGGGTGGTCTCGAACTCCTGAGCTCAAACAATCCGCCCGCCTCAGCCTCCCAGAGAGCTAGGATTACAGGCGTGAGCCACCGCGCCCGGATCAAAAATAATATATTTTTTTAAACTCAATGGATCATAGTGGATGACAGTGGACTCCTGAAAACTTAATCAAATAGTAGTCCCAATTGCAGGTAATGTGCTAGATCTGCTATCTTTACTAGAACAAATTAACATGGCTTCTGGTATATGATATGAAGATATTGATTTGGTGAGTGCATTATTTTAACTACCCCTCAGGAATTAGAACCAGAAGCAGTTTGCTTTCACATAGAGGGGATGACAGTACACACTCACAGTCTTGCTCTAATCCAAAGGGACCCAAGTCATATGGACATTCCATGGATCATCACATCAAACTACTATACTGATGAGATAGTGTTAACCACACTTGATGATAAGAAATGGCATCTACTTTTGATATCTTGGTAGGACAATGCAGTCCAGAGTATGGAAGATAAATCCTACAAAAATATAGGAGCCATGAAGTGTTTAGGAGTCTAGTGGCTTTGGGCATGTCAGGCAGTCCATCCAAGGTAAAAGATAGGTAAAAGATAAGTTATTGTATCTTGTACCGTGTACCACTAAGAAAGATACACAGATAAAGAAAGAATAAACACAAACACAATTGTTGGTAGGCCTTTTCAGGTTTTGGAGGCAGCATATTCTACACTTGGGAATACTGCTCCAACACATTTATCAGAAGATGCAGAGAACTATTCGTTTTGAGTGGGGTCTAAAACCAGAAAGGGTTCTATAGCAGATTTGCCCATGGTACAAACAGTCCTGCAATTAGGAACATATGTCCTGCAAGATCCTACAGTATTAGAGTTATTTATAATAGAAAAAATGCCATCTGGAATATCTGGCAAGTCCCAGTAGGAGAGTCGCGGCACACACCACTTGGGTTGTACAGCAAGGTCATGAGGTCTGTAGCAGAGAACTCTATACCATTTGAAAAGCATCTCCTGACATGCTATTTTGCCTTGGTAAAGAATTTTGTGAGGATGGATTTCTAGCCTTCCTTATCTTTAAACCAACTGTCATTGTATGGTGCTGTGTTTCCAGCCAGTACCACAAATGGGCCTGAGAACCAGAGACTGGAAGTGGAAGTGGCTCCACTCACTATCACTCTCAGAAACCCAGAGTTTGCTCTTCCTGTTCTCTGCCAAAGGAAAATGCAGCCCAGAAATGTGAGGGTGTGAATGTCCCGGGAATTGGAGTTGGTGGGTATATGCTTTGCTTTCCCATCCTCCCAAAGGACAGTTCTAAAGCTTGTTTCACACTGTTTTTCAGAGGGTTCTTGGCGAGATTGAGCTTCAGTTGCCCACAGTGGTCACCTGCTCATCATGACACACCGTATTGGCTCTTCTCCCTTCTCTGACTCACTTTCCTCTTTTCTCACTTGTACTTACTGGGATCACCTCTCAGATAACCTATCTGCACCCAAGACCTTGTCTTAGGACAGGAACCCAAACTAAGACAGGAACAGAGAGACCTGTAAACCAGAAGAGTCTACGCGTGTGGAGAAAGGAAACTCAATTTTGTCAGTGAGTCATTAGGTGTAACAGTTTCCACAACCTGGTTATTTTGGCTGTAGGAGAAACAGCACCATCTGTCGGTCAGTGGTTCAAAGCACACACTCCATCCTATAGGACAGCACTTCATCTCACAGGGTGCTTGTTGTCTCAGAGGTGGTGCTTTAATTATGGCTTCAGTAGGCCACTCCGCCAATCTGCCAGGACACCTGTTCTCAGATGGTGTGGTATGTGACACGTTTAGTGAATTCCAAAGCTTGTGCCCACCATTTCTCTTGCTTTCAAATGACATCCTTGGTGACAAGCAAGCTTGTATGCAATATCATGATAATGAGTCAGCATCAAGACATTCCATAAATCCGCAGGTGTTGATACTGGCAGTACCATTTTGGATAGGGAAAGGGGAAAAAAAAGTGTCTATTCCAGTGAATACAAATCTCTGCCCCTCATGATGGAAGAGGTCCGACACAAACAACAGGTCCACAGAGTTCCAAGGGATGGTACCATATCAGCAGCTCAGTGTTGGCCTCTGTTGTTGGCAGGCTGGGCTTTCTACCTTGGAGAAGGAATCCATGTTGTTTGTCCTGTGGATAGCTTTGTCCCTGTTCCCATGGCTGGCAATACATGGGCCCATTGGACAAGGACTGTTCTTGCTGAATAAAGAAGCTGATCAGCATCCACAGAGTGGACATTGTCTGCTCTGACTCTTCTTGTCCACCTGACTATTGAGAGCTTCCTACTCAGTGATACCCTTTGGCAAGCATTCACATGGGCTACAAAACCCTCATACTATTCATCAGTTTTGAGAGGTCCATCCATATACTTATTCCTCAGATTTCCTCATTACCAATATTTTAATATTATTCTTTCCAAGTCTCTGAGCAATAGGTAAAACCATTAGCCACTGCCCATTAGCCATAGTAGATCTGGACCTCAGGCAATATCTCCTTATATGATGTATGTTCAAAGTTTTCCCCACCAGGAGGATTGCCTTTCACCATGTTCCTTTGGAGCCACTTCTAAACAGAATGGTAGTATTTCAGCAGTTCACTTCCAGCCTATGCCAACATATTGTACAGACCCATCTTTTGTTGCTGTTTTTTTTTTTTTTTTTTTTGAGACAGGGTCTCACTCTGTTGCCCAGGCTAGAGTGTAGTGGCATCATCATAGCTCACTGCAACCTCAAACTCCTGGGCTGAAGCCATCCTCCTGCCTCGGCCTCCTGAGTAGATGGGACTATAGGCATGCGTCACCATGCCTGGCTAATTTTTCTATTTTTTGTAGAGACGGGGTCTTGGTCTTGCTCAGGCTGGTCTAGAACTCCCAGCCTCAAAAGATTCTTCTGCCTTGGCCTCCCAAAGTGCTAGGATTACAGGTGTGAGCCACTGGGCCTGGCTAAGACCCATCTTTAAACCAGGCATAAGTTTTTTTTCCCATAACAACTGGTTATAGGGAATTCCTTATGAGGCCCTAGATTCTGAGCCACCTGCCTACGGAACTTACTTATGTCCTCTTGACCTGTTCAAGCCCAACCTTGTATTATGACAGTTCACAATGGGCAGATCAGATCATATCAATCTTGATGTTATCAAGACGCAGCCTGTACTAGAATCCAGTGCTTTTTCAGCAGAAGAGAGCACGGCACTGTGCCAAAACCCTGGGATTTTGTGCTTTAGATCTCTATTGGGGTTTGCCAAAGGATTTGTACAGCGTCCTTACTTGCCACAGAGACTTTGAATCATCTAGATTTTTAGGCTTCAGTGACAAGAGAGCTTGCACAGCATCCTGGACCTGCTGCAGAGCCTTTTCATTTTCTGGGAGCACAGGTTTTTCAGTAAATTGGTCAGAGAAATATACCTGAGTGAGTGGGTGTGTATATGTGCCTCCTTCTTAGTGTTAGGATGTACAAGGTGCAGAAACTTGCCTTTAACTATAAGTTATAACAGGAATTCTTGACCTCAATCTTGATATTACGGGCTTGATAATTCTCGGTTGTGGGGAGCTGTCCTGTGCATTGTAGGATGCCTATCCTAGCATCCTTGGCCTCTACCTGTTAGATGCCAGTGGCCACTAACTTGCTCACCCCCAGGTGTGATGACCAAAATTGTTTCCATACACTGCTGGCCAAATGTCCTCTAAAGGACAAAATTGCCTTTGGTTGAGAAGCACTGCTATCCAGGGATATGTCAACATTCCTCTCACTGAATTTTTTTGTCTATGGCAGGTGTGTGCCTTACCTAAGCTATCTGGAATATTTGCTACCTCCTGTTCACCAAATCAATTAGCATGATATTATCAATGTAGTAGATTAGAGTGATGTTCTATGGGATGTCCAGATGATCAAGGCCCCGAGGGACTGTATGATGACAGAGTTCAAGAGTAGACATGGCCCTGAAGTAAGACCGTTAAGGTGTATCGCTGTTCCTGACAAGTAAAAATTTGCTGCTTCTGATTTTCCTTGCTAATTGATATGAGGGGAAAATGATTTCCTAGATCAATAGCTGCATACCAGATGGCAGGATTATGTTGATTTGCTGCAGCAAAGATACCATATCTGGATTAGAAACTGTGAGTGGATCAGAAACTGAGTATCTGTCTAGTTTTGCCACTGGCCAAACACAGGAATTAGCAGAGGTACATCTGTCAAATCTTTGAGGGTAACACTAATTAGTCTCTGCCATTCCCACAGGCATGTGGTATTGTTTTTATCTTATGATTTTTTTTTTTTTTTGAGACTCACTCTGTTGCCCAGGCTAAAGTACTGTGGCATCATCATAGCTCACAGCAACCTTAAACTCCTGGGCTCAAGTGATCCTCCTGCCTCCTCTGAGTAGCTGGGACTAGAGGTGCGTGCCACCACGTCCAGCTAATTTTTCTATTTTTGGTAGAGACGGGGTCTTGCTCTTGCTTAGGCTGGTCTTGAACTCCTGAGCTCAAGCAATCCTCCCACCTTGGCCCCCCAAAGTGTTAGGATTACAGGCGTGAGCCACCACACCCAGCCTGGTTTATGATTTTGTTAGAGAAGGGAAGTTCCAGGGGCTTCTACTTGGCTCTACCTATCATAAGAGTCCTTTCTCCATGGGTCAGGGAGCTAGTGCAGGGATTTTGCCAGTTGACAAGCACGTCTAGTCCAAATATGCATTTAGGGCCTGGGGAAATAAACTCAGAATGAGTCTATAGAACCCATTAAACCTTCTGTGTGATGGGCTTGGATAAAAATTTCATTTATTACCTGACCACCCAAAGCACTCAATCTATCCAGGGGTTCCCAAGGATTAGCATTAACTCAGAGCAGTGCGTAATAATCTCCTTAAAAGTTTAAATATCCTTTTCCTCAGTCACAGTCATCCTGCTAATAGCCACAGTTCCTGTAGGGAAAAGCTTGGAGTATATAGTTGTGACAATGTTTCAGTGTCCTTCCTCAAGAGGACCCAACTTCTGCTTCAATCTCTGGACCCTGCGTATATGAAGCAACTTAAGTCTGGGAACTAAACGAGAGTCTATGACTTCCTTTTGTGCTGCACATCTATTTCATTCCTAGGGACCCTGTTATCATTTAGCACCTCCACAGGTCCCTGAGGGTCAAAACATTCTGATTGCCTGCTGCCTACTATGGTAATTGTGCCACTTTGCCTCTGATGGTGAAGTATTGACATATGGCCTTTGCCACTCTACCAATATTCCCACTGAAATCAGAAGACCCTCCCAATCATCCTTGGTCTAGAGAGGACAGTCACTGCAGAACTTCGGAGGATGCCTATGCCTCTCTCACTAATGTTTTCTTAATGTCCTAGCACCGTCTGTGCCCTCCCAGGAAACACAGTCAGCAGGTGAGCACAATTCCGGCCACATACTAAATGCTCAATAAAATTTAACTACTTCTATCTTTTATTATAGCATAATTACTCAAAGAGGGGCTCTGGAGTCAAACAGACCTAGGTTCAAATTCTGGCTCTACCTCTTGCTAGCTCCAAGAAAAATAAATCTAGGGCTTTGTTGATTTGTAAAATGGGATATATTACCTAATTCTCAGGGTTGTTGCCAGACAAAATGAGATTGTGTGTGTGTGTGTGTGTCTAGAGAGAGAGAGAAAGGAAGAAGTGAATTCCAGGATCTGAATATATTTTATTTTGTCTGGAGCACAGGGTGGTTGAAGGAATGGTCTAGAAATGAGGCTGTATAGGTCAATAAACCTGACCTTCAGGGCCTTGTAGGCCATAACAAGGAACCTGGAGGAATGGTGGAGCCAGTCCAATAGTCCATAGGACGAGTGTGCCCTATAGGGCAGGCTAGGTTATGCGGCAGTAACAAATGTCCCCAAGCATCTGAATGGCTTACCAAAACAGCTTCTCTCTGAAACAAATTGTTTGTGGCAGACAGAAAAGAGAAATGTTGAACCCACAAGCTGACTCTTAAAGCTTCTGCTTGGAATTGACACTCCTGCTTACATTTTATTGGCCAAAGCAAGTCACATGGTCAAGTCTGCCATCAGTGGGGCCAAGGAAAGTACACAATGGAGGGGCACCAGAATATTTGGCAGATCAATAAGATGAACAGATTCTGTGGCAAAATAAAATGAGTGGTAACTCAACTAAAAAATGGGGAAAGGATTTGAATAGACATTTCTCCAAGACAATACAACAATAGCCAATAAGCACGTGAAAATGCACTATCAGGGAAGTGCAAATCAAAACTACAATAAGATACCACTTCACACCCAGTAAGATAATAAATAATAAAAAAGGCAGAGAATAACAAATGTTGGGTGTGGAAAAACTGGGACCTCATATACTGCCGGTGGGAATGTATAATGGTGCAGCTGGTTTGGTAAATCACCTGACAGTTTCTGAAAAAGTTAAACATATAGTTACTATATAGCCCAGCAATTCCAGTTCCAGATATATACCCAAGATAAATGAAAACATATGTCCCCCACAAAAACTTATAAGCAGCATTATTCACAATAGTCAAAAAGTGTAAATAACCTAAATGTGCTTCAACACATGAATGAATAAATAAAAGGTGGCATATGGTCCAAACAATGGAATATTATTCAGCCATAAAAAGGAATGAAATATCAATATGTGCTACAATGTAGCTTCACCTTGAAAATATTATGCAAAGTAAAAGAAGCCAGTTACAAAATACTACATTTCATGATTTCCTTTATATGAATTGTCCAGAATAGGCAAATCTATGCATATGGAAAGTAGATTAGTGGTTGCCTGTGGTTGTGGGGTTGAGGGAAAAATGGGAGAATAACTGTAAATGAGTACACAGGATTTCTTTTTGTGGTGATGAAAATATTTTAAAATTGATTATAGCGTTGGTTGCACAACTCTGTGAACATACTAAAAACCATTGAGTCGTACACTTTAAGTGGGTGAATTGTATGGTATGTAAATTATATCTTAATAAAACTGTTATGCATGTATATAAGAAAGATGAATGTTTTTTATTTATGTCATTGATTTTGAGAGATTCCAGTGGAGATGACCGGTAGGTAGTTAACCATATGGATCTGGATCTCAGGAGCAGAAATCAGAGTTGGAGATACATATGGGGAAATCAAAAGCATAATGATGTTAAGTTATACGAAAGGTAGCAATCGCATATGGAGAGTATGTCCAGTGGAAAAGGAAAAAGAGTGAGGGCTTTCACCTATCCCTGCAGGATACTAGCAACTAAGGGATGGGAGCAATAATAAGAGATGTCAAAAGAGATGGAGAGGGAGTCGTTAGAGACGGAGAAGTGAGATCAAGAGAGGAAAAATGGAAGGCAAGGAAAGAGTTTCCAGAAGGAAAGAGTTCCATGCAGAGATATTGAGTTATGTCATGATGATAATGCCCACAGGATCTGCTGTAGGGAAACCTCTACTGACTTTGGAAAGAATGGTTTCCATGGGGTGGTAGGCCAGAAACCAGAGTGCAGTAAGTCCAGACACCAGTAATAGTTGAGGAATTGGAGGCACCCTTCTTTAGATAATTGGAGAAATGTAGCTGTGAAGGGCAGGTCTGAAAGGAGGAAAAAGAAAGCAGAGGTTCAAGTGGAGTCTGGTGGGTTGGGTGAAAGATTTCAAGATGGGAGAGACTTGAGGTTGCTTATGGGAATGAAAGGAAGAGGAGATAATTGTTAAGAGTAAGGCCTTGACCACCTTTCATGAAACTGTAGTATGGTCCCTACTCCATGCCCCTTATCCTGTTCATTTTGTTTACTGTAGTGCTTATCAGCTTATCATATAATTTACTTATTAAGTTTACTATTTACTGTCTGTCTCCACCCTGCTCCAAGAAGGCAGAGACTTTTGTCTATTTTGTTCATTTACTAAGTCCAAGCTTCTAGAACAGTATCTGACATATGGCAGGTGCTCATTAAGTATCTGTTGAATAAATGAATGAAAGAGCTAATTTTCTCATTAGGCAAGAGGGGAGAGGAGCCAGAACACAGCCAACAATACGGTCCCTGCCTTCACAGCGCTTATGTCCAACTGTGGGGCAGCTCCACTGGATTCCACGACTTCCTGCTACTGCGGGTAACGAGGGAGAGGAAAGGTAAAGAGCCTGCTTTCCGGAGGGATGAAAAATGATGGGGAATATTTGATAGTTATGGCCTGCGTCGAGTCTATTTTGTTCAGAACTGTGATCTAAATATCGCTAAAGTGTTTGGTTGGTCATGCATTTATGCTGTCTCAGAAGTATTTTAAATATTATTAGGTCTTTGCACCTCCGCCCTCGAAGCCCGGCACACTCGAGGGGCGGGATAGGGCTCTGCCGGCGGCTCAGCGCGCTTTCTCGCGAGGCGGGCCTCGGGTCCTCAATCTGTGCGCCAACTGTGATGATAAGCAGGCGAGGGGAAGAGACTGATTCCAAGAGCCGGGCCTGTGTGGCCAAAAGCGGCGGTGCGAGCGCAGCCCAGAGAAAGGAACAGCTTCGGGCATACAGCCGCGCCCAGACACGGAACCAAACTCGCGCCCCTACCTCCCGCCTCGGCGGCCCAATGCCGCGAGCCCGGCTGCGCCTGCGCGCGGGCGGCCGGAGCGGCCAGCAGCGAGCCGGGAGCGCCGCGGCCGCTGCCGCTGGGAGTCACGTGGCGCGCCGGACGCCGCCCCGCCCCTCCGAGGCCGCCCCGCCCCGCCCTGCGTCCTGGCGGGACGCTCTGAGCAGCCCCGAACTGCGCAGCGCGGCTAGGGGTGAGTGTCCGCGAGGGCCGCGCATTGCGCACACCCGGGCGGGTCCGGGCCTGGGCGCGGGACGGCTGAGTGTGTTGCGGGGGCCAAGGGGACAAAATGGCGGCGAAATACGCCCTTTCACCCTTTCCCCTCACCTTGGAGTGCGGGCGGAGGGGGCAGAGATCGTTGCTGGGGGAGGGGAGCCGCGGGCGCTCGGGAGGGCCCTGGGGTCGGTTGAGGAAGTCTTCAGGGTGGAGGCGAGAAGGTGCCGGGCCTTTCCTGGAGGGCGGCTGCTTGCCCTTCGGTCTCAGCTGGGGTGTGAGGGGCGTGGGACACGGCGTGTGCGGGGCCCCGGCCGCGCGTGACGAGGCTTCTGGAATGTCGGCACTGCAAGGGACCTCCAGAGGAGCCTCCCTCCCTTCCCTTCATTTGACAGGTGATCGGCATCGCCATCTCTCATTCTCAGCTGGGTTCACCGTGCTTTCGCTGCAGGCGACTCTGGTCTTAGCTCTGCCCGGGAAGCAGGGCGGGAATGGTCTCCATCTATCAAGTGCTTACACTGAGGCCCGGAGGGGTGAAGGGTTTAACCAAGACCTCACACCTGGGAATAGTCGGGTCTAGCCTCCTGCTTCTGTTAGTGCTCTTTTCTCTGCAGCTGCTTCATGCCTTTCCGTCACACTGTTTTCCAGTCGCGTTCGTGGAACCAGGCTAGAGTCACAGGCTCCAGTGAGTGACAGGATTGTTAGAGAGCAGGCAGAAAATTGGTCTTCCAAGCGCATCTGCTGCTGTCGAGGGGCTGTCCCTCGCTGAGATGGGGCCGCCTGCCCCAAGGGCAGCTTCCTGATGCTGGTGGACTGTGTTTCTCATTCTGTTTGTGCCAGGTTATTTTCCATGAAAATAGCTATTCACTATAGTCAACTTACTGAATAAATGCTAATTCCTTACGTGTATTGCAGTTTGTTTTAGTTAAAGATTGATTTCATCAACATGATCTTTTCATCCTCATAAACAATCTGAGGTAGGAGGAGAGATGGGACAGGCGTTATGCTCGTTCTAGAAATGAGGGAACTGAGGCTCACAAAGGTTATTACTTGTTCTAGATCACCAGCTGGTGAGCGATAGATCTGGGAGTAAGCTGTCTGACCACTGTCCTACTCTGGCCTATATTGGTGCTCTGTCCCTTGTATTTTTTTCTGTTAACATTGACTTTTCTTCAAAACTTGTTGGGCGCAGATTGATTTATGCCACATATTGAAATGATTTGAATAATATCCACTAAGGAATTAATACTTTTAATTAAAGAGTCAGTTTCTAATATGATTTGCAAAGTTGGCTTTGTGGGAGGAAGTATGATCTGATGGCTTGGAAGGCAGACTGATCGGAGTTTGAATCTCAGCTCCACCACTTGTCCTTTGGCAAATTAATTTTTCTGAGCCTTCATTTCCTTATCTATAAAAAAGGAATAATTTCCATTTCGTAAATGTATTGATAGCAATAAATGAGGTATCCGTAAGCATTTAGAACCGTTCCTGACCCATGATAAGCCTTCAACAAGTGTTTCTCCTTTCCTTCTTTCTCCCCACTCCCTTGAGCTGCATTTTAAAAATTCTGTATGTGTCTTAGTCCACTTGGGCTTCTATAACAAAATACCTTAGACTGGGTGGCTTATAAACAACAGAAATTTATTTCTCACAGTTCTGGTGGGTGGGAAGTCCAAGATCAGCATGTCAGCAGAATCATGTTTAGTGATGGCCTGCTTTCTGGTTAACATATGTGGCACCTTGTAGCTGTGTCCTCACGTGCTGGAAAGGGTGAAGGGGTATCTCTCTGGCCTCTTTTATAAGAGCATTAATCCCATTCATGAGGGCCTTGCCCTTATAATCTGATATCCAAAGGCCCCACCTCCTAATACTGTCACCTTGGGAGCTAGGATTTCAACATACGAATTTTGGGAAACACAAACATTCAGATAATAGTGCGATGGTTACCCCCCTGGTTATTCAGGTAAACAATCATGGCATCATAATCAGTGTTATTATACCAATGTATTTATAAATGAATAATTTTGGTGACTAGGGTCCGAAGGATATATTGTTTTAGAGACAGACTTGAAAAATGTTTGTCCTGTGTTCTTTATAGGTATTTAACATATTGACTACCACACCAGAAAAAAAAGTTATTCTGGGTGCCATGGTGTTTTATTAAAACAAAACGATCCTTCCTAATTTGTTATTTTTTATTATTTTCTGTGCCTGAGTTATATGCAGTGCAATCCACATTTTTAGAATTAAATCGTCAATTGTAACAATGAGAACATCAAGTAAGATTTTCACGAACCAATTGCAGGGTTTTGCTTCACGAGGCCCCAGGTCAAAACTAGCCTGAGTTAAATACAATTCACATGGCAGTCAATGTGTTAAGAACCACTAAAAGATTGATTTGCTATCAAGACTTAATTAATGCCTTCATTTAACTACAAGAATGTAGTTAAATAAGATGAAGAGACTTGAGATTCTGTCTTTTCTTTCCCCTTCATATCAACCATAGCCCAACTTAGTTTTATTTATTTTTTTAGAGACTCCATTTTTTATTTAAAGACTAGTAGGTAAATCAAAATTTCAAAATATGGAAAAGATAATTACTCAGCATCAACATTTTCCCCCTTTTCCGTGTTTATGGAATCTTCTTAGATTTAATGTGTCAATGTATACTGCACAAAGGGATGAATCATCATTTGTCTAAACTTGTCACGACATTCCTATTATTTCCAGGTTTTTATCTCTAAGTGTCCTTGTAGCTCTGGTGTCCATGGTTCTAAGTATGGCCAAAGGAATGGGTGTTTTTTTTTTTTTTTTTTTGACAATATTTTGCTTCTATGGATAAAGGGACCAAGATTTTTGTAACCAAAAAATAGCCTTTTGCCCCTGTTCCTTTCTTCTACTAGGAATATTGGTCAAGGACCTGGCGGTTGGGTTTAATGCAGCCTATTTGTGAGTTTAAGCCTCAAGTCTTATGTTTAAAGGATGAGAATGAAAAGCTAATATGTTGAAGATGGTAGGGTAGTAAAATTTACGGATTCTGGGCCCCTGATAACACTGTTGAGCCACTACATGAAACCTGGAAATACCTAGCTCCAGCTTCCTGTTATATGAAATAATTAAATGGCTTTATTGTCAAGTCATCACTAGTTAGGTTTTTATGACTTGAAACTCATGGGTCCAAATGAGGAGATATCCAGATAGTCAAAGTAGGGTTTGTGAGGAACTGAATGTTCTAAGCAGAATTGTCTGTTTATGCCAGGATACAAAGGTATAATATAGGTTGTATTAAGGAATGCACTTATGATATAGTACTGATGATGATAGTAACGACTAGCATATGGGTTCTTGCATTTTTATGGTGCAAAACTGTGCGTTGTAGAAGATTACTCTGGTGAAAGTAGCTTTGGAAGAGGGGAAGTGAATCTATTAACAGAAGTACAAAGACTAGTCCGTAGACAAATGCAGCAGCAAATCAATTGTATTAGCAGAATATTGTGTAGTTTGAGTACAGATTCCAAACCTGTGGCTGAGTTTCTACTAGTATGATCAAAAGTTTCTTTTTTCTTTGCTCTGAATAAAACTGAGCAGTGGATTCTCTATAGAAAGTGGCAAAAAAATAGATATATTACGGCATTAACAGAAGTGTTGAATGCAGGTGGGCATAATGAAATGGATAGGTGATATTTGCTACATAAATATTTGTTTCATACATAAGCAGAATTAAATTACTTATAAAATGTTAATTGGGTTGGTGATGAGATGATATAGGAAAGGGAATAATGAAATAAGTTTCCCAGATTTGTGATTTAAGTAATTGTGTGGACAATGGTAAGATTGGTTAAAGCAGGTATATGAGAAGGAGAATAGGCTTACCTTTTCGTGTGATCCTGCATATTTTGGTTATTTAATTCCCGTAATATTTGTCAGTAGTTATCCCATATTGATTACTTAGCAGTTTATACCTAAAAGATCTCTTTGGTTATTAGCTATTAAATTATCTGTTCTTCTATGAAATTGGTAAGTTCTGCTAAAAACTGACCCCCCTCCCCCAAAAAAACCCAAAAAACAAAAAAGTCCAAAGCTTGGTTCCATAAGTAAAAATTACACCCTATTTTTACCATCTATAAATCAAAACTCTATACAAATTGGATTAGTTACAAAAGGAAAAACCTAAGGACAGAACTCTTCCGTGTTTTTTATGAGTGTTAATAAACTATACTTATTAGTATAGAGATCATTTGTGTGACTCATTTTTGAAAATTGTTTACATACATGCAATAGAGTTGACTAAATTCATGGGCACATTATTGCCTATAAATTGGCCAGAGCTTGGATATAGTACTTTTTTTTAATTTCAAAATATTATGGGGGTACAAATGTTTTTGGTTACATGGATCACTTTTGTAATGCTTGAGTCTGGGCTATAAGTGTACCCGTTACCCAGATAGTGTTCATCGTACCCGTCCAACCTAGTTTTAAAAGAGAAACAAAAATTCTTTGGGAATCTCATGTGAACATTCTTTAAACACTTAAAAAGTGGTAGTGTTAGGCCTGGCGCAGTGGCTCACGCCTGTAATCCCAGCTCTCTGGGAGGCCCAGGCGGGCGGATTGTTTGAGCTCAGGAGTTCGAAACCAGCCTGAGCAAGAGCGAGACCCCGTCTCTACCAAAAATAGAAAGAAATTAATTGGACAACTAAAAATATATAGAAAAAATTAGCCGGGCATGGTGGCGCATGCACCTGTAGTCCCAGCTACTCGGGAGACTGAGGCAGGAGGATTGCTTGAGCCCAGGAGTTTGAGGTTGCTGTGAGCTAGGCTGATGCCATGGCACTCTAGCCGGGGCAACACAGGAGACTCTTTCCCAAAAAAAAAAAAAAAAAGTGGTAGTGTTATTTAGTGGGAAGTTTAACAGAATTCTCTAATGATGCAATCTGATATCCATTATAGAATTGGTATTTCTGAAATTGTAGAAGTGAAAACTGCAAATGGCTTGTATAACAAAAATTAAAATGAATCATTAATAAAATTTTGTTAGCAGTTTTCTGCTGGAGTGTAACCTTTTTCACAAATATGTTTGGCTTTCACTGATTGGCTGTGGATCTTGTGGGGTACAAACAGTAAAAAGATCTGCAGTCCAGTGGTGAAGCCAGCCTTAAAAATTATTAGCAGGAAATGATTTATGGAAAGACTTTTTCTCATGTGACATGAAACACTAAAGATTTCATAAGGTTTCGCTAAAATAATTACTACTTTTTAAAAAATTTGTTTTGTTTTATTTTAGAGACGGGATCTGGTTCTGTTGCCTAGGCTGGAGTGCAGTGCTGCAATCATAGATCCCTGTAATCTCAAACTCTTGGGCTCAAGCCATCCTCTGACCTCAGCCTCCCTACTTTTTATTGATAACTTCTTAAAGTAGTAAGTTCATCATATGTTGTTTTAAAAACATGCAAAAGTAGAGAGTATAGTGAACTGCTATGTACCAGTCTATTTTAATAGTGACCTGTACGTGGATAGTCTTATCCCACAAAAGCTATCCCCCAACCAAATTGTTTTGAAGCGAATTTCAGACATCACTGAGTATTAGGCTTGCTTTTGCTATAGCATTGGAAAAGAGATAGTTTTGATATTTTAACAGGGCATGCCACATTCATAGGAGAAAATAAATCCCTCTTGGTTGATGTATTCATGGCAGTATATACAGAAGTAATCAGAATTGAAAACCTCATTAAACAACCTGGAATTATAAAATGTCTCTGTTGCTCTTCAAAATACTTGATTTTACCATAATGTACTTATTTTCCAAGTAGCAAAGACGTGAAAAATTACTGATAATTTTTGAGTATGCCTACAACATTGTTTGAGTATCAGACTCAGGCAAATGCTCAGATTTTCTTAAACTTCAGAAAAGACAAAAACCATGGGTGATAGATTTTGTGAACATTGGAGAGGGACTGTGATTGCAAACATCAATTTTTCTACAACTTATTGGCAAATATGTGGACAATTCATGGATGTACTGTCCTGGCTGCAGCTGGGTAGGCTTGTGTATTTTTTTTTTTTTTTTTATTTTTTTTTTTGAGACAGAGTCTCACTGTGTTGCCTGGGCGTGAGTGCCGTGGCATCATCATAGCTCATTAACTTCCCCTCCAAGGCACTTACCAAATTGTGTATTTTTTTTTTTTTTTTTAATTAAAGGCTTGTGTATTTTACAGTAGTGCTGCTAGCAGGCTTCTCACTACTTTGGGTCTGTAATTTACTCCTTGCCCTTTTACAACCTGTGTACCCAAGCTCAGATAAAGAGAGGTATGGCTTTGCTGGCACTTGAGCCAATCTTCACATTTCCATCTCTAGGACTCTCAGGTGTCTTCCCAGATGTTCTGGGAGGCAGGGCAGAATAAGACAAGTAAAACTCCAGTTCATCACAGGCAGCAGCTTATTTAGACACTTGGGGCTCAGTCAGTCCTAGTGTTCATTCTCTGTTTATTTGTTTTCGTGCTCCATTTTCTGCTTGGCCATTGTTTTTCTGTAGCCCAGAGTTTCTCAAATTTCCTTTATTTGAGTACCACTGTCAATATTTTGCCATACCCATATTTATTTTATATTAACTGATTTTACATTTATGATAGTGTTACAAATTTTCTTTTATTTGAATAAAAATGTTCTATTTAAAAAAGTTATATGAATAATAGTAGGTGTAGTACACCGTTACAGCAAATATCCTGAAAGTAGTAACTGAATGATTGAAATTTTGGAAATTCTGGATTAGGACGCAGCTTGCTTTCTTCTTTTAACAGCATTATTGAAGTATATTTTACATACCATAAAATCCACCCATTTGAAATGTGCACTTCAGTGGTTTTTTCATGTATTTATAGAGTTGTATATCCATTACCACAATCAATTCTAGCACATTTTCAATACCTCAGTATGAAATCCCATAACGATTAGCAGTCATTTCCCATTCTGGCCTCCCTTCTCACTTCCCCATCCTATCCTTTGCCCCAGCCAACCACAAAACTACTTTCTGTGTCTATGGATTTGCCTGTCGAGGACATTTCAAATGAATGGAATCATGGAATTTGTGGTCTTTCGTGTCTGGCTTCTTTCAGTTAACAATGTTTTCAAGATACATCCATGTTGTAGCATATATTAGTACTTCATTCCTTTTTATGGCCAAATAATCTTCCATCATATAGATATACTGTATTTTATTTATCCATTTATCACTTGATTAACATTTGGATTGTTTCTACTTTTTGGCTATCGTGAATAATGCTGCTGTGAACATTCCTGTACAAGTTTTTTGTGTGGACTTGTGTTTTCATTTCTCGTGAGTATTATATACCTAGGAGTAGAATTGCTGGGTCATTTGGTAACTATATCTTTAACTTTTTTAAGGAACTACCAGACTGTTTGCTAAGCCAGCTGTACCATTTTACATTCCCACTGCAGTGTGTGAGCATTCCAGTTTCTCCATATCCTCTTCAACACTTGTCTGTCTTTTTGACTTTAGATATCTTGGTGGGTCTGAAGTCGTATCTCATTGTGGTTTTGATTTGTGTTTCTGTAATCACTAGTGATTTCAACATCTTTTCATATGCTTATTAGCCATTTGTATATCTTTTTGTGGAGAAATAAGGACATGACCTTTTTAAGCTGACATACTATTTAGCTATTTAACCTGACATGGGTTCTTGTTCTTCCTCTTGCTTGCTTTCTCCCTATTGGCTTTTTATTCGTATCATTAAGTAGATCGTATCTTAGAAATCCTTTTAAATACTCTACTGTGAAACACACATCTCCTACTTATGTTTGTTAGTCTATGTTGTAGTACCTGTTTGTCTAAGTGCAGCTAGAACTACTGAATTTATCTAAGAAAAAAAATCATGCATCTTAAGCACCACTGACCTTCAGTTCAGAGGCAGAGACAATCTGTCAGGTGTGAAGTTAGATAGAGGTGCACAAGACACAGTAATGTCAGTGATGTAAGGATTTGGAGTAAATCAGTATCTGGTAGAACTTAAGAGATAATTCAGTCTTGAACTTTTCTTTTTTTTTCCCCCCTCCTAAAAGGACTGATAATTAGAATTTGTGATCTCTGGGTTGAAAATTTTGAAGTCAAAGCCAAGTTTAATCTGTAATTTGGAAATACTTTAAGTTTAAATCATTATAGTTTTCAAAGGTTGTAATTGCAGTGCAATCGTATTTCAGAAAATCACACAAATTTTTTCTTTTTCAAAGAAAAAAATTACCCACAGTCCCTGTGGTTTATACAGTTACTAGTTACTGAGTGCTGGTTCGGTGCCATCAGGTTCTTCACATACATTTCTTTGATTTTGAAAATAACCCTACAAGGTAGGTATTTTTACTCCTGTTTTGTAGTTGTGAATCCTGAAGTTGAAAAATGTTAAATAACTTGCATAGTTTGTAAGTGGCAGTCTTGGAATATGGATTTGTGTCTAACTTCAGAGCTTATGGTCTTTACTACACATTGCTGCTTGTGTATTTTCAAGTGTACATGATATTCCTCGCCACCTTCCTTCGCAGCTTTAATTATATGGCACATAAAATTTTGTGTCTGCCTTATAAAAGTTTTCGGTATCTAGCCTTACAGCTGTCTTTATTGGAAGGGCTAATAGAGTACACAGGCTCACTGATTCTGGAATGACCAAAATGAGGTAATTATGCTTAACCAACGAGCCATTGAATGGTTTTCCATTCTTTCCTTCAAAATCTTTATTGAGTGCCTACCATTTGTAAGGTACTGTGTTAAGTGGGGAGGAAAAGAAGATCATTCAGACACTAGTTCTGTCCTTCAGGATCTTAATATATAGTAGAGAATAAAATCTTCTTCTGAGGAAAGTAGGGAAAAGAGTGTAACATATATTGAACATTTACTATATGCTAGGTTTTATATAATATTTCAGAAATTATTTGGCTACCTATTATGTGTTAGATATTTTGTTAACTGATGGAAATTTGAACTATAGAAGTCTACCATTTAATAAGATGTTATTTTTATATTAGAGAAAACTGAGGTTTTGAGGGGATAATGACTTGTCTAAAGTTATATAATTATTATTATTTTTTGAGACAGAGTTTTGCTCTGTTGCCCGGGCAAGAGTGCTGTGACATCATCATATCTTATAGTAACCTCGAACTCCTGGGCTCAAGGGATCCTCCTATCTCAGCCTCCCAAGTAGCTGGGACTACAGGTGTGTGCCGCCACACCCAGCTAATTTTTTCTATTTCTTTAGTTGCCCAGCTAATTTCTTTCTATTTTTAGTAGAGACGGGGGTCTCACTCTTGCTCAGGCTGGTCTTGAACTCCTGACCTCAAATGATCCTCCCACCTGGGCCTCCCTGAGTGTGAGGATTACAGGTGTGAGCCACCACACCCGGCCTAAAGTTATATAATTAGGAACTGTAATAAGTGGTTAAATTACTCCCACATTGGTGTGCACACTTTCCCACTGTGCCATGATGAATTCAGTATATAGATGGACCCTGGTTTACAGTGGTTTTACTTATGATTTTTTTCAACTTTACGATGGCATGAAAGTGATAACCTATTCAATACGCTCTTCAATTTATGATAGCGTTATGCACATCTGGATAAACCCATTGTAAGTTGAAAATATCATAATTTGAAAATGCATTTAATATACTTACCGAACATCATAGCTTAGCCTCGCCTACTTTAAACATGCTCAGAAATGTTGAGCATTTTTTTATATGTTTGCTGGCCATTATTCTGTCTTCTTTTGAAAAGTTTCTGTTCATTTCGCTTGCCTATTTGTTGATGGGGTTGTTTGATTTTTTCTTGTTGATTTTTTTGAGTTCTAGATAGATTCTGGTTATCAGCCCTTTATCAGATGTGTAGAG